>NW_008350535.1:2886410-2927133 GCF_000622305.1 Nannospalax galili
CCAATATGAAACATGGAGAAAGAGGGTCCCCTAGAGTGTTCTTAGTCTCATTCATAAAAGAATTTAAGAATGGACCCAAACAGAAACTTTTATAATTTTATTAGACTCTTAAAGAAAAATCCTCAGGGAAGGTGAGCTGGTCATCTTGGAAGCTGCCTTGAGGAGGTGAATAGTGGGAAACTGTAAAGAAAATCATGAAACCATGCAGGTTTCGAGCCTGAATGGAGGTCAGACACATGCTTGACTTTCAGCCACATGCCTGGGAGAAGGAAGCTTTTGAGAAAAAGCGAAGAAACACAAGAGGCGTGGCACAGCCCAAAGCCTTAAAGAAAGCATGTTTAGAAAGAAAGGCATGAAGAAGAAAAGGAGAAATTATGTTTTCCTGAAGAGTTCAGGAGAGCGGACAGACTTACAGAGACCTACATGGCTGTGGCTGGTCTGGAAATTCTGCAGAGAGCTGCGGCTAGTCTCAGGCAGTAAAATTTCACCCATCTACTTAGCATAACTTAAGGTGAACCTGCATTCCTAGGAGTGGTTCTATCACCAGGTAATTGACCAGTGAGACTGGAAAAGTGGGTCTTCCAACAGATAGACTAGACAATTTTTATAGTCTGGACCAGTTAAATTTATGGGGCTTATTGATACTCTAAAAATGAGCTCCTGGATGGTATTATGGGGTGGACATGGGGGCTGCTGAAAAAGTGGCCCGGCCTCTCCTTCGCTTCTGACATGGAAGCCTCTGCTTACCTCGATAGCACTATTCAGGTTGTAATTGATAACTCAGAGGCGGTTGTCTGGTCTCCCTTCATCACTGGGACAGCTAAAAGATGCAAGTGCCAGTGGGCAGCAAAGCAACCAGCTCAGTGGCAGGAAACATTAGTTCCTTTTGAGCAGAGGGCTCCTGTAGCCATGTTCTCCTCTGAAGTGCTGGATCTTAAATTTTATGGTAGCAGCACTACCCTGAAGGCTTAGGAGGACTTCCTGAAGCACAGGTGGCTGGTCCTGCCCCAAGAATTCTAGATTCAGAATTAGAATTTGCATTGATTGTTCTAATGAGTCCTTAGGGGTTCAGTTTCTGTGTGGTACCACACACAGGGAAGTACACAGAAAGTAAACCTTGATGCATGCCAACCACCTGGGAATCTGGTTAAACTGTAGAATCTGTCTGACTCAGGGTTTAGGAAGGGATCTAAGAGCCTCTGTTTCCCACATGCTCCCAGGAAATGTCACAGGAAGATTTTGTGATGCCAGGCTCAACAGAAGTGGTTTTCAAGTCCAGTTGCACTTTAGCATCACATGGGGAATTAAGATTCTCGGCACCTCAGACCCACTCCAAGGGAATCATATCAAGATTTCTTGGGAGGGACCCAGGCATTAGGATGCTTTCCATGGTTCCAATGTGGAGCAAAGTGTTGTTTCTACTGTCAGGGTCCTCTGGAGTGAAATACATACATTCCTATTTCTATTTTTTTCTCATGTTTCAAACTTTTTGTACTGTGTGTATTTGGGTGAGTGCCCATGGCAGCCTGTGTATTTGAGACAGGACGGTCTCCTGTGTTTTTGAGACAGGACAGTCTCCTGTTCACTGTAATACTCAGGCCATCGGGCCCACAAACTTCTTCCCTGTCTCTGCCTCCCATCTTGCCACAGGATCAGCAGCATTAGACATATCCCACCACTTCCCACCATACTTGGGTTTCGGGGCTCTGAACTTGGGTCCTCATGCTTGCCTGGCAAGCACTTTACCCACTGAGTCATCTCCCCAGTACACACACACCCATTTCTGTGAATGGATTTACTATTTACATCTTAGACTAGGAAAGGTTGTGCTCAGAGCTCTCTCTTCTGTTATGGCCACAAATGGAGCCCCCCAAATTGTAATAGCCAAAGTAACTTCATTTTGTAGAAAGCTAGAAAAACAGCCAGCTTCAAGGTTAAGCGCCTGAACTTAGTGCTTCCACTTAGAAGAGTTTTCTTTCCTTCCTTCCTTCCTTCCTTCCTTCCTTCCTTCCTTCCTTCCTTCCTTCCTTCCTTCCTTCCTTTCTTTTTTCTTTCTCTCTCTCTCTCTTTCCTTTCTCTCTCCCTCTCTCTCTCCCCCCTCTCTTTCTTTCATCCTTCCAGACACAGCAGCTGCATTTAATCAGAAAGTGCCTTACTCTCATGGTCTCTATACCTCTGTTAAGAAAGAGAAGGGCTAACAGGAGCTTGCTTTGGCTTCTGTAGTTTGCTTATCTGCTAACTTGGGCATCCTGACCATATTCAGGACCACCTGGCATTACTCATGTGTGATGAAATTCCTATGGTATTTGTGGTTTTGCCTTTAAAAGCTAGTTCTGCCCTTCCCTCGGGGCCGTGGGCCCTGAATCTGATTAAGGGACCACGGACAGCTATAGCCCTAATAAATTTAATCAACTAAAATTTGAATTGAGTCTGGTGGGCTTTTTCACAGTGATTTCAATATCCCTAACACTTCTACAACCCAACGTAGGAGGTTCCAAGGTGTTAATATGGTTCAGGGTTCAGGCTTTCCCTTAACTCTAAAATGAGAGAGTAATAGGACTGCACCACAGAATTATGCAAAAAGACCAGGTGTAGAGAACCCGTGTTATGTGTTTAGCAGTGAGCATGTATGTGCTCAGCAACTGTCCCATATCCCATCCTTATGACAGTCCCCTGGCCCGCCTGATGCTTCCTCACTCCACATTCATGCCCAGGATGCCTGGCTGCAGGTGAACGCCTCCACTGATCTGTCTTTATGGACAATCTTGAATGTTAGAGAGTTCCCCTTTTTATATCTTGTACATTCACTCAACCATCCTTGCTAGATTCCTTAAGTTGCTACAAACGATTTCCATTTCCCTCCCAAACAAGACAGGTGTAAACATTTAAAACCCGCTTTCCTTCTTCCTGTCCTGGGTTGATCTTCCCCTTAACATCTTTTCCATGTTCCTCTCATTTCCAGGTTCATGTGTGTTGATATACTGCTTGCACACTCTGGTGTGCGAATATGCCAGTTCCAGGATTTACTTTGTTTAGTCTTGTGTCAAGGGCAGCAGACTCACTTTCTCTCACATTGCATTAAGATGGCAGGCAATGTTTTTGGTGGCTACATGGTTGACTTTCATTCAGTTTTCTGTAGATTGAAATTAGAGCCTTTCTTTCCCATGTGGTTTGTTTTCCTATGAAGCTCAAAACCCCTAGCTTGAACTTGTGTAGGTGTGATTTCTTTTAAACTTAAAAAAAAAAAATTTTATGTGTATGTGTTTATTGCCTGCATGTAGGTAAGTGCACCAGTGTTGTGCAATGCCCGTGGAGGACAAAAGCGACTGTCAGATCCCCTGGGACTGGAGTCATGGACAGCTGGGATTCTACACCAAGTGTGTACATGAGCCTGTAGAGGCCAGAAGAGGGCATGGAATCCAGTAGGGCTGGAGTTACAGGTCATTGTGAGCAGCCATGTGGGTGCTGGGAACTGAACCCAGGTCCTCAGCAAGAGCAGCCAGTGCTCTTAACCACTGCGCCATCTCTCCAGCCCCAGTCCAATGTGATAGTTTCGAACTGAAGTGTAAGAAATCACCCTCTCTTCCATGTCACATTGTTACTTTGCCTTTCTCTTTCTGATGAGCTCTTTTTGAATCCTGATTCTGTCATTTAGTGTAATCATTCTTTCCAGCTTTAGGACATACCCATTTTTCATAAACTTGCTTTCTGTAGTTCCTGCCAAGTTATTAATTAAAATGTTGAACAGATGGGGCCAAAGGCAGGCTTTGCAGCAGGACACTAGACATGCATCTCCAAGTTGGTGTGCATCCTTTAATTAGTGCTGTTCAAGTGGCTGCATGCCCACCAACTGTTCAAGTGTCCAGATCGAACTTCTCACGTTGCCCAGGAGTGCTTTATTAAAGGCCACAGTAAATACCTTAAGGCTGCAATATTTTATCTATTTCATATTTCCAGTCTACCAGTCTAACAAAATAGAAAATGAAATCAGAGACAATTTCTTCATGAAAACTCGTGCTGGCTTTCTTTCACAATAAAAACATGCCCAGAGTTAAAATCAAGCTTGCAGTTCTATAGCATAGAAAACGCAGTTTGTGGTGTGTGTGTGTGTGTGTGTACATTGGTGTTCCTGTGTGAGCACACGTGTGGGTGGGTGGGTATGAGGAGGCTGGATGGCTACCTCTGGAATCTTTCTCAGGAATGATGTCAACCTCCTTGATGGAGTGCCTTTCACCAGCCTGGAGCCCACCAATTAGGTTAGGGTGGCTGGCCAGTGAGCCCAGGGATCCTCCAGTCTCTCCCTCTGCAGTGCTGGCTGTGCACGCCACCACAGCTTGCATTTTAAAGTGGGTTCTGAGGAACTGTGCCGGTGCCAGCCGGCCAAGACGGACAGTACCTGAAAGGGGGAGTGAGGATTGAAATTAAAAACAAGAGACAGAGAAAAGATACTTGGGAGGACTGTCAGTAGAGACCGCAGCCCCGGTTTCTTTTAGCTCCGCCTTTTTATACAGAAGAACATCAGCCATAGCCACTGTTGCTTAACTCAATTAGTTTCAACGGCTGTTTTTCCCACCTGTATCTGAGGGTCAAGGAGCGGTCAAATACTTGTTGTGAACTCCACCATATAAACACATTCCTCCTGACTTGGCAGATTAGGTACTGGTGTGCAAAACACAAACTCAGTAAACAAGCAAGCCTGCCACAGCTCAATGTACATAATGGATTAATAGCTCCCAACAGAACTGAACTCAGGTCATCTTTGTGAGGCAAGTGCTTTGCCTGCTGAGCCGCCCCCAACTCCCATACTCCTGTACTTATCTCTGGTATTTCCTCTTGGAGTAGCATTAGATCAAGAAACTTAGAGTTGGGAAGCCATTGATAATCAGATACCTTTGAAATTGGCTGCAGATAGACCCACACCCACACATAAGCTGGTCTTTGGTACAGTGTTAATGCCTGCCGTCCTACAATAAGGCCCTCATTCTGCAAACCTCTCAGAGACTAAGACCAAGCACAGTCCTTTAGTTAACAAAGTAGCTTAGCTTTTGCAAACAACGGTCATAATTTCCAGATCTCTTGCAGTTTAAAGCTATAAATTCCAGCCACCCTGGAAGCAAAATTTCAAGACTGCTCAAATCTGTTTCCCTGAATTGCAGTCCTAATAGTTTCCAAATAAATATTGTCTTCTTTGTTCTTAACTAAGTTTTGTTCTTGGTGGACAAAAATTTTCTGTATTTGACAGTGACTCACATCTCTCTCTGGGTTTCTCCCCCAATACTATCACATGGAATGTGATGCAAACGGAGATCTTACTTATCATACCTTAATTAGCCTTGGGTTTTAGTTTTCTCTTTCAAGTGGTCCTTAGAAATGATCCTCATAGTCCCTTTGGTTCTAATATTATTAGTTGTGCAACACAGAGAATATGACAAGACATAAAGGTTCCTCTGGAGACAAGCAGCTGGGCAACGAGAGGTTCATACTTGAGCTTCAAGCTCCAAACAGGCTTTAAACAGAAGCCAGGGGATGGAAAAACTCAGCACCTCCCCCCACCTCGCAAAATTTAATTTCTTGAGATGCACAACATAGCATTTTGGCCTCTCTTCCAGGCACTTTTATTTATGTTTGAGAAGATATAACCAGTGACCTCATTCTAAAAAGCCCAGATCTCCTAACATGGATAGATCATCTTTTGAAATATTCAGAGGTTGAGGTGGAATTATGTTTTTCATTTTCCAAGTCAATTGGTATTCATTTTTTTTTTTTTTTTTGAGACAAGGTCTTCCTGTAGCCCCAGCTGGCCTGGAACTCACTATGTAGACCAGGCCGGCCTCAATCTCAGAGATGTGTCTGCCTTTGCCTTCTAAGAGCTGGAATTAAAGGCATGAACCTCCAAACTTAGTCACATTTATGTTGATTTTAACATTAGTTTTCCATACAAAGGTACAGCCTAACTACAATAAAACAATGATTTGGAGATCAGAGTTTGATTTTTAGGACAATAATTAACTCCATGGTCCCCTTGCTTTGATGAAAAGTCCATAGGAAGAAAGTGATTCTTGAAATTTCTTCAAGAATTTGCCTGTTCCTCCCCTCCCTTGCTCTAGGCATCCCATTAAAACAACAGGCTGCTGAGAGGTCTGTTAAAGTAACCAAGGCCTTCAACATGAATCCTCACAGATGTCCATGGACTGATCAGCCATATGAGTGTGTATCACCCCATTCAACTTCAGAAGCCAAATCTTTCATCTTGCTTGTCTCTTCTAATTATCATCATTTTATTATTTATTTATATTTTATTCATTTACTTGGTGTGTGTGTGTGTGTGTGTGTGTGTGTGTGTGTGTGCGCGTGCAGGTATGTGTGGAGGCCAGAGGTCTCCATAGGTCAGTCATTTGCCATCTTATCTTTTGAGACAGGCTGTCACTGAATCCAAAGCTTGAAGCTCACCTATTCTACTAGGCTGGCTGTTCAGGGAGCTCCACAGATTTACCAGGCTCTGACTCCTCAGCTCGGAGGTTACAGTGTGTGTGCCATGCCCAACTTTGTGTGTGCGCGTGTGTGTGCACGCACGATGTACATGCCTGTGTGTGGGCAGAGGCCAGAGGAAGATATCCAGTCTCCTACTCACTCTCTGCCTTATGCCTTTGGGGCAGAGTCCATCACTGAACTTAGAACAGAGCTGGCAGCCAGCAAGCCCCAGGGATCTTCCTGCCTCCATCGCTGCCCAGCAACACTGGTTACAGGCGCATGCATAGTCATGTCCAGTGTTTTCTGTAGGTATTGGGAGCCAAGCTCAAGCTCCTCATGTTTCTCTGGCACGGATCAAGTGCTCTTACCCACTGAGTCATGTCCCTAGGTCCCATGCTTGTCTTTTTATGGAAGGGGTACATGTTGTATTATTTACTTTAATAAGGTATAATTCAGGTCTGGAGAGATGTCTCAGAGGTTCAGAGCACTGACTGTTCCTGCAGAGGACACAGGTTCAATCCCCAGTACCCATGTGGCACTAACAACCTTCCAAAACTCCAGTTCCAGAGGAATCCAATACCCTCTTCTGACCGCCATGGGTACTCACTGCATGGCACAGGTGCACCTACCCATATGTAGGCAATACATTTATACACATAAAATAAAAATATTAAAAACGTGTAATTCTACTTGCATAAACAAACAAAAAAACCATTTCACCAAAACAATTGAAATTTGTTGGATTTATTTCTTTCTAAAGTTTTTACATTTACATATGTCATATTACAATCTTTCACTATTTGCATGATTTCTATTACATAAAAACCATTTTTAATGCAATAAATTTTGTTGTTGTGAAACAACAAAATACCTTCAACTTATAAAAACACAGGGACAGTTATAGTCATGAACATTTACACAATCAAGAAATGTACTATATATATCACAGCTTCTATACATATCAGGTGACCCACTTGTCTACAAGGGAAGATTTACTTTAATAACAGTGAAATAGGGTAATATTTATATACAACTACTTTAATAAAAAATAAAGCAACTGTAAAATGTAAACTTAATTTTCAAAATATTCTTTAAACACTTTAACAATATCCACATAAATTACTGTTCCATCCAGAAGATGACCACCATAAATGCCAAGTTTGGAGATGGCATTTCTTGGACCTGGTGGGTGAGGAGGAACAGGTTTCCAGTATATGGTGTAGTACCACTAGCTTACACAGGTCTGCTGATGCTGACTGTTTGGCCACTGAAAGGGAGAAGGCTGCTATTTTGTCACTAATTACCTTCACAATCTGCAGGGGACACGTGGCACCAGGACTGCGAGGAAACTGAGACGATTGTGGAGAAAACTTTGAAGGTAAAGGAATGTTGAGCACTGCAGATCACGTGGAACCACAGTGAATATAACCCAGTGACTAGGTTGCAAAAACTAATACCGTGTTTGATCTTAAAAGATACAGACTACCACCATTGTGTATGTCCCACAGTAACCAAGGCTGACCACATGGGTTCTGCACTTGTGCAAATTTCTATTCTAGACGTGGGTTCTGAAAACTTGAGGTAGACGACAATGCAGGGAGGCTTGTAGGCCTTTGCTCAACAGCTCTCATTTGGGCACAGAGTTGCTGAGCAAGTTTATGTTCCTGGACCCTTCCCATAGAAATGAAATAGTATCCATTTCCAGAAATCTGGGTGCAAAGGCAAAGATATCTGCTGATCCCGATCCAAACTCAGTGTGCCTGTTTGTTTCTTGCAAAGACAAAATAGTCTCAGCTTTAGGCTGAGAATCTTTTTCGTTATCTTTATCATGTCTCATCTCAGTGACTGAGCCACCCTCAGAGCTGAAATCTTGCCATAGCAGGGTCAGGCCACTGGGACAGCTGGATTCCTAAGGAATCTGGAACCCAGTATTATCTGCTTCTGAGCAGAAGCCCAAGTGGAATGGAAGGCCAAGAAGCTCCAGAGAGGGAAGATCACCTCCCTCTGCAGGGCCCTGGGGTCAGGGTTTAGAGCAGTGAGCCTCAGACCTGCTGTGTGATCCTTCACTGAGCCTTGTGACTGGGACCCTTCTAGGTGTGTCCAAAGACTTGTGCAGACTGATGGGGAAAATACTAAGTGAAATTCCAAAATTCTCTTTATTCATCAACATTTTCAGGCATTGAAGTTAGGGTGTTTCTTTTTAGAGTACTGCTTGTGAGAGCTGAGCTCCCCACCCTGCAAAGGGAAATACATTTTGGCTGGGTTCCCTCTCACTTTTATCTTGCTGATGGAGAACTGGCCAGCTCCACCCAATACGAGCTCTCACCAGCACAGCTGTGATGTAATAGCACACAGGCCACAGCCGGGGATCCCAGGGTAATGTGGCTTCTCCTTACATGCCTTGAATGATCTGCAGGGCAAGTGGCTAGGCCACTCTGGAAAATGGTGCACACCAGATTGCTAGAACTTCACCTGGGCTACTGGGGCATGCTGGAGAGTTACTGTTTGCCAGCCACAAGGAAGCCTTCATGTTGGTGGTCTACCAGGAGGTCGTGGCATGCACCCCCTTCATTTCTCTGTTAAAAATTCAATGCCTCTCAAATTCAGACAATAGAGTGCCATCAAATTCTTCTCTGGTCCTTGGAACACATTTGTGATGCAGTTTTACCCTCCTGGTTTAGCACTCTTTAGAATACTCCAGCCTTTTGTGTCTTAAAGTCATATATTTGTATAACTTAAAACATTCATTGTATGTGCATGTGTGCAGGTAAGTATACACAGATGAAGTCTCGGGCATGGCAACTTACTCCCCGAACACCTAAGGGGACAGTGAACCAGTTCTGAATCTCTGAAGAGATGACGGAACACACACATAACTAACCTATGTGGAAGGCAGCCAGCTCACCCTCCACTTCAATTCGGCCTAATTACTCTTGCTCTATAGCTTCAAAAAGCATCCTAATAATATTAAAAAATCAATGTGTATATATACTCTCTCTAAAGTGGATATGATTATCCATGTCAAATGGTTTCTTGGCTTTGCAACACCCATGGCTTTACATTAAAAGTCCAAACATTTCAAATGATGATAGCCTAAACTAAACCTTATTTCTGCTGCTCAATTTTTATAAGATTTCAGAATCAAATGGTTGTTCTCTGCAAATCGTAAATAATTCTTAGAAGAAAATACTCTTGCAGAGCTCAGACCCTGCAGATCAGCCCAGAGCCGGTTCACCACACATAAAGAACAAATAAGGAAATATATTTGTAAAAAATAGTTTGAGACTGTAGAGTTAATAAAAACAAAACTCAGGTGTACTACCAATATAGGGCTGCAGCCTGGAGCTGAAGAGGAGTCTCCCATCCCACAGTTCCAGTTCTCTGAACCAGACACAAAGACCTGAGGCAGCGTGTTCAAACAAAAGACACTGCACTCAACCACTCATTCAAACACATCAGTCACTGCTTTAAATACACCAAACATGCTGGTTAATAAAACTTTAGTCTCTAGTTACTATTTACACTCTATAATATAAGCAGTAAGGTCAAACAACTAAGGCCAGTGGCTCTTCTTTGGGGAGAGGCAGGAAAAAGAGACCTAAGTATAAAAATATTAAATAAAGTTTTAACCTGGTCCTAAAGTTCTTTTACCTGTGATACTAGCTGCTAATTTGTGCAATTGCGAACCTGGAATACAGTACCCGATCTTGGGATGCCCTGATATACTTCAGTATCTGTGACATTCCTTCAAAGAGAAGAGGGTAAGGATGTGGCACCAGGAGAGTGATTGATCTACTCTAAAATATACATCGGTACATAAAGGATTCACTGGGTACTTAGTTAATTCTTCTGAAAGCTAAATATTTTTCTGGACTAATTACAACAATAAAGAACGTGAGCTCTAAAGCATCACACTTTGTAATAAGCCCCAAATTATCAGTTCAACTTGAAGTGCTCTTAATACTAAAATTGCTAAGACTACACAGGCTGGATTTCCCCATTTCTTTCTGTATTTCTCAAATTATAATACGCTACTTTCGTTGTATTGCACGCTGTACACCTGAACAGATTCACAAGTTTAGTTCAAAGTCATTTTTGCCCTGATAATTCAAAGCTTAAAGATGGAACTTTCTAGCATAAAGTCTTATTTAAAAATTTAATCAAAATATCATTTGAATTTAAGTTTAATAAAACAATACCACTGTATGTACTCTCAACATTGTACTATATAATCAATCCTATGAGGTTTCTTACTTTCTTTTTATATTATACTGGTTGTTAAAGACAAAAATAATTTCAATATACATATGCCATATACTGATAACACAATCTACACACTGATAAACATACATACATAGAACTATAAATATCCACATTACGACACTGGCAGATGACAGAAAGCATTTCCTTTGACATGTGATACACTGTCTACACAAGCACTTTCCAAAATCCTGCAGTACAACAGATACATACATAACTTACAAAGAATGTGCCCACAAGACCTAAGGAAACCTACTATCTATACAACTAGCTTGCTGTATTTCCTTGTTCTTGCATTCAAGTCAACAAACCATCATGCAGATTCAAGTATTTACTGACATTCTCTGTATGAAGACATTCTGTCTGCAATGTAATGAGCCAATGCTCCAAAGCAGATTAAAAGGGAGAATGACCTTGGCCTTTGGTCCTTATAATTATGAGGGATAGAAAAGGAATCTGAGAGGAAAAAGAGGAACCAAGTACCTGTCACTCATTGGGTTATTTTAGTGGATCGCTAAAGTCCTCTGGCTGGCTTGATGATAGGGGATGTCAAATGTGGGCAGAGAGAGAGAGAGAGAGAGAGAGAGAGAGAGAGAGAGAGAGAGAGAGAGAGAGAGAGAGAGAGAGAGCGCTGCTGACCTTGGAGTTCACCAGCAGCCTATTAAAGTAGGAAGCATGGAGCATGGCAGGTCTAGGGCTTCAGTGCCTATGAAACTGATAGGTCTGTGTCTAACACTGATGTGCTGAAACAAAAGCAGTTCCTATTCAAAACAGAAGGTGCACAGTCATTCTTGAACTACACTCTGTTTTTAACCAGTGCTAGGATGACACTTAGGTTCTAGGTTTTACAGTGGGAGCTTTACAATGCAAACACATGCTGTCATTTGAAGTGCAAAGGGATCTGCTAAAATCTGAAAGGTGTCTATACTGACCTGCTAAAATATTGAGTCCATAAAAGCTAAACCACAGAGATGTGGATGTACAAAGCTAAGAAACAATGTCAAACGAAGCTGAAATCAGCTTAACTGAGGACTACCAGAAAAAAATGCCCAAAGAATTCGAATTCCGTATCTAAGGTCTTGATAGGGAAGATAAAAGAGAAATTGACTTCTGTAAGGTCAATTTTCATCTAAACTTCAAAAAGGCAGAAAAGATGTATCTCTCAGGACAGAGCTGGTCCTGCCTTACCTCAGAACATGATCCTTTGGTCCTTGTTCTTTACATGATAAAGGAAGAAAGGCAAAGCAGAACCCTTGTCCGTAACTTCCTACTGATTAGGTAACTTCCCCTCAACTTCTGAAGTTCAGTGGATTGACTTTAGAGTAACAAACCTAGCTGGGCTGGAAACTCAGCCATGTTTTCTTCTTCCAGAATGAATTCCCTCGTGTTATATTTGCTTGGAAAACAGTCCTCACCTTTAAGGCTAGGCAATCAGGGGAAGAGGAGAATGCCTCACAAACTGCACCAGACCTCTGCATGAGAAAATGTTTTCATCTACTTTACCTAAGAGCAATTTTAAAAGCTACATACAATTCAGGAACTATTTCTATCACAGGACTCTGCCACATGGCTGGTTTTACTGAGATTAATTAAAATGCACAAAAGTAGCACTTGGCTTAATTAGACATTGCTAAGAGTTAGGTAAATGATATTTTTTAAAGGTACGTTTCAGAAATACTTATACCAATAAAATAAGGACTTTGCATGGCAACTAGGTTCTGATTGCTAAAATTGAGTTCCTGGCACCCCCTTGTCAAAGCCAACATGTGAGATAGGGATGAAGCCCCAAACACCCACAGATTTTATACACAGTTTTGCAAAAAGAATATCATCAAGTCTTTGATGACTTGTTGAGATTTTCTACACTAAAATCTATTATTACAATATTCATGTAAAGATGGTAATGCTTTATCACACAGAGAGGAGCTCCAAGGCTCCAGGACACTGAAGTAGGGTGAGAAGTAGTTGGGTAGAGTACCTTGGAAGGGAGAGGAGCACTCCCTGTACCGTGCATTGGGCACCAGGCTCCGAGTAGCTATGGAAGGGACCACCTTCCATTTCTTCTGACTAGGTACTGTAGGGAAGAATTTGTCACCAAGGAAAAGTGGTTGGCTATAGACCAGAATCTCAGGATCCAGTCAGACCAGAGGACGTTTCCTACCACAGGATAAATTTGACCTGCTGTATACACTGCCTGTAGGCAGCGTCTCTCATCAGAGGCCTCAGGGAAGAGGCATTTTTCGGCCCATCTCAAAGGTGGGCAGTATTATAGTAGGGCAGTCTGGGATTCTGTCACAAAAGAATGTTACAGTTGTTTTTCAAGATAAATGATGCAGACACAGTATTCTACATCATCTAATTATCTATGAGCATGCCCAGAAGTCCTTAGAGTCAACATTAGAGAATCCTGTAACAGGAATAGTGTCGTGATGGTGCTGATATGAACATTTCAAGACTATTCTACATGTCAGAAACATTGCAGTAAGGTGCCATTCAATGTATTAGATACTCTATAAATACAAACAAACACTATATACATAGACTCTGCACACTGTGGACAAACATATTCAAACACATTAACTCTTCTTTAGTTATTGATGCTCAAAGAGGACAGATCTAGGTACCTCTCTCCACTCAGGGACTATAAATATTTAGGCAGAAAACTAACAGTAATAGCTCAGCTTCTAGGAAGAAAGGCAACTTGCTCGTGGAAATTTTGGATTCAGTAGGAAGCTAAGAAATGGTTCAGGTACATAGAACACACTGTTAACTACCATGTTGGTGGTTTCAGGGTTCTGAAATAGAAATTCAGTCATTGTCTTTACCCAAACAAGATGCAGGTTTAAGGAAGGTTTTTCAGTGATGTGGCAAAATACCACAAAGCAAGCAAGTACAGTTCTGGAGAGGCGTTAATCTTCTCTGGGCACCAGCAAGATGGGCATGTATACAGGAGAGGTAAATGATAATAAATACTCATGTAACTAGATGCTAGCACATCCTAATCTATCTCTAGAAACTACCATGATTTTCTAGCAGGTTTTCTCTAACACACTGGAATCATGCTATTCATGCCGAGCAGCTGATTCTTTGGTCATAGTACCTTCAACTAATAAACTAAGTAGAAAGAGCAAAAACATCGAAGGGAGGAAAAGTATAAGATGTGATCCCATTAGCTTTGAAGATGTGCTGTTGGGAAGATGACAGTTTTAGGGAACACAGAGCTTCAGGGCTGGAAATCTTAAAGTCGTAAGTCACAGAGCAAGCTCACCTTGTATTCTTTTGTCTTCCTCTATGAGACAACATTGTACTTATTACCCTGGATTTCAAAGTGACTGTTGTGACTGCAAGGTGAAATTATTTTGAGTATAAGGTAAGAAATGAGATTTAACATATACAAAGATATTTAGGAGCAACTTTAATAGTGACAGAGTAAGATGGCTATCAGAGACCACACATCCAACCAGCAAAGTCCTCCATCTTCCACCTCCTCTCATTCAGGCAGACATTCAGATTGTCTAAAGAATCTGTCCTTTGCCGAAGAACTGTAACTGTTTTGCTCCCTTATTTGTCTTGATACAAGGAAACAACAAAAGGGTTCTGTTTTCAACATTATTTTGTTACAATCAGGGCATAACCTCATGCCTGTATATGTGTGTAGATTAATAACGAATCTGTTCCTGGACAGGTTACCAATGACTGAGATGAATCTGATTCCTAGTCTAGACCCTGTGGGAGTGAGGTAACACATGCCTACGGACAAAACGTCCTACTGCTGCTGCTCCCGAAGAGCTAACTGCTGCCACTGTCCCTCAGAAAACAAAAGCAGCTTGGTACCAACCCATCCTCAGCCTCCAATGGCGAGATGACTCCACTTCCTCTTTCCCTTGCTCGGCTGGGATGGAATCCATACTTGAGGCATGCTACGTGCCTCCCTACGTTCTCCAGTCCTGCAATCTTCACACTCCCTTTCTCCTGCCTCCAGCAGGGTCGGAACTCAACAGTGCCACGATGCAGGCAGAGGTGCACCACCCTGGGACACCCTGACTCCTGGGTATCATTTTCACATAAGCATCTGTGGGCACTCAAGTTCACCTCTGTGACTGGGCAAGGTTTCACATATAAAGGCTAGGATTTACTAAACCACGATGTTTGTCCAGTTAAGTGTTTCACAACAGATTAAAAATGTTAAACTTAAAAAAGTATAACAGTTGATTGGGAATACGTAAAACAACTGAGCAGAGTGCAAATAAGAGGGACTGGAGGGAGAAGGGATCTGCAATTCTTTCTGAAATCATGATCCTCTGCCCCTCGAAAAAAGGTGCATTAGTTACAGAGTTGCAAAAAATCAAAGCAAAGAAATCAAGAGCGAAGACAATCTGTACAGAAATTAACAAAAAAATACAATATAAAAAGTTACTAATGCACCATTTAGTCACAGACTATTTTTTTTTTAAATATATTCACGGATTACCAGAAAGATTTTGAAAAACCCTATTTTGCTCCATGACCAGCACTTCCTGGCCACAGACAGACTCTAAGTAACTTTTTGCTTAATGCTGGTCGTTTCAGGTCGGTGGTCCTTCCTCTCTGACACGTTACGCTTGACCTTGGCAGTGATTGGAGATGAATCTGGGTTCAGTGATGGGCTGGAATGCGACTTCTTCAGTCCTGCAGGCTCACTCTCCTCTTTGCTCAGCAGCTCCTTGCCGCCTCCTTTCAGAATGCTGACATAAATATCATAACGGGTTTTCTGAAGGCAAAAATCAGAGGAGAGCAGTCAGTACGGTTCACAACTGCATGCGTATAGCACACCTAGCAGGTTAACTACCTAGAGACAGCGAGCGACTGTTTGAACACCTGACTGGATCCCAAGCTGATAAATCACGTGGGTTCTTACTGGGCACGTAGGAGGAAAATAACCGACTGATCTACTCAGATAAGAAATTCAGCTAGAATTTCTGTTACTATTTTTCTGGAGGAATTCCCATCTACTGGACGGAGTAGTCATGTACCTGGACACCACTGTCGACTCTCCTTAACTCTCGAAGACTCAGCTGGGCAGTCCTTGCATGCTGAACCCACCCTCCACTCCCCTGTAAGACAGAAGCACTCTCTAGAGGCCATTCTGAGGTTTTCTCTATTGCTTTTCTTTTAGGATCAGCTGAATCTCCTTCCCAGGCTGCTATGAAGAAGACTGGCTACCAGGAAGAAGATGAAGCTCACAGAGCTTAGATTTCCTTTTCCCATGCCACGTTCATCAGCTATTTATAGAGTGCCTTCGGTGTTTTAGACAGCTGCTTTCTTCCCCAGCCTCGTTTATGTTGATATTGTTTTCTAATTGCTGAGAACACTGCAGAGACTTTTATTTTCTCCTAGCCAGAATAACACTGTGTTTCTATCCAAATCAGTTCTCTAGAACTATTGTATAGACATATTACAAATTACAGGAAAGGGTCTCAGATTCTTGATTTGATGTATTCTAGTCAAAATATGCCTTTTAAAACTCTGATGCTTCCACACATGAAGACTTTGGACAAGGCCTACAGCATTTTATATCTGAATAAATGAGCATGTCAGATATAAACCATCTAACAAAGGAAGGAAAATTCTACTAAGACTGTATCTTTTAGGGATATTTTTCAAGTCAGATTAGAGGTTTGTGTATGTCAGCTTTAAGCTAAAAGTAGGAAGTGCTACATTTCCAAGTTGTTTTGCTCAAAAGTAGGAAAAGCTTGGTAGTCATTAAATTTGCCTTGCATCCAAAAGGGCTGAACTTTGGTTGATGGCATTCATTGACTGCTTGCGTGCTGTTTCAGGTTATTCACACAAATCATACAGAACGGGAAACATCACTGGTCCTGCTTTTACAGGTGGAAACAAAGGCAGAGAAGTTCCAAGTCAGAACAGGTGAGCAGGAAACTTTGATTTGAATCCAAGCAATGCAATCGCAGAAGCCACTCTGGAACCACTTCCTGTCTAGAGATATGGATGAATGCACGTCCTAGGAAGGCTTCTGACAGGTATGTGGGCTGGCCAATCAAAAGCCATTCTCAATTCCCTCTTTTTTGTCCCTCCCACTAGACAAAGACAGATATAACACAAGATAGTAGCTCCTCAGCTCCTCTAGAAGCTAGGATGGGCCATGTGAAATTCTGGCCAAAAAGATGGAAGGAGAATATTGGGAGCTTGAGGGAGAGGGCTCGCTCTCTGAGGGGAGAGGCAAGTGTTGAGGAGAAGATAACGGAGCTGAAACTTTCCTTTCCAGTTACTTTTAATTACTTGTACACGGGTGTGTCAGTGTGTGGCTATCTGTATGCCAGTGTAGGTGCCTGAAGAGGCTGGAGCAGATGTCCCTGGGGTTGGAATTACAGGCAGTTGTGAGCCTCCCAACATGAGTGCTGGGAACTATATTCAGGTCCTCTCGAAAGAGCAGAACACACTCTTAACCGCTGATCTGTCCAGCCATATAACCTTACTCTGTTTTCCTTTGACATGATTCCTAAATCTGTTACCATGTGATGTAAGACAGGAGGTGTGGAGCCAAAATGACAACATGGTCGGCCCGAGGAAAAGGAAGGACAAGAGCCTGATTCTGACCCAGTGAACTGGATGTAACCCCAAGACGCCGCAACACTCTGGTTAATAACAACAAATCACCAATTTCCTTATTCAAGAAGTCGCTATAACAACTATTGTTATTTGCAGGTGAAAATATTACTAATTGATACAATAGTATAATTTTAATAAAGAAGAAACAAAGTAAAAAAAACATGGAACATGCTAAGTATTACATCAGAGAGCCACATGAAAGTTTAGTAAGAGCATCTGTTAATAAAAATTTCATCAACATAACATATTGTTATACGCATCCTGAAATCAGAAGAAATCCAAAGGACATGCTAGTTTTAAAATCCTATTCGGCCCAAGAATTTATTAGTCTGTCTCCAAACTGCCTTGGGGGTGAGATTAAAATGCAGAAAAGATTATTCTCAATAAGAACAAGATTCAGTAAAAATGATCTATAGGTGGTTTAAAAATAGACTCAGAAAGCCAGGATGAGGCACAGGAAAGAAGGAAGCATGCAATGAAGGGTCAAGAAAGACAGTGTTTTGGATGACAGGAAAGGGGACAGAAGGAGTGCAGGTGATGGGAGGTGGCAGAGCCAGTCTCCGTTAGTGTGGAGATGCTGACAGTACTGAGAGAATTTACTTGGGAAACACAAGAAGAAAGTCATTTCATTCAGACACCCCATTACTCCACTACAAAGCTATTGTACAAATAAATTACATCAGTTTTCCAATCAACAAATACAGGGCATGGACAGGCCCCATGGTATATGAGTCATTAGACTGGAAGAAAGGTCAAAGAACAGAAAGGGTGAAGAGGGCCAGAAAGCAAGGACTGCTCTGTTGCTGAGAGAAATCAAAACAAGGAAACACCTCAGACTGATGGACTTGTAAGTGGCTATACTCTATTTCAGATTCAAAGGTTTATAGAGACAGAATCTATAGATCCTGGTAACACTGTCATCTTTTAAAAAACAAAACAAAATCCAGACCAGTCTCTGAGACTGACTTTGGCTAAAATCAAGGTAAATATGCGTATTGTAAACATTTTAGGAAAGAATAACTTTCTTCTCAGAACTGGCCAGCAGGCATTTATGATAGCCACGTCCTTCCATGATTACACTCATCCAAACAGGAAAACCTTTCTCAGAGACTCTGAGGCAACACGTACTCACTGTCAGTGAGGAAAAAGGGCTATGAAAGTTCTCATTGTGCTCTATTAAGAGTAGGAAGGTTAGCCTTCCAGCCAACCATGTGGTCGTATCTTTGAGGGTTGTTTTGGGTGGGGTATAGTTTGACATTTCAGTACATGTACAAAATGTGTAATGATTAGATCAGAATGGCTGGATCACCTCAGACATTGTGTTGAGAATAGTCAAAGTCCTTTCTACTGTTGTCAAATAATCACTGTCAACCACAGGTACGCAACCCACCATACCATGGCAATTAGAAGTTATTCCTTCTCTCCAATGCCATTCCTGTAGCTATTAGCCATCTCTAGTCCCCTTCTCCAACTCCTTTCCTGCTGTGGCAACCATGACTCTGTTTTCCATTTATCTAAGACCAAGAGTTCAGCATCCATGTGAGAGAGAACATGTGGTACTTTTCTTTTGCTGCCTCACTTAGTTAACAATGATGGCCTCCAGGTCCATCTATGCTGCCAGGTATCCATTCACAGTTTAAGACACATATACATTAGTATAATACCTTTTCTTTATCCACTCATGCATTCACTGATGAACACCTAGGTTGATTCCATGTCTGGGCTACTGTGAACACTTACAATAAGCACATGAGTGAAGATGTCTCTCTGGCCCACTGATTTCAATTACTGGGGGTAACACGGCTAGCAGCGGGATTGCCTGATGACACGGGAAGTCTATCTGTGAGTTCTGAGGAACCACAATGACTGCATTAGTTCACATTAGAACCAACAGTACTTGGAGCTTTGACTTTCCCCTGCATCTCTATCAGAATTTTTTTTCTGTCTTGCAAAAACTTTTAATTATTTTTATTTTATGTATAGGAGTATTTTCTCTGCACATATGTAAATGTATTCATGCATACAATGCCTGTGGTGGTCAGAAGAGGGTGCTGGATCCCCTGGAATTGGAATTATGGATGGTTGTTAGCCACTATGTGGGTACTGGGAATCAAACCTGGGTCCTCTGGAAGAGCAGTCAGTGCTCTTAACCTCTGAGAACCTCTGAGCCATCCTTTTTTTTTTTTGGTCTTTTTGATAAGAGCTATTTTAACTGGGGACAGATATTTCATTTGTTTTGATTTTTATTTTCTCAAGGATTAGTGATGCTGAACATCTGTATGTTCTCTTTTGAGAAACGTCTATTTAGGTCTACTCTCCCATTTTCCCTCTCTCTACCCCCCTTTCCCCTCCCTCTACCCCACAGCCTCAGTTCCAATACCCACTCCTATTGCTGAGAAATGTCTATTCAGCAAATGTTTTCCATTTATCAAATTGTTTCTTTATACTATTATTTCCTTTGCTGTGAAGAAAAGCTTTTTAGCTAGATGTAATCCATTTGTTCATTTTTTTTTTTTTTTTTTTTTTGAGAAAGGGTCTCCCCCGTAGCCCCAGCTGTCCTGGAATTCGCTATGTAGACCAGGCTGGCCTTGAACTCACAGAGATCTGCCTACCTCTGCCTCCCGAGTGCTGGGATTAAAGGCATGTGCCACCACGCCTGTATGCATGTATTGGCTGCATGTAGGTAAGTGTACCTATGTGTGCAATGCGCACGAAGGACAGAAGAGGCTGTTGGATCCCCTGGAACTGGAGTTACGGACAGTTGTTAGCTGCCATGTGGGTGCTGGGGTTTGAACCCAGGTCCTCGGTAAGAACAGCCAATGTTCCTAACCGCTGAGCCATCATCTCTGCAGCCCCCATTTGTTCATTTTTACTTTCATCATCCAAGTTTTTGGAGTCACCCCTCAAAATCTGCCCAGACCAACATCCTTAAGTGTTGTATTTCCCCTACACATTCTCTCCCCCTCTCTCCATCTCTACCTCCTCTTTCTTTCACTCTATCCCCTCTTTTTCCCTTCTTATCCTTTTTCTTTGGTGTGTATGTGTTCATGTATGTGCATGTGCACGTCATAAGTGTGTGCATGCATGTGGAGTCCAGAGGTAGATATTAGGTGTCTTCCCCAATTGCTTTCCACGTAATTTTTTACATCGGGATCTCTCACTGAATCAGAAGCTCTCTGATGTCTAGACTGGCTGACAGCAAGTCCCTGGGATCCTCCTGAGCACCAGAATTACAGGCCACGCCTCTGTGCTTGGCTTTGTTACATGGGGGCTAGGACTTGAACTTGGGATCTCATGCTAGCATTTTACTAACTGAGCCATTGTTCCAGCCCCTCCCCAATGGTTGTTCTTGTAAATCACATTTTAAAGTCTGATGTACCAGACCAAAAAAACTTACAAATATTCAAATGGTCAACCTTCATTTAAAAAACTAAAAAATGATGTTTAAAGAGGGACCCTGCTTCCCTGACAGCCTGTTCCTTCTTGCTAATGGAAGTGAATTTGGTTGACTGACTGATTGATTGATTGATTGATTGATTGATTGAGAGAGACAGGGTCTCCTTGTGGTCCAAGCTGGCCTGGAACTCGCTATGTAAAGCAGGCTGCCCTTGATCTCACAGAGATCCACCTGCCTCTGCTGTCCTAGTGCTGGGATTAAAGGTGAGTGCCACCACACCCAGCTGAATTTTACTTTTTTATTAAGGATTTCTAAGTGACCAACCAGTCTGAGCAGAGGAAACATGGTTTAAATCTAAGCATGATAACTCTTACCCCTATTTGAGTCATTATGTGGCCTGGCCTTGGCCACTGATATGCAATAGAAATCTGTTAAGGTATGTTTGTTAAAGCAGTTATTCTGATAACAGGTGATGAACCAAATGTCTGAAGCTATGTTAGCCATTTTGAAACCATGGATTAAGCATGGGAATTAAAAAGCCAATATGCTTATGAAAGCAGATTAGAAATCTAGAAAGGTTGCCGGTCCACAGTGGAATCATGGAGCAGTCAGGAACCACCCACCTGCATTTTTCTTAGCTGAGATGCAAGAACATTTATGCTGCTTAAACATTTGATCCGTTTTCTACTATTTGGAGCCAAAAGCATTCCTAAGTAATAAAATAGTCAGCACATATTTTGATCTCAATCATAAAAAAAACCCTATTGAGTAGCACATGTAACTCCAGTCTTAACTATATATAGAAAGAAAATGACTTGACTGATGAATTGTGATGTGGTGTAACTTTGTATAGGCCTTTTTCCAAAATATTCAGTGAATCATTGATAGACATTACTTTGCTCCTGGCCACACTGTGGTTACATAATGAATATTCAGTCAGTAATTATTATTTCCATTGCTAGTTTTATGTCAATTACTTCATCACTGGGGCTGAGTCCATATCTAAGAGTTTCTAAGAGATTCTAAGAGTTAGCCCAAAATCTTAGTTCTAAATCATTTTTAAGGTTCCTGAGCAACCTAGAGATAATTTTTAAATCACAAAGAAGGGAATTTGATAGTGAAACTTTCTCTCCTTGGGGACTGGAGAGATGGCTCAGGGCTTAAGGGCACTGGCTGCTCTTGCAAGAGGACCCAGGTTTGACTCCCAGCTGCCAACAATGATCTGTAACTCCAGTTCCAGGGGATCCAATGCCCTCTTCTGACCTCTGCAGGCATTGCACAACACAGGTACAATTACACACAGGTAAGCAATATGCTCATACACGTAAAATAAAAAAAGATAACAAATAAAAGATTTCTCTCCTTGAGGCCATTTTCTCTATATTCCACATCCATTCTGTGAGTAAGCCATGCTCCCTGACCTTTGGACTGTATCACGCCTTTCTCACTGCTTCTCCCACTTCTTTTCTGATTCGAGCACAATCACCCCATGTCGGACTGTTGGAGCAGCTCCCACACAACTGGTCTCTACTCCCTTCCCTGCCCGCTGTGTACACTATTCTCAAAAGACAGTGATGTCTCTTTACTTTCTTCTTACTACTTCTTTCCACCAAACTGCCTCATATTTTGCTTTTTAGCAAAACTTATTTCTCCCTTGTCCCCAAATTCTAGATGGTCTTAATTCACTCAGCCTTCCCTTCTCATGTTTTCCACAAATCATTAGCACCTGACCTTGTCAGATCAGCCACAACATGGCCAAGGCTTATTCCTTCTCTCCTTCTCTTCCCTTGACCTTGGCTGACAAGATGTTATCTATGACAAATCCTATGCAGGGTATCAAAGACAGGCTGCCTGGCTGAGATCAAGTACCTCTGGTCAGACACAGAAGTATATTTTGGAGGATCATAAAACACAGACCCATTTTATGAGTATCTCTTACAGAGGAGTGAAAGAAGAACAGACTTTATTACCCACAGTAAGCAAAAAATAAACTGAGAAATTGGGCTGCTACACATGCTCTCTGGTGCTTCCTCATTTGAATAGTGTCTTGATCTCATTCTGATGTACAGAGAAGCCTGCAGGGTTACTAGCAGAACACACACACTACGGAGATAAAGATTATTATTATTTTTAATCTAGATTCTACCTGTAAGGTCATTCTCAAAGCTCATTTACATGAAATGTGGCAGGATCACATTTGTGGTTTTATATAGACACAGATGCTAACCTAACATTCTTCAGGCTCTTGGGCTAGAGAATATTAGTATCATCAATATTAATATTAGAAGGAATTGGCACTAGACAGACAATAACAATACTGAAATAGCATACATTGCTCTGATAAATGTTATAACTGGATGATAGAGAATGGAGCATGGGGAAAAGAGAAGAAGAAATAACAAAAGGAGGCTGTTTTTAATTGCTATCATATCACAAAGTCATCAGCACACAAGAATTAATACAATCCCTGACAGAGGACATTACAAATAAGATGGGATGTCTGGAAAACAAGTCCATGGAAAACACAGTGGCAGCAAGAAAACAGTCTTACAGGTGATGCCTATTGTTGACATCATTAAGCTAATAACTATGAACCTTAATTCAGTATTTTAAAAAATTATTTTATGTGTATGTCTCACCTACATGTAAGTTCACCACATGCTTGGAGTGCCCGAGGAGGTTAGAAGACGGTGTCAGATCCTTTGGAACCAGAGTTATGGGTGGTTGTTAGATGCCATTGGATGCTGGGAACTGAATCTAGGTCCTCTGTGAAGAGTAGCCAGTGCTCTTAACTGCTAGACCATCTCTCCAGCTTCGGCCTTAATTCATTCTAAATTGTTCTGTCTTCATTATGCAACACCTTCAGGTATGTGTCTTTTATTAAAAAGGGCAAAGAGAGTTTCTGAAAATGTGTGCCTCAGGACATTCTGCTTCCTTTGGTGATGTTATTAAAGATTCTGTCTAAGTCTCTGCAAATATATTCACAGATCAATTCTAAATAATTTCTGAGCTGCACACTCAGCCTCAGGATGTTCCAAAAGTATAAATAGAATCTAGAAGTGTAGATGACATGACCTAATCCCACTACTCAAAACAACTTGAGATGTAATTTTTACCAAGTCAAAGAGGCAGGGGTTACTCTCTGCCCATAAGCATCTAAGTACTGTGTCTTGGAGATGGGCCAGCTGGCAAGTTCCCTAGTTCTTTATTAGGATTAACTATTTTCATGACGCTTCTGTGAACACCAAGAACCAAGGACAGTTCAAGTACTAGTGGCTTCTTTTCCTATTAAACTGCATTCTTCAATATATAACCTCCTTACTTATTCTGCTATTTTTTAATTTAGCTCATCTTCAATTACCTATAAAAATCTTCTCAAATATGTAAGAAAAAGCCTTTTTACTAGTGGGACTGCCTATGAGAATTGAATGACAAATACTGCGTCTGAGGACATGTAAGATGCCCCTACGGATGAATCCTAATTGTTCCCTGAAAGAGATCTCAGTTATTGATATTCTCTGAATAGAAGTTTAATCACATCCACATATAAACTTACATCTGGCACCTGGCAGTTCCTTTTCCTCCTGAGCCCTGCACACCATTTCCCATCTCTTAATAGAATAGCTGCTCCTCGAGCTCTGTCTCTGATGGAGGAACACAACAGTACCAACCTGAATGAAAATCAAACGGCTCTGCACTGTTCACTTACTCCCCTGATTTGTATTCAAACCCCACCGCTCCAGCAATCAAATGCTGAATACATTTCCTCCTGACATTTAGTTTTCTCATGCAGGTAGGGTAAAAGGTCATCTTTAGACAAAATGAACAAAAAACCAGTAATGTCATGTATGTGGCAAAGTGCATTTTGCTTCCAGAGCTCTTCACTGGCAAAGAAAAAGTAATAAACCCCAAATCACAAGAAACAAGGAGTTTCCAAAGGAGCTGCTTATTCAAGTACAGACTAGTTCTCTTCTTTCTTTCTGCAGTCACAGAAGGCATGGAAGACTGAGGTACAATTATTTTTTCCTTAGCTTCGTGGCTGCATCACCTCTATCTCCTAATTTCAGCTGCAGTAATATATGGTATCCCTCAAAGCATGCTCTGATAGCTCTCTCTCTCCCCCCTCTCTCTCTCTCTCTCTCTCTCTCTCTGTCTCCCTATCTCTCTTTCCCTCTTACTCTCTTCTCTCTCGCTCGCTTGCTCTCTCATGTTGTGCACAGGTGCCTGTTGGGAACATATATAATGTACAAGCTAGAGGTATTTAATGCCTTCCTCAGTCACTCTCCACTTTATTTTCTGAGGCAAGGTCTCTCACTTAACCTGGAGCTCACTGATCTGGCCAGACTGGTTGGCCAATGACTTCCAGGTATCAGCCTGTTTCCTCTCCCTCAGTGTTGGTGTTATAGACACATGCAGCTGCACCTTACTTCATGTGAGTACTGCAGATCCAAACTCAGGTCTCATGTTTGTGTGGCAAGTACTTTGCCAACAGAGCCTTTTCCCTTCTCCCTTCCCAGAATCTTTCACTAAAGCTTGTTTGTTACATATGTACAGCACCAAAATAGTCAATACTTGTAACAATGGGGGCAGCTCAGTCTCTTCAGGAAATCCTTAAAGTGTGGCTTGAGCAGGCTTTGGAGGCACTTTGTTCTAAATATCTTCTCCAGAGATCTCTCATTACATTTGATCCCTCTGAACTTGAAGCATGCTGTAGTTCCAATGTGGGTTGTCACCAATTCTAAGCCCATTCTGATAAAACATCCTCCAATGCATGCAGTGAACACACAGGATGACTAGACATAGTTAGTTCCAGAAGGTCAAAGGATTCACATGGATAGAATAAGGGGACAGGGCCTCCCCCCAATATTCTTTAGAAAGTAGGTACTTGGAACCAAGATATTTGGAAGAGGAGGCAATATTGATTGCTGAGAGGGAATGGTAGAATAGAAGGCAGGGATAGGAAAAATCATCCAAGATGTATATTACTTATTTTACTATTGTTGCTAAGCAGATCTGTTCAAGGAAGAAACATACTGTAAGTCACTGAGGATATTCTTTTAGTGTGTACCAAGAGGAATATAAGTAGACAGGTTTTTGGATAAGGTGGTGTATTAGTCACTTTTCTGTTGTGATAGAGACACCAAGACCAAGAGAACTTATAAAAAGAAGAGTTTATTTGAGCATATGGTTCCAAAGGGCTAAAAGTCTTTCTATCATGGCAGAGTGATTCATGGTGGCAGAAATGGCTGTTGGAGGAGCAGAAGCTAAGCTCTCACATCTTCAAGCAGGCACAGGAAGCAAGAGAGTGACCCAAGATGTGGCAAGGCTTCAAAACTCTCTAAGTCCATCCCCAGTGATGTTCTTCCTCCAGCTTGGCCACACCTTCTAAGACCTCCCAAAACAGGGCCACCCACTGGAGATAAAAATGTCTGAATACTTGGAGCCTATGGGGGATATTCTCATTAAAACCACCACTGGTGGAAAGTCTTTGATATGAGTAGGAACAATTTATAACTTCTTATAAATATCAGAAGAATTCCTATAGAAACCTCTTCACTTACTTGTGATTTTAGAGACAGATGAACATTTTTTGAAAAAAATTTAAGTTTAAACTGTAAATCCACCGAGACATTTTGGACTACACACACATAAACTATATCAATGCTTGCTTCCTCACCTACAAAAATGATCTCACCTTAAGTTGGGAACTTAAGCAAACAAGCTTTTATTTTAAAATCCTCAAGTGAAAAGTATATAGACTTTTTTCTAAAAAATAAGTTTCCTATTTAACATAGAAAATAAAGCACTCTGTGTGAATATTTTCTTTTAAACACCAAAGAACTCGGCCCTTTCCCTCATCTTCCTCCACAATTAGCCTATGTAAGGATTCAGCACCAGCAGTCAGAAATTGTTAAAACTTACAGATAGGAAAATGTAATTTATCAAAAGCTTAATGGTACTGGGAAGGAGGCGACCAATAGTTTGGAATGTGAAGTATCTCTTATAGAAAAATGTATGTACCTTTCTCATCTTGCTGGCACTGATACTATAAAGCACATGATGGGATGACAGGAGACCCATTTTTACCAGGTAGGCTTCCTCATTATTGTAGAACCACCCAGGAGAAGTAATCAAAACACTAAGCAACTGGTACAGCGTAGGGACTGCTATATTAAAATACACACCATCCATAAACCATAGCAGACCCTTATAGGTACATCAGAGTTGCATGTCCATCACTTAAAGCATATAACACTCAGGTTATAAGGCTCCTCATCCCTAATTAGATCTTAAGTAGATTTCATGGTCTGTACATAAGGTGTCCAATATAATTGCTCCTACCTGCATGAAGTTATAGGACACTTAGAATGGATCTAATCTATATTGAGATATACTATAGCTGTAAAATAGCTTCATGATGTTTTATATTAGCTATGTTAAAAAGATAGTGGGCATACTATGATAATTAAAGACAATTTACCACAATTAATTTCCTCTGTATCAGTTTTTGAAAGAATTTATGATCCATTCTCAGCAAAATTGTTTTGGGGTAATAGTTTTCAGCTTCTCAACTTTGAGCACAATCTTAGCTGTGAACTTGTGACATTGGCTGGTACTGTGTTACAGTTTATTCCTTGTACATCTAATTTAATGACAGTTTCTAACAATAGGATGTTAAAATTTGTCATTTTTAACCACATACTAAGATTATCATTTTTCTTCCATATTTCCTTCCATTAAAGTGTTTTATCATATCTCTTCATTGTCACACATTGAGCTACTCTTGCACTCTTGGGTTAAGGCACAAATGACCATGGTGAACAATCCTTCTGATGTGCCTCTGAATTCAGCAGGCTCTCATTTTATGAAGGATGTTGCCCTATAATTTTCTTTTCCTATACTGTCTTTGTCTGACTTTAGTAGCAGGGTCCTGCTAGTCTCATAAAATGAGCTTAGTGATTACTCCTTTTCAGTCTTTTGGGAGACCTTAAGAACTCATCTAATTTTAAAAAAAATTTATTTTTATTTAATGTGTATGAGTGTATTGCCTGCATGTATGTGAGTGCACCTGTGTCCTGCAATGCCTCGGAGGTCAGAGAGGGCTTTGGAATCCCCTGGAACTGGAGTTAAGGATGGTTCATAGCCGTCACATAGGTGCTGGGAATCGAACCCGGGTCCTCTGCAAGAGCAGTCAGTACTCTTAACCGGTGAGCCATCTCTCCAGCCCTGAACTCATCTAATTCTTTAAGTGGCACAAAGTCATTAGGTCCTGATCTTTTCTTTGATGGGAAACTTTTCATTATTAATTCAGCCATCTTACTCATAAGTTTGTTCAGATATTCTATTTCACCATCATCAGTTCTGATATGCTGTGTATATGTAGAAATAAATGTATTCCCCATAGGTTATCTCACTGCGTGGTATATAATGGATATGAGTAGTATCTAGATCTTTTGTACTTCTGTGCTATCAGTTGTAATGTCTTTTTTTCCATTTCTGATTTTATTTATTAAAGTCTTTGTTCTTTTTCTTCGCTTATTTATCTTTTGTGAACAAACTCATATTCCAATTACTGTTTCTTTTAATTTTTGAATGTAGCCACTAAAAACTTAAGGTGTTTTATGTGGTCCACACTATATTCCTACTAGACAACACTGATCTAGGTTCCCTGTCATCCCCATACTGATATTCTTGCCCCATGTACAACATGCTTAGGGATGTTTGTAAAAATCAGCTTAATAAGAAAACTGGTATGTGTTACTGTGTCATTGTCAGACGAAAAAAAAAAAAAGTGGGGGAAGGAATTTTATTGGGTAGGAAACTAATCCCACCTCATGTTTATAACTTGAAAACTGGGGCACAGAAAAGAAAACTGTGTGCCAAATAGCTCAATGTTAACACTGGAATGGCCTTCTGACTCCCAGTCTGTGCTAATTTTACTTAAAAAAAAAATCTCTGTGCATATTTATCCTTTTCCTTCAGACAGCATCTTAACCCAAAGCAAAGACTCATCAGAGACGGCATCGCAGGCACATATGCACAGCAGATAAAGGAAGGGTATGAGTCATTTCAAGTAATGTGACTGGATGCTTAGTCTGCCTTCTGGGGCAAGGCCCTAGCTGTTTGCAATTACTTCCTTAAATGAGGCTCAAAGAATCTGTTGCTAGGCTTTTCTTCCCTTTGCAGACAACTATAATCATTTAAAGATTAAAATTCAGAGCCTCTTAGTCCTTTTCCATTCTGTACTACAAAATGAAATTCCAAATGACAATGAAAGAATTGTGTATCTATTATTAACCGGAGCAGCGTTTAGACAAGTGCGGATCTTAGGTCTGTACCTTTTGACTTATAATTATAAGATAGCATTCCCGTAAAAACAAAATTTCAATTTCCCCAAGAATTATATTAACCTGTACTATTTTGGCTCCTCAGATCCAAGGGTATAACACCACATCTGTGATGCTGTCTACAAAGGAGATGGTATTCAATTCCAGGCTAGCCCCCAGGTACTGAGACTCAGACAGCTTCCAGTTAACTTTAAGTGGGTTAGTGGGATTTCTCCTTTGCTGTAACTAGGAAGAAAAGGGTACTCAGAGTTGCCTTTGTACTTTTATGATCAAGGTCACTTGTAACTTAATAACGACATAGCTTTGCTTCTAAAGGTGGGCTTGCTTTGTGGCAAATATGGCACAGTGCTGAGCTATGCCTTATACTGCTCCTATGAAAGGAAAGGCTGCCGGCTATATAGCCCCTAATGGGAAAATTACTAACCCAGTGTTGACAAATAAAAAATGAACAATCTGAGGAAATAATCAGAATTTTCTCAAAAGGAAATGTATCAATAAACTTTCTAGCAACAACTCTGCAGCAAAATACCCAACAGTAACACTGAAAGTTTAGTAACTTCCAAATCATATTGTGTATAGTTTAGACATGAAGTTGTTTTAGATTCCCCTCATGAGTGTTTCCAATGTATTCATGCCTTTAAATAAATCAGTTTGAGAAGGAATAATATGATTTTAATTGACAACAAAAACAAAAATATAGAAAAGGATACATCTTGCTTCAAGAATGCCCCAGATATTTTAGATTTAAAATATTCTGTCCTAAGACTTGTTCTGTCTTGTTATAGTAGACATTTGCTGTTTCTAAAATTGACTTTCTTAGCCATGTGGCCCATGTGGGCCCTCCCTGTGTGAAGTCATGAACATATGCTGCTCTGGGTCACAACTCAGGAGTGGGCATTTGGCTTCTCAGTGTTTGCCTTCAGTTATGAGGGAATCCGACTCTCTTACCTGATGGATTGGAACTTGAGAACACATAAACCTGACTTCTAACTACAAAGGAGAACATTTTAATCAGTTTTGTGTTGCCATAACAGAATCCCTAAGAGTGAATAAACTTTCAATGAACACAGATTTATTTGACTCGTTGCTCTGGAGACTGGGAAGTGTATGAATCCTGGCACCTGGCAAGGGCTTTCAAGTGCTGTTATTTGATAACAGAAGGTTGGAGGGCAAAAGAGGGCAAAAGAGAATGAGGGGCTAGGCTTACTTTTACAAGAAATACATTCTCTTGATAACAAACCTAGTCCTGGGATAATAACAGTAACCTCCTTTAAAGGCAGAGTGCTCATGACCCTTAGCTCTTCTTAGTTTCAACACATGAAATTTGGGGGCCATCTTCAAATGACAGCATTCCACCTTTACCCGCCAAAATTCATGTCCTTCTCACAATGCAAAATACAGTTTCTTATCTCAATTTCCAAGCTCCTTGTGAAGGAGAAATACTAGGTCTATTCTGAATGCTTCTCCCATGGTCACCATCCCTGGTGGCTTTCCTGGAAGGCTGGGTCTCACAATCCACCCCCAATAATCCATCCCCCTGCTAGCTCCCAATCACAGGGCACTCCTTAGACCCGAGTGCTGCATGACTGACCCTCCGTATAATGAGGTCACCTACCCTGCACCTGCAGGAGATAACCCAACATCTACCCCCAACCTCCTTCCCTCCCCAAAGGGGAAAAAAAGCAAGAACCCTGAATGTGTAAGGGAGGGCGTGCTGTCCTCCAGATCCTGGGCTTTGAGGGGTGCCTACCTCCTCTGGTCTCTGGGCCTGGGTGGGGGTGCCCTCTGAAGTTTGTTCTCTAATAAATCTGCTTGACTCTACAGAGGTTGATGGGTTTTCCTTAGCTTGCTTCCTGCTTTCTAGTTCCTTACACCTTGCATGGGGTTATGCTCTGCTAAGTCAAACATAAATTGAAAGTATCCAATGTATTGAATACGCTTAACCTACCAAATACCACAGCTCAGTGACACAAGTCCTAAATCCAGTCTCATCTAAAGCAAATGCCGATGGGACTCAAAGCACGATTACTCTTGGTGAACATGCATCTCTAGCAGTTTGAGCTTGTGAAATTAATCAATGTAGAACACTAGACAAGTATTCTAAAAAGAGAAATGCATAAAAAGGTGTGTGCTCCCATGTAAGTCCAAAACTCAAGAGGGAAACAATGTTCAGTCTTAGAGCTGAGGTGCTCTCAAGAAAGCCTGGGACTGTGCTTAGTCAGCTGCTCCCTCCTCTGAGCCCTCAGAGGAAGAATGTCCCTTTAAGCCTCTTCATTTGTGACAATGCAGGCTTTCCCAGTATTCACCTCAAAACTGCTTCGGCCTGTACCCATTGTCCAATTCCAAAGTCACTGCCGCATTTTCAGTTGTCACAGAGACAGCCCCACGCCCTCTGTACTTATTTCCTGTCTACATGGTTATACGATTTGCCTAAAATGAGGTACCCAAGAACAAAAATTATGAATCTTCATGCTGCACCATCTTACAGCACAAGATAAGAGGGCTAAGAGAGGGCTGGACTCGATTACTGGGCTCTGCCAACCAGCACTACTGTGCTGAGGATTAAATTTCTGACATATTAACTTCATGTGGCACCCAGACTTCATTTGGACAGTGAATTCTGAAGCCCATGTTCAAACAGCCAACTAATATTCCAACCATATACAACTGGTAGCGGCCTCGGTATAGGGCTTGCTGATTCAGATACCTTCAAGGGCCAGGCTACTCACACAGACGTAGAATTATCAGAAGTGACATGATGGCAACCAACCGGAAGGAGACAGCTTCTTTGCCTAACTGAATTCACATCACAAGAAAAGCAAATTTAAAAAACGTGCTGCCATAAACAATCCACATGCGTCATGTTGGGGACAGTTTTGCGGGTGGCTCTACAATGGCCCCTGCCAGCCTGTGGTCAATCTCACCTCCCGTAATGCCTCTTCAGTAACCAGCTCCAGCCCAGCCATGACTCTGTGGTTTATGCTGATGTACATTCTCTCTCTCCCTTAACCTACTGCAAATACCTTATGTGCTGAATGAAAAATGTTGTGGAACAAACAGTGTCCTCATTTTCCAGTTGTTGTTGTTTTTAAAAATGAAGAAACAAAGCCAAAATACTGGGACCAAGGGCAGAGCCATCAAGGGAATCTCGTCAATAATGTTGCTTCTCTGGGAAGTAGGAGCTTCCCAGCACAGCTCAGCCTACTGTGTGTCTTGACTAGCAGGAGCCTTACAACTGTTTATGTTAGTGACAAAACATCCATTGTCCTTTTAAGTCTTGATAAATTTCCTAATGTACCAGAAACTTAGAAATCAATGAAAACACTTTAGAGTACAATGGGAGCTGAATAAAGCAGAAATTAATGCATAAGGCTATGAGGCTATTGATAATACTTATTTCATCAAGTTGGGAAATTGCCAGTTTCCGTCATTGTAGACTTGTGGTGCTTTATCTTCTTTCAAAGGTACATTCTTTCCAAAAGCAAATTTTCCAAGGAAACTTCTAAGAGAAGGGCCATAGCTTAGGGGTACCAACTGAGTTAAGAACAAAACAACTGCCCATTCTCCAACAATTATTAGTCAGAGCGAAGTATGGGTTTAGTTAATTATAGCCCATTTAAGTGGAACTTACTACTTTAAATAAAAAATGAATTCTTTCTTACAAGGGTAACACGGAGGCTTCCTTATTTCCTATCGATTCCTTTAAGTCCTAAACTTACATTTGTACTAGAATTTCTAACTATTTACCGTGATCAAAGGCTTGCAGAATTTCTTAGGAGTAGGAAGAGCTGTGAATTTGGCTCACTGGGAAGAACTGTTGGCCCGCTAAGCAACTTGGGTCATGACTGAAATGCAGACATGGGACACTCCTGGTGCGCACAGCTGAAACTTAATATTCTGCCCAAAGAAAAGTGCTTTTCCTTGGAGACTTGTGAAAATCATAGGAATCACTCTGAGACCAAGCGAGGCCTCCTCATGATGACCTACTGAGGAACAGGTGAGCGAGTCAATCCTCCAGAGCTGATCCTCGCCTGCAACTCCTCATGAGTGAAAATCCAACTGGGCCCAAGCATCCTCCTCCCATCACTGACCATCTGAGGGCTCTACTGAACTGAGGCTGCATTCTTTTCTCACCTGCCTATCAGATCTACTCTCATTATACCTCTGTCCTCGTATATGGAATTAATATGAAGTTTTCTGAGAGATTTTCTTCCTCCGATGCTAACTGTATTCACAGCAGGAAAGTTTCACTGAGTCACTCAACTGATTATCAAGCACTTGGTCGGTATTCTAGGATCTGGGGTAGAACTGTAAACAAAATAAGCAAACAGGCCAGGGCTCTCTACACTATTCAGGCAATGAAGGGAACGACTCAAGGAATGTTGCTTATAAAGCAAAAGATGCTCCTTTGGCAAGGACCTCCACAAGCACTCCCAGGAGATCAATTCCAGTGGCTGAACTCACAGCAGAGTAGATTCTACATGATCCATTACCTCAATTTTCATTTGAGTTGGTGAAAAACAATGACTCAGTGTTCAAAAAGCATGAGTCTTACAGAAACTGTTTCAGACGATATTTGCACAAAGTGAAGTCCCCTCATACCTTCCTGGTCGAGGTATAGGTTAGTGCACTTGACAGAAAATGCAACGTGACACATTAAACACACTTGACACAGTAGCGTGAGTCTGCTTTTAGGAGATGACAGCCCTGGAAAGTAAGACTTAATTGGTCCAAAGCTGGTCTAATTTCAAGTCAGGAAATGAAAACACTGGCTTTTGTGGGGCTGCATTTTCAGGAAAAGAGCCCCACAGAAGATCCACAGGCAGGCCCATGTCAGCAGTGGCTACCTGCCTGTGGCCTAGCAATGCCCCCACCTCTTGGGGAGAGGCTCAGTCCCCTGAAGCACAAAGGGCTCAAAGTGAGGTGAGGAATGAGGGAAGCTGGGGAGTGAGGTGCTGGGAAATTTAATTAGAATGTGTGAAACAAAAACGGAGCCTTTGCTTAAAGCCACTCCAGAAGTGTGAAGAATAATGATTGCTTTTGGAGAACTCCCATTTCCCAAGAATGAACATGCCTGGCCAAGGACTAGCTACTAACTCTGCTGCTATTTTTCAAGTCTTTTGTTGGGAAGGCTTCCCTGGCTTTCATCAACCAGTTTTTTCCTTTACTAAAAGATTTTTCTTGGTACAGTCATCTGACCAGAGCAAGGACGCCCTTGATCATGAAGATTAGTGAATGGTTCTGTGGTGGAGGGGCCATCTTAAATGTAAGATAACAGCCATGTGACAACTCAGGAAGTGGGTTCTTAAGGTCTGTAGGAAATTTTGTGCAATTCAACAACAAAGCACAGAGCTCTGATTGTGTTGCACTGGGGTGTGCAGAATCCACTGCAGACACAAAGAAAAATCAACATAACCAACATAAAGCAGACTGTGGCAAATCCCACAACAGAATAACCTCGTGGGTGAGTCTACAGCAGGCTTTTCAAGGGAGAGATTTGAACCCTGAAAGATGAGCAGGACTCACAGAAATGACAGAAAGGGCATTTGAGGCAGAACTAGCAGAATACAGGATACTAGTGTGTGTCAGGAGAAGGGGCAGGAATGTGAGGAACATGCAGATTTGGGAGTCATAAGAAGACTGGTCCGGGGCTGGAGAGATGGTTCAGCAGTTAATAGCACTGGCTGCTCTTGCAGAGGACCTGAGCTCAATTCCCAGCACCCACATGGCAGCTACAAACTGTCCTTAACTCCAGTTCCAGGGGAATCCGATGTCCTCTTCTGACCTCTGAGGCACTGCACGACACGGGTGCGCTCACATACATGCAGGTAATACACTCATACACATAAAGTAAAAATAATAAATAATAAAAAAAGAAGGCTGGTCTGGATAGAAGTGGAAGCCACACTTTCTCAGATTCAAGTCTGAGACTTCAGAAGGTTGATGGGGGTGGGGTAAAGAGTGACCCAGGGCAGTGCTGAACAGGGCAGTGCCGTCATCTGGAATGACCTTCAGAAAAACAACAGACAAGGTTGTTGGATGAACTGAAGAAAAGAAAGACAGCAGGATCAACTGCTAGCTTCATGTGAGAGATGAGGAAGCCGGGACTGGTACAGGGGTGGCCAGGCTGTGGCTGTGGGAAGGAGCGGACAGAACGAAGCACCACAGAGGCAAGAGCAAGATCTGAGGCTCAGGAGATGCTAATTTCAGTCCTTCGAAGGAAACAGAATGGTAATAAGATGGGAATGAAGAATGAGGAACATGAAGGGTCCAGGGCTGCAATGAGGAGCAGCCACTGAGAGTCAACACACCCAGCAGGAAAACGTGTGGAAAACTGAGGAGTAATTATGCTGTGTTGGATTACACGGTACATAGATTATCTTTTCTTATTGGAAAAAGACACTTTAAGGTTCTGAAGGTGCTGGCTAAGGAGGGGAGCGGGACGATCCCGGCATTCATTTGGGAGAAATCTTAGACAAAGGGAACATGTAGGAACAGATTGCTTTCAATTGGTTTTGAGTTTTCTGCATTTCCACAGAGCAATGGTTGGGTCCTCTTTCTCATCACACTCACAATGGGGTGAAAGTGTTGAAACTTCATTCCACAATAGTCCTGAAAAGCAGGGCAGAGTGGCTGAACACTGGCATCACTTCACAGCACGAGCGTGCAGGCAAGAGCTGATGCTCCCTATCAGCCCACAGTTTGTTTCCTCTGCTGTACCTTATTTTGACCCAAACTCTGTTGGAAGAGACACAGGGGCACTGAAAACAGCTGTCCACTCTGGCAGATCCCTGTACTGGTGTTCTTTTTTTAGCCTTACAACAGATACGCACTATTCTGATCAGGAGGGTATTTGAAGTACATACACTGGAAGTCACTCTTTGATATTTATTTGTTGCTTAAACACAGTCACAAACATGAGCTGCTGTGTCATGCTAGGTGGTCCCAAGTGGGAGCCAAGACAAGGCAGGCTCATGACCTGACAGGAACTGTTTATGACTTATTGGCCTCAAACAGATCATAAAGCAAGCACTTGTTAACATTTAGGCTCCCCATACCTCAAACTCCAGATAGTGATCTTTGAGCTTATATTCATCGACATCCTTGGCTTTGACCTTCTTGTCTGGGGGATATGAACGATGCTCAGCCAGCTCAGTGGTAATCTGCTTAAGCTTGCTTTCATGAGATTTCAGCTGCTCCTCCTGCAAGAAATGATTAGGCCATTTAGTGCACAGAAAATAATCAATGAAAAGTATAGAGTCCCTTTTAAAATCCCTTATGTTCAATGACTTTAATTTATCAAAATGGTCCACTAACCCTCTTCTACTTCCTCATACAGTGTTGGCATATTCCTTCCCAGAAGGGCAATGGATCCCAGCATCCATAGCCAGGCTCCTGTCAGAAAGCTATAAGACATTTTATGTATCAGGTATAACTGTCAAGTGGGGACCAGGCCACTTACGAGAAACCCTGACAGGCAAGTTAGTCGAACAGTTAAACATCCATCCCGGAGTCACAAAACCTGGCTTCTCATTTCATTCACACTCACAATGCTGCCGGCTTCTCCCTGCTTATCATAATGAACGTCATGTTTTCCTTTTGCTTATTGGTTTTTTTTTGAGACAGGGTTTTCCCCCTTGTTTATTTATTTAGAGACAGGGTCTCCTGTAACTCAGCTGGCCTGGAACTTACTATGTAGACCCGGCTTGCCTCAGTCTCACAGAGATCCACCTGCCTCTGTGTTCTGAATGCTGGTGTGCACCACCACACCCTGTGCACATTTTCCTTTTTGACATGAATAGTACTACGAAGCGATGCCTCTTCTCTAAAACCGATCAGATGAAATTCTTCTCCAGAGCAGCAGACGTGCTCACTTTAACTTTATTGACCCAAAGTAGTGATTCAACTAAACTTCAACGTTGAGTGACTACTGCCTGCATAGCTGCCTGCATAGCATTAATGCACACACATGAAGCAATGCAGTGTGCTCAGTCCTGTGCATGAGGATTTCTATTCTAGGGGCTGGAGACATGGCTCAGCAGTTAAGAACACTGGTTGTTCTTGTAGAAGACCTGGGTTCGAATCTCAGCACCCACATGGCAGCTAACAACTGTCCATAACTCCAGTCCCAGGGGATCCAACAGCCTCTTCTATCCTCCGTGGACATTGCATGACATGGGTGCACTTACCTACATACAGGCAATACACAAATACACATAAAATAAAAATAATAAATATTTTTAAAACATTCCATTCTAGGACACCATTTTTTTAATTTAATTTTTTAATAGAATTTTTGTGTATTTCATACAAAACATCTTAATCATCTTTATATCCCCTCCCCCATCTGTATCCTCCCATTGCCCCCCACACTGGGTTTTAAGCAGTTTGTCATTTATATTAAGGCCTATCGAGTCAAGTTAGTGTACCCAGACATGCCTCAGTGCAAGTTCATCCACCAGTGTCTAGTCAGCCTAACTGACTCCTTAAACAAGATCAGCTCTCCCTCACCCAGCAGTAATCAGCTGTCAGTAGTTCTTTGACCAAGACTGGGCCTGCTGCCCATTTCACCAATTTTTTGCTGGGTTTTTTGTCTGCTAGAGTTTGCATGGGTCTTGTGCATGCTGATTTCATTGTTGTAGATTCATATGAGCAAGGTCCCAGGTGCCTGTTAGATTCTTGTTTCCATATGGCCGTGTACCTCCTACCCTGGCTCTTACAATCTTTCTGCCCTCTTTTCCAAAATGGTCCTGTCCCTGAGCCCTAGGTGGGTGGAGCTTAATACAGGACACTATTTATATTAATTTAGCAATAGGCTGCCTAAAAAGATATGCTGTAGAACCTTCTTAGAGCATATTAAAAACATTCAACACTCATTCTCCTCCCCCTCTTTTTTTGAGACAAGGTCTCACTGTATAGCAAGAGTAAGCCTTGAACTTAGTATTCATGATCCTCCTGCTTCAACCTCCTGAGCACTGGAATTATTGGCATATAGTACTACATTCGGTAGCTATAAACATTCTTGAAACAAAGATATTGGAATTATCTTGCATTCCAGCAAGTATATAATTGCTTATTATTCTACTTTTCCATGCAAATTGTCCAAAATTTGGAGCATAAATTTTGTATGTGCAATACAAAATAAATGGATGGCAGACGAAGAGGACTTAAAATATGCAATAAACCTGTTTTATATAACACAAGCATAATATGGATTATAAAATTTTTACAGCAGCATTAAGAGATGAATTTTAAAAACTTTAAGAAAATTAATAATTATAGATACTAAATTAAGCTTAGGAATATTTTAAATTTAAAAAGATATCCAGAGCCAGGTGTGGTGGCGCACACCTTTAATCCCAGCATTCGGGAGGCAGAAGCAGGTGGATCTCTGTGAGTTCAAGGCCAACCTGGTCTAAACAGTAAATTCCAGGACAGCTGGGGCTACAAGGAGACCCTGTCTCAAAAAGACCAAAAAAAAAAAGATATCCAGAAAACATGAGTTACCTTTAGTATCTTACAGACCTTCATAATACTGCACATCTTTAAAGACAAACAAAGAAAACAAACTACAAGTCAAAAGTCATCAAAATAGAAGAAAGAAGTAAGGACAAGTATAAGAGCAAAAATGAACAAAAGAGGTGGCAGGAACATGCGGAATGAGGGAAAAAAAATGACAAGTTCATTTAAAACTCCAGCTACAAATGCCTAGAGTCGTCCTGGAGAAGCACGGGCACATACAAAGATGTATACTCAGACTTCAGGAAGCCTGTTGTTCATACAGTGGTAATGCAGAAGGTCCATGAAATTCCTTCAGGGAGCTTTTCTTACAATTCTTCATTCATCTCCTATGTTCTGCCACAGATTCTGTAGACTGTTACAAACAGTGCCTTTTCAAGATGCATATGCAGAAGCCCTAACCTCAAAAAGATCTATGTACCCCCATGGCATCTATAGCATTACGCACAACAGTAAGATAAGGACACAAACTAAGTGTCCCACAACAGGGACAAGGCTAATGGAGATGTAGTCTATAATTACAACGAAATACTACTCAGTCTAGTCTGAAAAAGAAAATTCTGGTCATATACTATAACACAAACTCATAGAGAAATACTGTATCACCTCACAAATGAAATCTTAAGTCAAACTCCTAATACTGGAGAGTGGAATAGTGGCTATAATGTGGGGGTTGAGGGTTTAAAGGAGATGTTGGTCAAAGAATGCAAAATGTCAGATAAGAAGAATAAATTCAAGAATTTTATGGTATATCATGGCGACTATAATTAATAATGTGTTATATATTTCAGAACTGCTAAAAGAGACTTCAAATATTCTCACAACAAAAAAATAAGAGAACTTGCACATATGTTTATTAGTTTAATCACTGCACAATGTATACATATTATTAAAAACACACTACCTATCGCCCACCCACAGGCCTCTCTCTGGGACCAACCCAGCTCCTCAGTGCAGTCCCCAGGAGTCCTTGGGGCCTCTTCCCGCCCCATCTGCCTTTGCATCTCTGGGTGGCAAGGCCACCAGCTGCCCTAGACCAGCATCTTTTCTGGGCCAGGCTCCCAGGCCAGTCCAACCCCCAAGTTCCTGAGGCCAAAATAAGTCCTGGAGGGATCCAGACCTTAGGAGAAAGCCTGAAATCATCTGACCCTCATCTGAAATGGGCCTCTGCAGGAACTCCTGAAGACAAAATCAATCCGGCAACTTCAATATAAAATCAAGAGAGAGAACCAGAAGCTTAGACGAACCAGGTTTTCATGCCCCAAAAGTAAACCAGAAAGACACATAAAGTTCACAGAAAGAAATAGACCTAAACTTGAAGGCCTGAGTCTCACACAAGAACCGGAAACTACAAAAGAAATTCACATGCCAAAATCACAGAGAAAAAATAATAACATGAAAAACCAAAAGAACATATCCCCACCAAATACCAATGGTCCTCTAAAGGAGTACAATGAGAAACCCCTAGAGATAATGCAGGACATAGAACTCAAAAGAACAATTATAAACATGATGAAAGAATTCAGTGAATTTAAAGAACACACACAAAAAGAAATCAAAGAACTGAAGGAAGATAGGGATAAACTTCTCAATGAATTCAGAAAAGAGTTAGAAATATTGAAGAATACTCAGGCTGAAATGAAGAAGGAAGTGAAATACTCAGTAAGCCAATTAGAAACAACAAGAGAAAGCCTCAACAACAGGATGAACAAAATGGAAAACAGAGTATCAAGACTGGAAGATAAAGTGGATGAACTAGACCACTCAAGCAAAGATTATGAAAAATTTAAGAAATCACAGGAATGAAATACACAGGAATTGTGTGATTCCAAAAAGACCAAACTTATGAATCATAGGCATACAGGAAGAAGAATCCCAAGATAATGGCATGGACCAGGTCTTTAATGGAATCGTGGAAGAAAATTTCCCAAAATTAAAGTTAGACATGCCCATACATATACAAGAAGCATATAGAACACCAAACAGACAGGACCAGAAAAAAAACTCTCCATGGCACATCATAGTAAAAACACTACATGTACAAAACAGAGAGAATTCTGAAAGCTGCAAAAGAGAAACAAGTCACATATAAAGGAAAACCCATTAGGATTACAGCTGA
>NW_008350535.1:2928964-2929584 GCF_000622305.1 Nannospalax galili
ATGGAGGGAGAACTTCCAAATTCCTTCTATGAAGCCAGCATCACTCTAATACCAAAGCCAGGTAAAGATACAACCAAAAAAGAGAACTATGGGCCCATATCCTTAATGAATATAGATGCAAAAATTCTCAACCTGATACTGGCAAACTGCATACAGACACACATCAAAAAGATCATCCACCATGATCAAGTCGGCTTTATCCCAGAGATGCAGGGACAGTTCAATATACGTAAGTCAATAAACAACATAAATCATATACATGAGCTCAAAGACAAGAACCACATGGTCATCTCAATAGATACAGAGAAGGCCTTTGACAAAATTTCACCATGCATTTATGTTCAAAGTCCTGGAGGGAATTAGACTATAGGGAACATACCTCAACATAATCAAAGCCATATAAAACAAACCCACAGCCAACATCATTCTAAATGGAGAAAAACTGGAAGCATTCCCTTTGAAATCAGGAACCAGACAAGGCTGTCCACAATCCCCACTTCTCTTTAACATAGTACTTGAAACTCTTGCAAGAGCAATAAGACAGGAGAAGGAAATTAAAGGAGCAATACTTGGAAAAGAAGAGATCAAATTATCCCCTTTTGCAGATGATATGATATATC
>NW_008350535.1:2929929-2930602 GCF_000622305.1 Nannospalax galili
ATGTTGAACACTTTTGAAAAGTAGCGTGGTGGCACATGCCTTTAATCCCAGTACTTGGGAGGCAGAGACAGGCAGATCTCTATGAGTTCCAGGCCAGCCTGGTTTCCATAGCAAATTCCAGGCCAGCTGGAGCTACAGAGATACCATGTCTCAAAAAGACAAAAAAGAGAAATACCAGGGGGATTACTATTCCAGATTTTAAGCTGTATTACAGAGCTATGGTCATAAAAACAACAAGGTACTGGCACAAAAATAGACCCATAGATCAATGAAACAAAATTGAAGACCCAAATATGAGTAAATACAATTTCAGCTTCCTGATATCTGACAAAGGGGCCAAGGTCATTAACTGCAGGAAAGACAGCATGTTCAGCAAATGATGCTGGAAAAACTGGATCTCCACTTTTAGAAGAAGGAAACTAAACCCTTATCTTTCACCCTGCACAAAAGTCAATTCCAAATCTCTCAAAGACCTCAATGTAAAGCCTGAAACTCTGAAACTATTAGAAGAAAACATTGGGAATAACCTACAAGACTTAGGCGTAGGAAAGAATTTTCTAAACTGGCTATCAATTGCCCAGGAAACAAGGGCAAGAATTAACAAATGGGACCTCATTAAACTAAAAAGCTTCTGTACATCAAAGGAGACAACCAAGGAAGCAAACAGAAAATC
>NW_008350535.1:2930718-2931398 GCF_000622305.1 Nannospalax galili
TAAAAGATGGGCTAAGGAGCTGAACAGAGAGTTCTCAAAAGAAGAAGTAAAGATGGCTATGAAACATCTGAAAAGATGTTCAACACTAATAATTAGGGAAATGCAAATTAAAACCACTTTAAAATTCCACCTTATCCCAATCAGACTGGCTAAGAACAAGAAAACAAATGATACCAAATGTTGGAGAGGATGTGCAGATAGGGGAACACTCATCCACTGCTGGTGAGGCTGCAAACTGGTTCAACCCCCTATGAAAAGCAGTGTGGAGAACTCTTAAAAAACTACAAATAAACCTAAATTCCACCTTATCCCAATCAGACTGGCTAAGAACAAGAAAACAAATGATACCAAATGTTGGAGAGGATGTGCAGATAGGGGAACACTCATCCACTGCTGGTGAGGCTGCAAACTGGTTCAACCCCCTATGAAAAGCAGTGTGGAGAACTCTTAAAAAACTACAAATAAACCTACCACTTGACCCAGTTATACCACTCCTTGGCATATTCCCAAAGAACTCATCCTATCACAGACACTTGTACATCCATGTTTGTTGCTGCTCTTTTCACAATACCTAAGAGATGGAAGCAACCTAAGTGTCTCTCAATTGATGAGTGGATAATGAAAATGTGGTTCATATATACGATGGAGTTTTACTCAGCAGTAAAGAAAGATGAAATCAT
>NW_008350535.1:2931891-2932959 GCF_000622305.1 Nannospalax galili
ATACATAGGAGATCAAGAAATATATGTCTAGGTAAGGTTTATCTGAGAACAACTGGTCTTTGCCCAGGATTTATCTACATGACACACAGTAATTAAAAATACCAGACTGGTGGAACTAACCGTCTTGGGTGTTCAGCAGATATACTTTGAGGTCTATAATAATTTGGTCAGAGGGAAATAAAGGACACATTTTGCTCCTTGTCCTCCTAGGTCAACTAGTTCCAGGGGACTATGAGCATCTCTCAAGATGTCCTATAATGGTGGTGGGTCACCTGTCCTGTTGGTCAAAGAGGCTGAGGAGAACCCACCAGATGGACTTGAACCAGTGTCCCGTCTATAAAGAGGAGGGTCAACACAGAAGAATCATTTCCTCCATGCTTCCAATCGAAGCCTACCATAGTCGAGCAGGACCTTTGACTTATCTTCACATAGGTGGAACTGGTAAAAGAAAGGAGCCAGGGACTCCTCCCAAGCCCATATGACCCTTGAGGAACAGATACTTAAACAACCTTAAGAGTAAAAATAAATCAGTTTATCTGGACCAACTGTGTGGCCTTAAACACCCAAAAGGAAAGTATAACCAAAGATTAAAGGGGGCTATATAATTTCATAAGAATCCAAAGGGATTCCCAGATAGTAACCCAGCAGAGAACTGGGAAATTGAACAGCAGACCCCAATCTTATCCAAAGGAATATTGACAACTGAATACCGCTAGATGAGGAACAGCTGATCCTCTTAAAACAAAAACCTCTAGATAGGCTGACTAGATTCACCAGAAGGACAAGTAGTGGGGAATGGTTGGGGGTGCAGACAACATAGCAGACAGTAGCAGGGACATCAAAGTATAAGGGCTCTAGTGGGAGGAGGGAGGCTATGGGAGGGTGCCATCTGGGAAGTGGGTGTATAGTCGAATGAGATGGTTGGGATGTTCTGTGTGATATATACACACACACAAAATCAACAAATTTTTTAAAATGTATTGTATTTGAGGAGGAAACATGGAAATTTACATCATGTTAATTAGTAGAGGTGATAAACATTACCATTGAAATCTACCCGATGACTCT
>NW_008350535.1:2933020-2944458 GCF_000622305.1 Nannospalax galili
TACCTCATTTAATTTTATGTCTTATAGGGTTTTATACAGACTACAATATTGTATAACTGTATTAATTCAACTGTAAACCTAATAATTTACAGCCCATTTTGAAAGAGAAGCATCTGAACTCTGGAAATTGTTATTGAATATGTCAATGCTGTTGTAATGAAATGCCTCTTCTAATCATTTGGTTATGAAATAAATAATTAAAAAAATAGTAATTAGTACATGTGAAAAGCATTACCATTGAAATCTACCTGATGACTTTATATCCATGCTCAGATGCTAAGGAGCTCAGAAATTAACCGATTGTCAGTAATAATAATCAGATATACAGAGATTAGAAATGCATGTGCAAACATCTTAATGTCAATTGCATTGAAAATGAATTTTTCTGTATGAAACTGTGTATTTTAATAATGAAATGGAGATCTTTTTTAAAGGTTAAAACCTCATTTAATTTTATGTCTTATAGGGTTTATACTGAGTAAAACAATGTATAACTGTAACAATTCAACTGTAAACCTAAAAATTTACAGCCAATTTTGAAAAAGATGCATCTTAGCTCAGAAAATTGTTACTGAATATGTCAATGCTGTTGTAATGAAATGCTTCTTCTAAAAAAAATACACAATACCTACATGTACAATTATTACTTGCCAACCAAAATTTTAAAATGAGATTTCATTTTCTCCTAACAGAATTTTTTTAAATTATACATATATTTTTTATTTTTCAGGAGAAGCATTTCAGTACAGCTTTATCATACTCAATAACAGTATTTTATTTTTAGGTTATTTTCACATTTGGTTTTCAAATTTAATTAATTTATTTCCCAGGCTGACCTTGAACCTCTGGTCTCAAAGAGTTCTGACTCTGCCTCCAAGTAGCTGGGATTATAGGCATATTTCACTGTAACTGGCTTTATTTAAATTTTGATTAATATGTATTAAACTGTATACATTAATGAAATTCAGTCTGATATTTCGACACATTCACAACAGTACACAATGCTCAAATCCAGCATCCCTTTACCTACCACTTCCTTTCCAATCTCATGTAATTAGTATTTTACACTTAGGTCAACTTTTTTTAAACTTCCACATAGGATAGAAAATCTGAAACTCATCTTTTTGCCTCTACCTTATTTCAGTTAACATAATGCTTTCCATTCATGCTGCCCTAAATGAGAGGACTTCAGGATTCCTTGTGGATGAATAACAGCCCACTGTGTGTGTGCGAAATATTATTTTCTTTATCTATTCACTCACTGACAGACACCTGCACTGACTCCATATTCTGACTATAGTGAATAGTCAGCAATGAACATGGACACAGAGGTATTTCTTTGATATGCTTTGGATATATAGCCAGAAGTGGGATAGCTGGATCTCATGTCAGATTTACTTTTAGTTTTGGACTCAAATATAGAACTCTAATTTCATTGCTAAGAAGACAGTACTGATCAAGTAATGAGGCAAGAGGAAGGGGCTGAGCCACAGGGAGAGCCCTCCTGACCTGTGTACATACAGCCCAGGACCAGGGCCCAGAGCCCAGGGATTCATTCTTTCATACCACGCATAAGAATTCATGCTTCTCATAAGGAGAAGGAGAAAATAAGATGTGATAATACAGAAGTGTGGGCAGCTCTGCTAGAACAGGAGGATGAAGGAAGAAGGCATGCCTCGATCATAAACCCTCACTGAGGACCTGCTATACACAGCAGGCACTACTCTGGTGTTGAGGAGAAGAAAAAGCCATGAACAGTCTCTCTGCCCCAGATGGGATCCAGAGGCCTAGGAATTCTAAGATTCCTAAAGAGTCCCTGGCCATTGCCCTTCTAATTGCTTCTCCTTGCACATGAGCACAACGTGGTGGCAGCCCCATCCTCTCATTTCTAATCATAAGGTCATTTCGGAACAACCTCGCTAAAACACAAGTTCTAGCACTTCTGCCCACTGCATGAAAGCTCTTCTGTGCTTTCAAAGCTCCTTAAACTCCATTGCTCCTAATGGGCCTTCTCTGTACAGCGCTCATGCATACAGGCTGCATTCCAGTCTGCTCACCTTGCTCCAAGCTCTGTAAGCCAGTGTTAGAGTAGCAAAAATCTCCCTCGGAGAAGGCTGGTTAGAACAGATTGTGGCCTCGATGAAGACTCAGCTTTCCAGTTTTGTGGGATCCCCTACTCACAGGACCACCCCTAGGAAGGCAGGTTTACCTTCAGTTATGCTAAAGAGATTGGTGGGATACCTTGTACATTAATGAGATGCTGAACTTTTCAGGCCCAGAATCCCCACCTCTAAGTGCAGTTCCTATGGACCCAGTTATGGACATGAGGTCTCCATAAGTCTTGCTTGCTTTTCTGACAGCTCTTTCTTCTTCCTGTCTCCTTTCTAGCCATGCTCTCCCTAACCCTTTGGACTGCTTCAATGTTTCGGGTTTCTTTACTTTTTCTCTAGAGCTCCCTTCTCTTCCCCACCATGTGGCTGTTAGTCTGCCATGAGGTATCTGTCTGACCTCCATGGTTGCTCTAAACCAGCATGGCTTCAAGGGTTTCTTTTTCCCTTCTATCTTCCATTCCCCTCCTCAAGGCAGCTGCTGAGATTTACATCTTTCTTGCCCTGAGGATTTTTCCTTAAATTCTAATACAATGCTTCCATTTGAGTCCGTTCTTAAATTATTTTATGAATGAGTCTAAGGACCCTGGGGGGCGGTACCTGTTTCTCCCCTGTATCACCAGCACTGCTCCTAAAAGTGTGGCTTGATGTGAAAGACATTAAAGAAGTAAAAATGGGGACTGGAGAGATGGCTCAGCAGTTAAGAGGGTTAAGATTACTGACAGCTCTTGACCGGGGTTTGATTCCCAGCACCTACACGGCAGCTAGCAACCATTAAAAAGGAATCTGATGCCCTCTTCTGACCTCTGAGGGCATTGCACATTGCACAACATGGGTGCCTAAGCAGGCAATACACTAATACATACAAAAAATAAGACCAATAAACATTTAAATAAAGTAAAAATGACAATTCTTTGTGACAGAAAGTCTCTCCCCTCCTAGTATGTTCCCCTCATCTGGCGCTTAGCACTCCCACCCTCTGTCAAACCAGGGGATGAAAGGAGGAGCAGGATGGGGATGTAGCTCCGGGCAGAGTGCTTCCCCAGCATGCAAAAGGCTCAGGGCACAGGGCTCTTTTGTTTCTTAACAGCGCTCATCTTATAGCTCAGCCTCCAATAGTTCATACCCAGTTTTTAAAATCTAACGATTATCCCTTTCAGTTTTACAAGAAAATAGTTGGAAATTGAAGAAAATAGGACTAGATATGAAAAATGGTATGAGTGTCCAGAGAAGTGAAAGACCTAAGGAAGGCAGAGACTGCCATGGTGCCCTGTGTCTAACTGCCACTTCTGTCACTTGCCAGCCTGGGTGCCTGAGACACACGCACACTTAGCTCAGGCTATACCTGAAGAACCACTTAGGGCTGGAAACTGGGCCTGTGATACAAGTCCCAGATCATGCTATGCACATCCAAGTTTGGATACCTCTGCTTTGGTATCAAGGAAGCCCTCCATAGACTCTAAAGGGGGCAACCATGGTATTCTGTTTGGACGGCTAAACCAGAAGGAGGAAAAAAACCTTGAAGTTTCAAAGTGATCTCTCCACCCCCATCAGAAAAAACATGTGCTCTGGCAGCACCGCAAACACGCCGGGAAAACAGCAGAGAAGGTGACTCCTACACAGCAGAGCTGTTCAGGAAGAACCGCGCCGCTGGCAGTGATCAGTCTTAATAATTCAGCCTAATATGTTTCGGAGAGAAGACAAGAACAGATTAAAGAGAAGCTCACAAAGGACAGAATGACAAACAAGGTGTCTGAAAGTACCAAACATGCTTTTAATTGGACCTTTCATTTTTCCTAACACGCTTTATCTTTGCAGCAGGATACTCACACTGTTGATACATACTTTACAAACTCAAATTACTCAAGAGGCTCTGGCATTTAGGAGACTGATTGCCAGGTCATGGGTCTGTGGACCTGAAACCCCCAGATTTAGGATCACTGGGAAAAGCAGTTGCTTTCAACAGGAAAGTATGAATTTTGACCCCAGAGAACATGTGGCAATTTATCAATAAATATATTTATTATATATGAAAATTAAATGCCACCCTTCTTTGAACACTGATCTGGCATGACTCTTTCTATTACTAATAATATATTTTAGTCAACTATGAATTATTCAACAATAATGCATATACATACTTCATGAGATCTGAGTATCAAGTGAAGTGTAGGAACTAAGAAGTTGGACAGTGCCATGGCGTCATGTATCTAAGTGCCATTTATATCACTTGCTGGCCAGTGACCTCGGTGCCTGAGACAGACAGACAGACAGACAGACAGACAGACAGACACACACACACACACACACACACACACACACACACACACACTTCCCTGTTCCGTCTGGATCTGAAGCAAATCCAATGCAAGTTGAAAAAATAGACCAATGTAATAATTCTTGAAACCATGTGTCCTGTCTTCTCATTAATGGTCCTCTTTTTTTATAACTGTTGCAGTATCTGTGCCCATTCCCTTCCTCTCCATCCTCACCACCTTTCAGTCCCTTGTCAAAGAAGACCAGCATGGATCCTGTTCCCATCATTCCACTCAAAATGTCCCCCGTTGATACCAATGACTTTCTGCCACAAGTTATTTTTTGTCTTAATTTTACCTGATCTTGCCCCTGCTTTTCTTAACATAGACATTTCATCTTTGGTTAGTTCTACCTAAATAAGTTTATAGGAATTGGTTCTCAAGTGCCTTAGTCTGCTTTAGAGCCCTGGGCACTGCAATGTCAGATACAGAAAAGGAAAGCATCAAAGAAAGGACTTTGAAAAGAAGCAACATTCGGAGAAGCAGGAGATGGGCAGCAAGTTCCCCCAGGCCGGGTCAGAAAACACAGGCCCCAGCTGTCCAAACCAGGTGACAGCCCTTCTTCCCATGTCAACAGGCACTGAACTGTCCAATCCTATGGTCACGATTTCTCCAGGGCTTCTACTTCTATTCATTCCCGCTACAGCTACACTCTCTTCTGGATTACTAAAGTTCCTTTATGGGCCTTTCTGCTTCCAGCAGAATCTTCTTTAACACAGCCATCATATTATAACAAGAATTAAATGATAAATTTGATCACATTCCTCTCCTCCTTAAAGCTATCATCACAAGGACAGTAAGGAGCTAGTACAGCATCCAAAATCCTACACATGACAAACAGGCAATGGTTTAAAAGTCTCCTCCAACACACACAGAAGTGTAATTTTCACTGTGATCATATGGAGTTGGGGGCATGAACAGGTGACTAGGTCTCAAGAGTTTCGTGTTCATGACTGGACTGAGGCTCTTTTCTCGTGAGTGGAGGGATGGCTGGTATAAATCAGAGTTTGACAACCTCAACTTCCTCGTTCTCACGCCCTTTGTCCCTGACATGCTCCTTTACCCTGTGATACTCTTCACAATATTATGACACAGAAGCAAGAACGCTACCTGACATTACAAGGAATCTCTCTCTCTCTCTCTCTCTCTCTCTCTCTCTCTCTCTCTCTCTCACACACACACACACATACCTAGTTTGTGATAGTGTTACAGCACAACTGGTTAAGACAAAGCTCTTTCATGATTTGGCTCTGGCTTTACCTCCTCAGAGTATACACATCCTCCTTTCTCTCAAGACTGCTCAGGCCACAATTAGCAACTTGGATAGGACACCGCTCCTGCGTCCCTCCGCTCGTCCCTCTGGGCCTTTGCTCCTCTGTTAGAACATCCTATTACCTCCATAATACCTCATCTAATTACTTTTCTTCCTTTAAACTTTGTATTAGCCAGCTTCAAGGCCTGAAAACCATGTCATTGACCAGCACAGCAAACGACATTGGTGCATAGTGGCACTTTTATCTTGGGAGTAATCAACAGCTACCTAATTGGACTTAAAGCCCACTCAATGGGAGGAAACTCGTGTGTTACTGTAAACCTACCAAAATACATATAGCTGGAGAGGTCATAGATCTTAGTGAAATCTCCAAGGCTGTCATATCCCTAGACAAATGTAATTTCTTAGTATGTGCAAAATATGGATCCTTAAATTTATAAACAAGTATCCTAGTCACCATCCATCAGAAAAGATTCTTTTTCAAGAGACAGAGATAATTACAGAGTTCCACAGCTGGTCACACACAGAGATTGTCTGTGAATTGTTCAAGCCTAAGTGGAACATCTAGGATGAAACCTCTACATCTAAGGCTCATGGAGCATTGAATGAGGGATGAAGAGAACACTAACGCATCTTCAACTCTCATCAATGAAGCTCCCTCATGCAACAGAGGGCCAGGAACACAAAAGGTCACAAACGGCCAAAACACAGAGAATAAGTCTGCAGAGTATGGGTCCTTGGACAAGACTCCTATATTAAGGTCTACCCACCCAGGGCTCAGGGGCCATTGGGGAAGAGAGGGCAGAAGGATTTTAAGAGCCAGGGAGGAAGCACAGGACCATATGGAAATAGTCCTACAGGCACCTAGGATCCTTCTCATACAAACCTACAGCAATGGTGTCACTCAATGGGGGGAAACTCATGTGTGGTACTGTAAACCTACCAAAATACACATAGCTGGAGAAGTCCTAGATCTTAGAGAAAATGGTGTCAGCATGCACAAGACCCGTGCAAACTTAAGCAGATAAAAACCCAGCAGAGAACTGTGGAAATGAACAGCAGGCCCCAATCTTAGTTGAAGAAGTTTTGGCAGCTGGTTACTGCTGGGTGAGGAAGAGCTGATCTTCTTAAAGGGAGGGACTTTAGATAGGCTGACTAAATCTCAGGGGATGAACTTGCACTGAGGGACATCTGGGGACACTAACTTTACATGCTAGGCCTTAACACAAATGACAGAATGCATGAACTCCAGTGGGGGTCTACGGGGCGGTACCAAAGGAGAAGCGGGTATAAAGTTGATTTTATGTATGAAATACACAAAAATTCAATTAAAAAAATCCTTTGTACATGCTCTTATACTTCCTCTTTCACCACGACATCTGCTTCTCGTAGGTCTATCAAATGTGCTACCAGTACTTGCTACTCCAGGCCGAAATCTGGTTGATTAGCCAGATGAAACTATTTCTACTGGAAGAAATAAGAATTTCGTTACAATTTCAAAGCAACTTCTGAAGTCCTTAACTCATCAACGGCAACGGGGTCTTTCAGACAAGTTTAGCATTGGCAGAGCCTTAGAAAACAGCTTTGGGTAGAAAAGGCTGTGATAATCCAGAAATATTAATTTGATAACAAGACAGAAGGTTAAACAATCGAGTGTGGAATAGAGTTCTAGGGCTTTGCCTTGATTAGTTTAGAAAACCCAAATGTTTTCATCAGTCTTCACTGAGGGCATGGAAACCCAAACTGAAATTATCTTAGAATTTCACTGTACTATGAGAAGAGAGTCCTTGGGAATATTTTTATATTGCTGGCATCAACTATGGCAAACCCTCAACAAAAGTAAACTAATGAACGAAGGAGTAAAACGCTTGTCACGAACCCAGGATATCACCCTAATCATAGCCAGTTAACAGAAAATTATGATATAAAAAAGAGCAGGCCAATGTAGAGTATGGTGGCATGAGCCTTTAATCCCAGCCCTTGGGAGGCAGAGGCAGGTGGATCTCTGCTAGACCGAGGCCACCCTGGTTCACAACATGACTTCCAGGCAGTCTGTGACTAGGGAGACCCTGTCAAAAATCAACAACAACAAAAAACCAAAAAAAAAAAAAAAAAAAAAAAAAAAGACCAGGCAAGTGTGTCTAAATTATAAAGCACAACATGTGCATTCTGCCCCATTTATGCCTTTACAGGGGAAGGATGTCTTCCCCCCAATGTGCAGAACTTTAAAATATTAATAGTTAATGAATAACTAATAGTTTTACAAAGCATGTTTTCTTATGTGCAAAGCACTATCAGATTGGCTTACCTGAGATAATTTTGTTGTTGTGGCAGGTAGAAGTGGGCGGCTAAACTTCTTCTGAGAGCCAATGGCTGCGGGGAACGGTGGTGCGGAAAATACAGCTGCCACACAGTTGATTTTGTTTATCCATCCTTGCATTTCCTCCGGACTCCTACGAGACACAGAGACGTTCTCATTAGGACAGTTCTCTAAGTGTAACACACTTTGTCTTCTACTTATTACAGATTTAAAATGGCGCATAAAAATGATTTATTCTCAGTGAAATTACTGGAGATTAATATTCTCAGCAGTGCAGTGCTCACTATGGGAGTGAAAGGCTAGGAAGCTACGGTCATCACAATGCAAGACCGTGGTTCTCTCTAAAACACAGAAAGAGAAAATGAGAAATGTGGTTGCAAAATCTCTGATTTGTGCTTGAAGTTGGCAATGCCAAAATTAAAATGAACTCATTTCTTTAAAAATCATTTTATTATTATTTTTAAATTTTATGTGTATGAGTGTATTGTCTGCATGTGTATACGTGCACCTGTGTCGTGCAATGCCTGTGGACTTCAGAAGAGGGCATCAGATTCCCCTTGAACTGGAGTTATAAACGGTTGTTAGCCTCCAGGTGGATGCTGGGAATTAAACCAGGGTCCTCTGCAAGAGCAGCCATTGCTCTTAACTGCTGATCATCACTCCAGCCCCTAACTCATCTCTTTTAACCATATAATTTTATTTTAAAATCTGAGGCATAGAAGGAATGTAAAAGAGTATTCTTACTGGGAAAAAGAACTGGATAGTTTGCTCAAATGTTAACTATACATCTACAACACAACTCAGGGACTTTACTCTTAGGTAGGTACTCAGGAAAACTGAGAACACTCCTACCCAGAGATCTGTATGTCAGTGTTTATGGTACCATTCTTTCTTTCCTTTTAAAACAACTATTATTAGCGTGTGCGCATGTGTGGGGGTACGTGTGTGTGATGTTTGTGCACACTTGCCAGAGAATGGGTATAGAAGTTAGAGGACAGATTCTGAGAGCTCGTTTTCTCCTTCCATCTTTACATGGGGAGGGACAGAAGAGGAGGAAGAAAGCAAAGATAAACAAGAGCCAAACCAAGAAAACATACTGGGTTTGAAAAAGCAAGACTCTCCAGTCGGCAGTCTTTAGTTTAAACACGTTTGGCTTCTTCTCGTAGTCCGTGGCCTTGGATGCCAGTGCGTGGTGCACGCTCACTGCGTTCTTCAAGTCGTCCTCTGACAAGGCTTTCTCTGGCTTGTATTCATCCTACAGATGGGTACAGAGGAAACAAATGCAAGAGCATGATCTCACTTTACATTTTCTTTCAGAACCTACAATTAAAGGCAAATATTTTAGAAAATCTATGAATATACACAGAAAAAGTAAAATGGAGAGTAAAAACTTTTTGTAACTTTACAAATGTCATAGACTACCACATTTTTGAAAACACTGCTTGAGAATGGGACAATACATATACAGAAAAGGCATTAGAAAAATAAAGCCAATATATCATAAGGTCAGACAGAAACGCACATCCCAGGAACTTGTCACATGGTTAGGACCAACAGGTGGTATGATCTGGTTTCAGGATTAAATGGGTACATGCAAAAGCTTGCAGACACCTATTAAGAGATCTGTACTGATACTGGGGACACCATCATTGGATCCTTGGTCTGAAGATGCTACATTTTCATGATGATATTTTTAAGGTGGTTAATATTATCAAAAGGAAAATGGACAGTAAAACAAGATGATTTCTCTATCTCTTCTGGTGAAAGAAATGAGGAAAATCAACTTAATAAGGTAAAGATTATATTTGTTTTTAAAAATAAAGTAACTAAGAAGGAAGGTGTCCAGTGTATATTATTTTTGGATATCTACTGCATAATTCAGAGTTAAAACTTTTTCATTTGTATGGCTTTAAACCTGACAAGAAAACTAAAAATCTTCACCAGTACAATAATGATTAGAATATAAAATAATGTTTTTAATTATTACTAGTAGTTACAGGGTTCATTGGAATAACAACCTAAAACCAATGAAAGCATACTACTTGTATACTGTTTGTAATACACCTTGTTACAGTGGATGTTTTCTAGAGTTTAGATTCCTTTACGAATTTATAAAATCAAGATGTTAAACATCTTTCTCCTGTAAATATTATATAATGCACCCACAGCCACACATACACGTGTGTGGGCCCATACCCCTTCCCCAACTTATCACTTTCTAATTCATAGTGAAAGAGATGTTTGTTCTCTTAATACAGTCTGGCTTTTCTCATTTTTAGAAAAACAATTACTATTCCCCCCTGCATATTGCTCCTGTTTTCCACAAATACTGCTCACAAATTAAACAATTCAAATGTGTTCATGTTTAGCACTTATTCAAACTGAAAACCAAAACCCAGACAGGCTGTCTGCTGATATTTAATGATTACTAGCAGCATCAGGCCGAGACAAACGTTTTTCCTTTAAAACATGAAATACTAACAGTTATGCAAAGATTTCCCACATTTATAACAATTCCCAACATTTCTACAGTGGAATTGCATGACTTCTGATTTACTAAGTCTCAGAGATTGTGAACTGTTGTGGACAAAGTCCCATGGAAAGGTCGGATGAACAAAGGACAATGAAAAGAACATTAAAAGTAAATCTCATATATTCAATGTATCTGTTCTTATGTGATTTCTGTCTATCCACATAACTATATTCTAGTTCTGCTTTGAGATTTTTCTTCTTTTTGAAAGAGACTCAATGATTTAGCATTCTAAAGAGTTATGACTCTCTTTACGAGAGAATTTTTTGGATGAAGTTTTCAAGTAGAGGTGGCCTGCTTTTTAAAAAAATCCCTTCTGCCCTCAAGATTACTCTATAACACAACCTTGTATGTATGGCTGTGATAGTTACTGTCAACTTGACACAAGCCAGAGACACTTGGGAAGAGGGAACCTCAACTGTGGAATTTTCCCCATCAGACTGATCTATAGCCATGTCTGTGAGGCATTTCCTTAATTGCTAATTGACATAGGAAGGCCCAGCCAGCTGTGGATAGTGCCATCCCTGAGCAGGTGGGTCTTGGCTATATAAGAGGGCTGTCTGAGCAGGCCAGGGGGACGCAAGCCAGTAAGCGTAAGCACTGTTACAATATGCTCCCTGCTTCAGTTCCTGCCTTGCTTTCCTTGACAATGGCCTGTGACTTAGGATTCGTAAGAGATGAATAAACTCCTTCCTCCACAAGTCAGTTTTGGTCAGTGTTTTATCATAGCTATAGAGAAGGAAACTAGAATAACAGCCCTCTGTCCAGGGTAATCTCTTAGCTTCTAGATAGGAATGAGAGAGAGAGGGAGAGAGAGAGAGAGAGAGAGAGAGAGAGAGAGAGAGAGAGAGAGAGAGAGCCCAAAGAAGGGGTGGGAGGAGGAGGAAGATAT
>NW_008350535.1:2944547-2981203 GCF_000622305.1 Nannospalax galili
AGGAGGGGAAAGAAAACAGGAGGGTGAGAAATGATCACATATAACTTCCAAGCACATCTGTATTTGTTTGCTGAGAGATTAGTCCAGAAATGTATACCCAACATTTTTGATGTTCTATCCCATGATTTGGGCTTTACTTTGATTTTTGATTTCTTAGTCTCTTTCAGTTTATTTTCTGACATGTGACTTTCTTCAGATTATTTCTTTTATTTTCCATACTTCTTTCTTCATGGTCTTTTGAGATGGGGGTCTCACTGTGTAGCCCTATCTAGCCTATAAGTCACTAAGTAGATCAGGATAGCCTTACTTTTACAGTGACCCTCCTGCCTCTGCCTCCACGGTGCTGAGATTAGAGATGTGCTCCAGCACACCCAGGCCTTATAGTTCTTCTTTAATTAAAGAAGAATTCAAGGTTATAAGGTTTTCTGCAAGTAGGGGCGACACTGTATAACACAGTTTGGAAATAAAAAGTGTTTTCCATTGACCTCTAAGTAGTCTGTAGTTTCATTTTTTTTTTTTGTAGGTTCTTTGGTCCTAGTAATATAACATGTTTTTCAAAATTTAAGGTGCCTAAAGCTTAATTTATTAACCATTATACATTTTGAATAATATTGGCTTGTGAACAGAGAATGTGGTTTAGGAAATCTATTTTCTGCCCCAAATTATTAAGGGTATTCTTATAGTTAGCTGTGTTTGATTTTTGGTAAGTTCCTTGACTTGAAAATAGGCCCATTATTTGAGAGATAAATGCATTCTTATATTAAACTATATCAACTGAACAATTCTATGTCCTTTATGTCTTCCACCGGTTTATCCCCTTTTGAAAGGACACTGGCCCTATCCACTGGTGTTGCAGACACAGTCCAAGCCCCCCTGCTTCCCAGCAGCTTTCCTTTTTATACTTCCTTTTCTGTACACTTTGGTGCATGTAGGTTTTGACTATTATCTTCCTGATTGTTCTAATTTTTTTTTTTTTTTTTGGTCTTTTTGAGACAGTGTTTCCCTGTAGCCCCAGCTGTCCTGGAACTCACTATGTAGACCAGGCTGGCCTTGAACTCAGAGATCCACCTGCCTCTGCCTCCCAAGTGCTGGAACTACAGGTGTGCACCACCACAACTGGCTGTTCTATTATTTTTAAGTGTTCTCCCTTTAGTGTATAAGATCAAAATTTGAAACGGTATATTCCACAAAAATGTATTTTTTATTCTTTACACACAACAACGAACAAGACTCTTAAATCATGCTCACCTTATCTTTCTTGTTCTCATTAACTCTAAATTTTGTTGAAATACTTAAGTATGCCTTATTTTGAAATCTCACTAAAATTATATCTATTATGCATTTTGTGTTTCAAGAAGCTTCAGTTTGCCCTTAACTGTTTACTGGAGTCTCTCCTAATTCTCTTCGATTTAATTGTGTCCACACAATTCATTGCTCATTTGATTTATTTCCTCAGTCCATCTCAACATCTCTATTTTATCTCTTTAATCTTTTAAGTATTTTCTTCATGTGGACAATATGCTTTAATTCTTCCCAAATATATTTCAGATTTTTTTGGGGGGGAGGTATAGAACTGGTTATAGAATTTCACCGTTGTGATCCTTTCCACTTATTTTACTTACAATCTACAGGTGCCATTCTGTTTATAATCTAGTTTCAAATATAACAGGGGTTCAATCACATTCAGATTCTGTATGTATGTGTGTGTGTGTGTGTGTGTGTGTGTGTATTCATGTGTGTATGCCAGAGGTAAGAGTTAACATCTTTCTCAACTTCTGTCCACTTAACTTTTTGGAGACAGGGTCTCTCACTGAACCTAGAGTTCACATTTTCAGCTAGGCTGGCTGGCCAGTGAGCCCCAGGGATCTTCCTATCCATTCACCACTCCCAACCGTCTGCACTGAGGTTGCAGGCACACACCGCATGCCCACTGAATGTTGGGGATCTGAACTCAGGTCCTCATGCTACATAATGAACACCTTACCCTCTGGGCCATCTCCCCAGCTCTGCCATTTTGATTCTATCTTTGCCTTTATTTTCTGTTAGGAATCCTGTATGTGTTTCCCTTTATTCGGGACATTCAGGAATTTCTGCTAAGCTATACTTTCATTTTATCATCCAGTCTAAAACTAAAAAGGAGAAAAATAAAACACAAAGATTCTCCCTTATGTGATCACTGACAAGGGTAACTCTTGCTGCATGTGATCAATACCACTGTACACAATCGATTCTACTAGGTTTAAGGTTTCCAGTTTGGGATTATTTCCAGTGCTAACTGACAATCTTTGAACATGCTCATGACAATCTCTCTATTCCATTCTGTCAAATGTATACAACACCCTTGACTATGGTTAAGTGTATGGGTATGTGGAGCTAGAGCACTGATGTTCAAATGCCAATCCTCACATTCAAATCTCTGTGACCTTGGACAGGGTAAACTCATTATACTTTAGTTCTTCTACTAAGGATTAATGGTAATACCTCCCCTAATTGAGACTTAGGATTAGATTAAATGGGATACTAGTTTTTCGAATCCATGGATCATGTTCTTGGCATAAAGTAAGTACTCAATGTATGTTAGCTGACATAACAATTATTAATAACCTTTTAGGAACACATAATTTAATTAACTGCTTTGTACAAGGTTAAATCTGTAAACATTAAGCTTGATCCCTGCATGCTCCTGTATTTTTTTGATCTTTCTCTTTCCTCCATTAATAGTTATGTGTTGATGCTTACAGAGGAATTACTAACAACCTTTCTGGGACCTTTTTGCTTGGCTACTGTCTTTCTTCTCTCTTTTAACCCATTCTTATCGATGCCTTCCCACAGCCTATGTATAAGTTCTCTATTATCCTTGTAGTTAACTCTTAATATCACTTTCTTTGTTAGTTGTCATTTTCTCTTTTCCTTCATATATAAGTTAACAGTTCACATGAACTACTGCTTATATTCATTTCCAGTTCATTCTTAAACCCGCTATAACCTGGAAGGCATTTCTATACTTAAACTGATTTGACAAAGATCAATGAATGCCTTCTGAATGGAGAGCAAGACTTCTCTATTCTCACAGCACCTGAAAAAGTCAAGAGTACCCGTCACATGCTCCCCTGGCATCTTATTATCATACTTTCCTAGTTTCCTCTCAACCTCTTACTTTTCTATATCTGCTTTGGTTTGCTCTTTAAATGTTCATTCTGCCACTGGCTTGTTTCCTTTCTTGTTCTTTAAGTACGCCTTGAGACACCACAGCTAGTCTTCACGTCTGAACTCCCACCTTTACATTATGTCTACCAAACATGAATGAAAAATAAAAAGGCCAAGTGGTAGCCATTAATGTTCAACAACAGACTTTAGAACTTGACGCCACTCTTATTATTCTCAGTACATAATCTCCCTCCTGATATTTTCATTTAAAACTAATCTTAAAGCATGGCATTCTTAGACTGCTGAAAAACTACATTTAAAAGCAACATTTATTGTGGACCCTGTAAATGAAAGCTAAATGTAATTGTCACCTTTTGACTATGATTTAAATAAGGTTTGCCCTCAAACTCACGCAGGAGTTTAATTCCCAAAGTCTTATGTTAATGATGTCAAATAGGTAGAAACTTGAACCAACTATAACACTTAGATGTGGAGCCTTTAGATTAGATTAGGTGAACAGGTTGGCGCCCCATGATTTATAAGAAAAAGAGAATCATATAGATAGGTACGTGTTTCCACCATGGTGTGGTAAACCCTAAGGGTTCCTCAGCAACTAATAATTTCTTTGCAAACTAGCATGTCACGTATTTAATTCTAATAGCCAAAGCTCATAAGTCTTTAGGAAACATTGTGACTATTTTTGAAGAGAACCCCATTCCAAGGCAGACTGCTGAACTCTAAGTTACACTGTCAGTTTATAGTGGGAAGAAAACTCATCGATGGAGCAGAAATAGAAGGTAGGATCTGTATGATTAGGACTAAACTGAAGTCCAGGGATTTAAGTTAGTTAATAGTAAAGCCATGCCACTGTTATCTTAAATGTAAAATATACACAAGAAAATATGCTCAGCAATTAGAATTCTACTACAAAATGAAACTTCAAGCTCCTTCCTCTTGTGTCGTATGAGCAGCACTCTGGTTAGTGAGGACCAATGCTGATACAATGTTGACAATGTGATAGAGAGAAAGGACTTTACAGAGTTCACCCTGACATCTTCATTTTTTTTTTTAATTACTTAAGCAAATGATGGTGTTTAAATGAAGGGGTTGGGAAGGAAGAAATAAGGCTCAAATTATTTGTAATCAAACCATTTCAAATCCAAGACTGTTTGCTGTGGAAACTAAATGTAAAACAGAACGATAAATCCAATCAAGACATTTTTTTATAAGGAAAGAAAATGCTCCATGACATCTAATTACTATCCATTTTCTCCAACAAATGAAGGTGCAAATGATGCCTGAAAACATGCTACTCTCCCCTGTGTTCCCTGCAATCTGTACCGCTTCATCTAGAATGACTCATTAGAGCACTGCACTGTCCTAATAAGCACTGAGAATGTCATTTCACAATGCTGTTTATTTTACATTCATTTAAGGCACAAAATGAAGAGCTTTTCTCCCCCTTGATGTTTGTTAATTAAAGCTCTTGTGAAGCTGAATCATAATACCCAATAGAAAAATTACCTATATATCCACAAATGATTGTTGTCAAGTTGAAAACTTGTATTCTTAGGTGATTATAAAGTACAATTTTTAAAGTGACCAAATTTTAATTGAAATTCATCAACACCAATGAAAAGCATGCTGAGTATCTCTTTTTTTTCCAATGTATTATTTACTTAATGCCCTACTAAAGAGTTCAAATTGCTACATGCAGTTTAAAAAGTTTTAACAAGTTGAAATAATGTTGGTTTCCACAGAGGCAGATGGATCTCTGTGAGACTGAGGCCAGTCTGGTCTACAGAAAGTAACTTCTAGGCCAGCTGGGGCTACAGGGAAACCCTGTCTCAGGGGAGGGGCAGTATCTAATGCAGGCAAAGTTAAAATAGTATGTGAGTGCACCCATGTTATGCAATGCTGCGGAGGTCAGAAGAGGGCTTCAGATTACCCTGGAACTAGAGTTAAGGACAGTTAGTAGCCACCATGTGGGTGCTGTGAATCGAACCAGGGTCCTCTGCAAGAGCAGTCAGTGCTCTTAACCACTGATCCATCTCTCCAGCCCGAATACAACTATTGTAGTTCCCTCTGCCTAAAGCATTTGACATATTACTATCTCTGTCTAGCTCTATATCACAGTAAGACAGAGATGCTTGGCTTCAAACATTAAAATAAATACTAGTAGCTAATATAAACTGGGTTCTAAATTGTCTAATAATTATCTATTTTAAACATGGTATTAAATGTTTTCCATAATTTGATAATTATCTTTTAAAAAATTCTAACATTTTTGGTTATTGTTCTAAAAATAGTTAAGTTCCATTCCAATTTCTTTCTTATCTTTTTTTTTTTTTTTGGTCTTCTCAAAAAATTTTTGATTTATTTCTTTTTATTTTATGTACATAAATGTTTTGTCTGCATGCATCTAAGTTTGCCCGTGTCATGCAAAGGCCAGAGAGGCCGGAAAAAGGTGTCAGATCTCTTAGAACTGGAGTTACGGACGGTTGTTAGGAACCATGATGGTGCTGGGACAAAAACCTTGGTCCTCTTGAAGAGCAGCCAGTGCTCTTAACCACTGAAAATCCAGCCCCTCATCTTTCTATTTCTAACAGCACAGAGAAATTACTGTCTCTCCACATCTGGGTAATAGGACCAGCAACAAGTGAAATGAAAATGTTTCCATCTACCACTAAACTAAGCATATATTTGAAAACCAATCACAAATTTAAGGCTGAAAGAAGCACTGAGTTTCATTTAATCTATTTATTCATACATCGTGTTATAGTAAAACAGCGCCCTATATTCCTGTAGAAAGGAATTAAGATAGAATAAGTCAAGTCAGAAGATGCCCAACTTTCCTCTGTATTTGTTTAACGAGGGTGTATACAGTATCTATCTTCTGCATCACAATGATGTGGAGGCCTTGGCCTCAGAAGGACTTCACTGCTTGTTGGCACTGGGCCCTTATGTCCACCAAGAGGGACGTTAGCAGACTTGTAGTATTCTCTCTCAATAAGAGAGAATACTTGGGCTTCACTGAGGCACAGGAAAATTTCCAGGATACATTTGACAAATGAATCATATTTAATGATTATGAAGTTGTTTGGGAAGTGAGTTAGAACAGAGAACTACCAACTGTGTTTGGGGAAAGATTACAGAACTCCTTGACCAATATCTGAAATAAAAACCTTAAGAAGCCTTAATTAAAAAAACAAAAACAACCCCCCACCCCAAATTCTCAGCATTTATTTTCCATGTTCTTTGCTTTTTTCTCATCAGTAGAAGGTCAGGACAGCAGGAAGTCATTTCTTCTTTCCATTCAGTATCAGGCTTAACTAGCCTGCTGTTAAAGGCACAATTTGGGTGGTGTGTGTGTGTGTGTGTGTGTGTGTGTGTGTGTGTACACATGCGTGCATGTAGGATCTGTGGGAAAAGGTGCCTGTCACCAAGCCTGATGACTCGAGTGTGATCCCCAGGACTCATATCATTGAAGGACTGTCACAAGTCGTTCTTTGACCTTCACATGTGGGCCACAGTGTGCATGCACAGTCATATATGCAATATAATAAAAATGTTCTTTTTAAAAGGCACATGTGTATCTTTGTGACCCCGCTGTGAGGAGTGACCATCACTTATCACACTTCCATTCAGTCCAGGCCCTGTGAGGACCATGTCAGTGTGTGATTCCTATGGTCCCCCTAAAACTTCCACATGACTGGAAAGATATTTATTGAAAGGAAGAGATGGAGGAAATGGGGTGGGGGAAAGGAAGAAAGGTGGAGGACAACGAGAGAAAGAGAAAGAAAGAAGGGAACGCAGGCATGGGTGAAGGGGAAGGGGAGGGGAGTAGGGTGAGCTAGCACGCTTGCAGAGAAGGAACAAGGAGATTTGAAATGACCCAGACCGACCATGGATCGGCTGGGCAGAAGCCACTGCACGAACTTCTCCGGGAGGGATGAAAACAATTCTGAGAAGCTAACTGGCTTCTGTTGGTCCAGAACTGGGTTTTCAGCAGAATACTTGAAAGTACAGCCTAAATGGCCCCAACCCCAGAGTCCAGGGGTGTTTTCCTCTGCAATGTCTCCTTCTGAATTTACAGTTTTTAAAAATTAGGATTATGCTCTAAGTATCCTTTACAAAGTGGTCTCACTTATCTGCTAGACGGAGTCATTTATCCAAATTATGACTAACTAAAACTTGGGTTTGATCATCGTTCTCCCCAAGGAATGAACACTAGGCCTCAAAGTCCAATTCATTTTTTTTTTCAAAAAAAACTATTAACTACTATTTTTTGTATAAGAATGATGGAAGAGCATCCCATAGCCTTTCTAAACTTTGAAAGCCAGTACTTTCACAAAAGAAAATAAAGTGCCCTGAGTAGACAGGATAATAAAAAGGGCCAGAGGAGACCTGGCCAGGGATCAGCCTGCCCTGGGCGGGATGGAATTTAATACACGCACTCTGGACACTGTCCGGGAGGCCTGGATGCCAGCGCCTTCTTTTTGTCTGGCTAGACTCACACGTGATTCTACCTATACTTTAAACATGGGGGCGGGGCACCTTTACAGATGAACCTTTTATAAAACTTTACACGGTACTGGAACCAAATTCTCTTAGAAAAACCCAAGGAATGAAGAAAGATTTTGAATCAAGGACAGAGAGCTTTCAGTACAACACTACTGTGCCTGATCATGACTGGTTCCTGGACTCTAAAATGGTTTTAAAAGTATGTAAATATTTATTATTTAAAATTATGTGTATGTGTGTGCATGCATATATGAGTATATGTGTCTGTGGAGTCCAGAAGAGGGTATTGGATCCCTTGGAGCTGGAGGTCCAGCTGGTTGTGAGCCACTGAACATGGATGATGGGAGATGAGCTCTGGGCTTCTGCAAAAGCAGTATGTGCTCTTAAGTGCTGATCCATCTCTCCAGTCCAGTGTGCAAATACCTAAATCAGCCTGGATTCTGGTGTTTTACCTGTGGGTTCTACTGTGATAGTGGCAGGAAGTCCCCTGAGAGAAGGCTGGTCAGGAGAATAAATTCTCTGGCCTGGATAAAGAACGAATTTTTCAGTTTTACTAGTGACAGGACCACCCCTAGGAAGGTTGGGTTCGCCCTAAGTTATGCTAAAGAGATGGATGGAGTACCTAGTGTGTGGATGAGATGGTGAACTTTTCCTGCCCAGAATCCCTGAGATCCTTACTGTACTTCTTGTGGATTGGGGGTTATAGGCACAAGGCTCTCCATAAATCTTGCCCACTTTGCTAAATTCTTTGAAAAAGCATAACCTCTCATTTCTTCTTTATCTCTCTTTTCTAACCAAGCTTTCCCTAGTGCTTTGGGCTGCTCCAACATTTTGGGCTTTCTTGTTCTTTAAAACTCCCTGCCATGTGACCACTAGTCCACCCTGTTTGACCTCCATCCTGGCTCCAAGCCCACATGGCTTCATGGCCTTTTTTCCTTCTGCCCACCATTCTCCTCCTCAAGGCAGTTGCTGAGATTTACAGCTTGCTTGCCCTGAGGATTTTTCCTAAATTCTAATAAAACTGTCCTAAAGCTTCTATTTGAGTCCATTCTTAAATTTTTTTATGAATGAGACTAAGGACTCTCTAAAGGGAGGACCTTGTTTCCTCCCCTGTATCACTACCTTAGAGGATTCTAGAAACTGTAATAAGTTATTCATCCAAATTTATTCCATTTAACATGTACTTTGAAATTCTCATCTACAAACATTTTTATTTTTATTTTTTGGTGGTGCTGGAGACCAAACAGAGGGTAAGTGCCCTACCACTGAGTTATAGTCACAGTCTTTGTACTTGGTTAATACATATTGTTACCTAGTGCTTCTCATGAGATGATATTTAAGAATTCACTACCCACTACTGCAAAGTCAGTCCAAGCTCTGTGAGTAGACACTATGCTTACTTCTGGCCTAGCTTCTAATATGACATTTTGTGAATGACTCTGACATTGCTATTCTGATACTCTGCAGATTTACTTTTTGCACGGAAGTTAGAGGCTACGGTGAGTAAGCCACACCGCGGGAACAGAAGGGAGAGGAAGGTGAAGGTGGTGAGGAAGACAGTGTTAATGCTGAGAAGCTAAACAATGGCTCTGGGTAAGGTCAAAAACTGTCCAGGGGAAATGAAAAACGAGGGCCTATTTTACTTCAGAGCGAAGTCAATAACACAAAGGAAAACAGATTCAGTAGAAATGAAGCAATCGAGGATCTGCTACTTTCCAGAGTCACTGGGAGGAGAAACCAGAAGAGGGGAAATGGCAGGAAGATCACTGTGGAAACTACAAGGTTGTTGTCCACGCAGTGCCCTTAATTTTTCCTCTAACCTGGCTTCCATTACCCATAACTCAACTGAAATGGCTTTATTAATAATCATCTGGTTGCTGAATCCATGTAAAACTGATTCCTGTCTTAGTTTTACAAGCGGAACGTTTCTAACATCTCTTCATGTCCATGGTACCCCTTTCACATACCTTTCTTAGCTCTCTGGTCACTTCATTTAGGCTCTTTTGCAATCTTTTCCTACTACACATAGGACTTGTCTGTGTGCCCCTGGTTCTGGCCTCTATCTCCTCCTTAGTCTATAAAATGGGAGTGACATCACACACCCTATTTTGTAAATTGTCAGTGATTTGTTGATGAGTCTCCAGATCTGTGTTTCTAGGTTTCCTTCTCCACTCCAGATCTGAATATGCATAATTCTTTATTATTCCATAAATTTTTTAATTCGATACCCCAGACTGAACTCCCCAGGTAGACTATGCTTCTCTTCTGTTAATCAACACGATTTCAAGTTAATCTGGTCTGTGTGTCTGGATGAATCTGCTTTCAACCCAGTTTCCACAGTGCAGCCAGGGTTAGGTTCTAAAATGATAGGAATTCTGGTCACTCTCCATTTCCAACAGTCCACATTAGCTCCATGTTACACTCAGATAACCACAACTCTTTAATATGGCTTTCTAGGCTTTTTACAATCTGCCTTTATCACCTTTTATACTCCATTGATCCTACAGCTCCCCAAATGTACCGTGGTCTTACATTTAAGCATTTATACAGCTTTGTCTTTCTCAGATCACTACTTGACATTACCTGTATGTTTTCTTTCATGAGTCATTTCAATACAGACTTAGATATCACTTTCCTCACAATTTCTTCCATGACTGTCCCCTTCTCTTCCTGGGGCTCAGTTATATGGCCTCCCAAATGGTTCAGTAGCACTTTAAAAAAACTATTTTCTGTGGATGAATGTTTTGCTTTCATGTATATGAGTGCACTTATACCATACAATAGCCGTGGAGGCCAGAAGAGTAACTGGAGTTACGGATGGGTAACCCACCATGTGGGTGCTGGGAACCAAACCAAGTCCTCTGCAAGAACAGCCAGTGCTCTAATCACTAAGTCATCTTTCCAGCCCCTCCCTCATTTCCTTCTTTGTAGCATTAATGGAATTGCTGTTTTTGGTTATTTTTAATCAATCCAGAGAGAAGATTAAACTATCCTTTAGGGGTTACAATGTACTTACAATCTTATCTCTAGTTTATAACAACCCAGTGGGGTCTGAACATTATAGGTAAGTCATTACCCATTTACTTCCTAATTAACACTATGGTCCTCTGTATAGAATGGCAGTTTGTTGGCTAAAGTTAAACTGATAGTACTTGAGTTAGTTTTAGGTGCCAATCTGAAAACATGAAATGGTTGGGGTTGACATTAACGAAAATGTAATTTGCCAGATGTGTAGTATGCCTTTAATCCAGGAACTTGGGAGGCTAAACTGGCCTAGAAAATTTGCCAAGCTATTTCCTACATTTGTGATGTGTGGTCTGGAAACTAATTTTTTCTTTTTTTGGATATTAGATACAAATCCATGTTCTGCAAGGACTTGTATTTTGTTTCATGTTTCTTGCCATATCTGGAAACCAAGTACCAAGAACTAATGTATATTCTCTCTTTCTAATCCCCCCGCAACCTCTGGGAATGAGAACATAGCTTTAACTAATGTCTGTACCACACCATACACTCCAGAATATGAAGTCCTCACCTGCCTATTATCCTTGCACTAGACTGAAGAGGGCTTCTTGAGACATCTGTTATCAATGACAAGGATAGAAGGAGTCAGTAAAGCTATCAGGAAGGGAAAGGGTCTTGGGATGGTTGGTTTAACCAACTCCAGTCATTTATTTTATTGTATAGACTGCTGCTGTAGGACTGTAAAAAAGTAGGGGAAAAGACTGATAAGATGAGGAAAGGACTGAAAGGCAAAATACTCTCACTGATGAGTCCTTTGAAAAGGAAGCACTGTGAAAATGGACTTCTTTATATCAGATGCTTCTTCATATAGTAAAAATGTCTTTATATCATCCATATAATATAATCTCCCCCCACTGTACAGATGGTTGATTTAAGAGTCCAAATCGGAACTTTATTAAGTGACAGTCTTGGAGTTTGATAAGTTATATCTGCTTCCAAAGATCCATCTTTCTTGTATATACTTTTTTAAGGGCTGTTTTCCGAGGTAGATCTTAGGAAGCTGAGAGGTCCCGGGTAGAGTGGGACTTCTTTTCCATTATTTCAACATAGAGTCTTGTTTCCTTTCAGATAACTAATGCAATTTTTTGTTTGTTTGTTTTGTTTTGTTGGGGAACTTTACTATTCAATCTTAATGAAAAGATTAATTGAATTTACTTACATGGCTAAAAATCATTATAGGCTATTTCATAGTTGGAAAACCCTGATGAAAGGCCTGAATCAAACTGCAATTGGCAATAGACAGCTGTTCAAGGCAGAAGGGCCCTGTACATGTGGATGGTGTGTTTGTATCTATAGGCAATTAAGCTATCATGATGTCTTTAGGAGACTCGGTTGATTCACTGAATCAAGTAAGCAGAGACCTTGTTTCCTTTGTCTCCAGTGTACTGGCAACTATCAGGGGCTGGGATGCCATGATGGAGTTCCTGGACATCCTGGGGTAGGCCACTGAGGAGGGAAGAGACTGAACATAAATTGTTGATGCAAAGGAATTTGGATGGAGAATAAAGGTATGAGACAAGAGAGAAAGGATGCAGAATCCAAGCATACTAGTGACATTCTGCCTTCAGTACAGATGCTAGGCTCTAGCTTCTTGTATCTCCACACCTGCAATAGCCCTTACTACATCAGTAGGCTGATTCAGTGCCATGCGGAATTCAACTAATTTTGGTCTAGAAGTATGGCGGTCCTTTTCTCATTACTCTTCACACAAATACAGGAGAGCTCTTTGGCTTCTGATGGAATTTTAACACAATGAACCCACTGTAAGTTCAAAATAGAAATAGAAATGCATTTAATTCACCTGACATACCAACCATCAAACATGGTACTAGCTTAGCAGCCATAGTACACTAGAGCTCCAACTTACCGTCCTATCATTGACTGAGGCTGTAGCAAGGAACTGCTGAACTATATTTCTTTAGCTCTGGATATGATTGGATTTCAAATTCAAAGTATGTTTTGTACTGAATGTGTGCTGATTCTGTACAACCGTAAAGTGAAAAAATCTGTAAGTTAAACTACTGCAAGATGGAGACCACATGCAGTGGACATATGGCTTAAGGGAAACAGAGGTAGGACTATTTTATCTCTCAGCTATACCTTCAGGGTATATGCTACCATTCCAAGAGCACAGAGGGAGGAGTAATGTGTCACTCCTCAGGCATATGCCTTACCCAGCAGGTCCTGTGAGGAGGACTATCTAGCGGAAAGAAAATGCCATCTAAATCCTTCTGGGTGCTTGCGTGTTGGTGAGAATGCTAGTATCTTCAGACTCAGCTTGAAATTCCTTCAGGAAGGAAGCTGCTTCCTTTGTACCCTAGACAGATTGCGACACCGTGACACTGTCTCTTAAATCTTCGTGATACATGTGCTATTTGAAACATAATTTTTCATCATCATCTTATTGCTTGCTAACCACCCCCCCCATAAAGCACCATTTGTCATTATTTGTACATGGACTCTCAAATCTGTTGTTTTCTCTCTAGCTAAAATGCTTTGTCTTGCATTATGGACTAGCAAGCTCCTGTTTTTCCCTAGGTACCTGTTCAAGATTTGTTTGTTCCTCAGAGATATATTTTCTGATTTCTGTAAACATGCTTGGGTGGCCCTCTTCAGTAAAATTTTTTTCCATGCCTCTATTACTTTGTCCTATTGTTTTTATGAATGCTCAATTTACTTATTTTTCCCACATTTTTCTGAGCTTTATGCAGGCAGGGACTATATCTTAGTCACCTTTGGAAGCTTGGAATTTTTCATAGTGTCACGTGATAAACTCTCAGTAGCTCTGAGAGGGTATTAAAACCCGAGGTATATGAAGCCCAAATCACACTGCAACTATCCAATTTACTTCTTGTCTAGCACCTGCTATTATGTTCTGGCCGATGAGATAGACTTCTAGTAGAGTTAAGGACTATCAGCAATGGGATACTGTCAGCCTGTAGGGACATACTCATCCCCAGTACTGAGCCTCCAACACACTGCACTACCTCGATAATAATTCCAAGAAATCTAACTACCTGTCAGTGCTGTTTACATGGGCAGCTCAGTATCCCAAAGGTCACCCTGATGCAAGGATCTGCTCGGCAGCAGACAGCTCTGTTAGCTGCATAGCACTTGGCATATTCAGATGAAGATTCACACAGATCTTCATGCGTATGTCATAACCTGCTTTTCTGTTTTTTCATTTTTCAAATCATGAAGAAACTAATTTTGAAAACCAGGCAGATATACCCATAAAAGACCCAGATCTGTCAATACTAAACTTCCAATGACTGATGACCTAGTCTGTAGGATCTGTATGAGGTTTCTGTGAACAGACATTATTTGATGACTAGTTGAGATTTTGAGCATTCATCACTTTCTTTCAGACTTCTCTTTTTTACTTTTAAAGGAGTATTCACAGTAATAAAAAGAAAATCGAGCTTGGTTACAAAACATGGCTGTACTCCTGCTTGTTTATTTTCATGTCTGTAGCCACTTCACAGCATGATGGCATGTTTATCAATTCCTACACAAATGTATATTATTTGATACCAGCCTTTTCTCTTTATCGAAGGAATTTTACCCAACTTTTCCTAACTCCACATTAGCCACACTCCGTAAGTCAGGAGAAGCGATGTTTTTGGAGCTCTAATGCAAACTGATGCTAAGGCTGCACTGTTTACAAAGTTGCTCCCTCATCAATATTCAGCTCCTTTTCCTCTGTAGTTGGATGACTCAAAGTTATACCAATACACTTCTAAGGAAGAAGACAATGGGCCAGGAAAATCTGGGGACTTGAAAAATGGCATTTCTCCTTGTATCACTCTCAAAGGTGGAGTACAAGAATATTTTCCTCTTCCCAGGCTTACAAGGAGATGGAGTGGGCAGAAATCCCATGGGCAGGTATTGAAAGAAAAGATTTTCCCCTTACAGAGATTTTAGAGAAAACAAAAAAAGTGAGCCAGGAGATGGAATTTATGGAGGGGAAACAGCTGTGATATGTGGAATTTAATTTCAAAGGGTTGTTCCCTACAGAACAGAGACAAAAATCATTTGAAAGGACTAGTGAGGGCCCAGCATGTACACACAGGCTTATTTAATAAAGGCCACAAAAGCCAACTTATAAATTAAAAACTGTGCTGATTCTATGGGAAAGTAAAAGACTACACAAGATATTTGGCAATGTAAGAGCATATTAATCTGAATATCAACAATATCTCCATGCATCTGGGTTACAGACTAAGGAAGGTTGGTTTCACAGAAGAAAAATTCTGTTAATCTTATTATAGATGTCATAATTATAACAGTTAAAATGTTTAAAATATCAATAAATTAAATATTTTTCCAAATACTTCTATCTTGATTCTGAAGCAGTGTATTATCCCGGTGACACTGAGTATGGGCACTATGAGAAGGGGATGGATCTGACTGTACTGCAGATGTTGTATCAAGAGAAAGCCTATTCCCGAGGGAAACTCAAGTCTGTAACTGTGTAAGGACATGTACTTATATAAAATATAAATCAAGTCCATTTCTCTGAGTAGCAACAGAACCATAATAATGTCCTGAGGAAAGGTTATTGTGAGACAGTGTCACAAACTGTTATAGACAGTAAAAGTATAATCTTTTTTCACATAATTTAGAAATGCCTTGAAAACTGCAAACCATTTCTATCCTGTCATTCATGAGACTCCCTGGAATCTATTTTTAAGGAAATAAACAGAAATACCATTATCTCTAAGTATAAAAAGTGAAAAAGATATGTCTGAGAATGCGAAAAGGTTAAATTATGGAAAATTATTTAACTGAAAATATTGCATGCATTTTAAATTCTCTCACTGTAATGACATACCATTTGACAGTTATCAGACATCAGAAAATTCCTCTGGAAAGATTTAATGAGAAAGTATCTATAATAATGGGGATAGAGAAAAAGATAAGATGCCAAGACTATGTTATCATGTGAATCCAAATAGATTAAAAAGAAAGAAAGAAAGAAAAAAAAAGCTTCCCTGGGAGTGGGTTTATAAAAAAGCAGAATAGAGAGTCCCAGCTCATTCCCCCACAGAAATACTGATTTAACAATGATATATAGACTCAAATGTGTGTGTGTGTGTGTGTGTGTGTGTGTGTGTGTATACTCAAATATCTATTTGGAGAGTGCTAAAATTTAGTTAAGCATGCACAGTACTACAGGAAAGCACAGAATTGAGAAATCCACACCAAAACAGGTAAGAAGAGCAATTTCGCTCTGCCCACAGCAGCCCCTCCATCAAGCTGGCACAGACTAGAATACTCTGGCCCAGGATTTCTCTCTCTGGCAAAAGGAAAGAGGAGAGTGTGCCTTCAATGTTCTGGCTTTTCAGAAGGTTAAGTAATGAATTTTATCTTGGCTCACTACAAGCACTCATGGAACTGGCATACTTTGGATGCCTGGAGACTGTTTAGAACAAAGCAAAGTGGTGGGTGGCTTGCTGTCGCCAGCATAGCTTGGCACAATTGGGAGAAAAGCACTCAACCTTAAAGTTTCTCTCTCAGGAGGGAAGAAAAGGAAGAGAGCATGGTGGCTAGTATTCTTGTTTTCAGAGGACAGCCACAGAGACTCAAACTTTATTTTGGCTCACTCAGTATATATATCATGGGTGTGAACCTAACATTCAGTTGGGCTCGGTCAATCAACCTAGGATGGTGGTTTCATTTTAAGCCATGCTAAAGAGATCAGAATAAGTGGTGTTCTTATGAGATAGTGAACTTTTCCTTCCTGGAACCCTGTCCCTAGTACAGTGGCTTATTCACTGGAGATCTGCAGCTTCATAAGCCTGACAGTTTTTCTAATTCTTCAGATATTCTTAATTCTTTAGAAAAGCATAACTTTTCCTTTTCTTCTCTCCCTCCCTTAAAAATTTCATTTATGAGGGCTGGAGAGATGGCTCAGTGTTTAGGAACACTTGCTCTTCTTCCAGAGGACCTGGGTTCTATTCCCAGCACTCACATGGCAGCTAACAACCATCTGTAACTTCAGTTCCAGGGGATCTGACACACTCTTCTGGCCTCTGTGGATTTTGTACAACACAGGTACACTTACACATATGCAGGCAAACCACTCATACACACAAAATAAAAATAAATGAAATTTATATATATTTTATATATGCATGTATGTAAGTGCACAATGTGTGTGTGTAATGCCTGCAGAGGGAAAAAGAGGGTATGGGATCACCTGGAACTGGAGTTAAGGACAGACAGTTGTTAAGCTGCCATGTGAGTGCTGGGAATTGAACCCAGGTCCTCTGGAAGAACAGAAAGTATTCTTAACTGCTGAGTCATCTATCCAGCCTCTCTGTTTTTTAAGCATGCTTTTCTTTATTCTTTGAGTTTTTCCTCAACATTTTGGGCTTTTTTACTGTAGCCTGAAAATTACTGTTCCTTGGAAAAGAGTAAGGCAGAAAGGGGCAAGACAAGGAACGCCCTGGGAAGAGGGGCGGAGCCCGCTGCAGTATGGACAGTGAGCAGGGCCATGTTGGAACTCCAGGAATGATAGGGGATGGCGGGGGATTGATTGCCTGGGAGTTATGAGAAGCCCATTTCTTTTAAGTTATCCCCTCCCAAATCTATACTATGCAAAATTCAAATAGAACTGTGTTATGCCGGTTTGTCAATCTGCCTCAGGACCAGGAGACCCTGAGTGAGTGAGGGTGGGTTAAACAGAGAGCAGGAAGGGGAAAACACAGTGCAACACTTACCTTTTCTTTAAAGCTCCCCCTCTGCTATGTGGCTGCTAGCTTGTCATGTGTCTGACTTCCATGGCCACTTTAAACAACATGGCTTTTTAACTTCTTTCCCTCATTTTCCTCTGCCTGGCACCTGCTGAGATTTATAGCTTGCCTGCCGGCTCAGTACTTGCTGCTCTTGCAGAGGACCTGGGTTCAGTTCCCAGCACCCACGTGTAAGCTAAAACCATCCATAACTCCAATGCTAGGAATTCTAACACCCTCTTCTGGCCTCTGTGGGCATTGCATGCACATGGCACACTTACATAAGCAAAATACTCATACACTTAAAATAAGAAATAAACAAAATATCTAAAAATAATAAAATGAACAATAAAGTACAATTGTCTTCAAACTTTTGCTCAAGTCCATTCCCAATTTTTTTTAATTAATAAGACTAAGAACCCCAAGGGGAGCCCCCAATTTCCCTGTGCCTAAAGCAGTAGCAGCTCTAGCATAGTTCAGTGACAGCAAAGGAACATGGCAACAGCTTGGTGGACGGCACAGCTCTATGAAATGAGGAGCTACACATCTCAAGGTCTCTCCCCAGGGACAGATGGGGAGGGGCAGAATGTGCTTCTGGTGTTCTGGCTTTTCCTAGGACTGTCTGAGAGACAGACAGGACTTTCCATATAAAGGTTGAGGGAAACATCATCATTAGACTTGTTTTACAAGAAATGAGAGTTTATCAAGTAGAAATAAAAGGATAATCAACATAAACACACAATAAAAGCATAAAGCTCAATGGTAAATATAAATAGAAAAAACGATACTTTAATATGGTGTATAAGCCACCCTGTTAATTCTCATCAAAACTCAAAGACAAAGGTATAAAAATACAAAAATGAAGTACATTAGTGGGACACAGTATAAAATATATACTTTGCCACATCAAAAACAAAGCTGTGACTATGGGAAGAGTAAAAATGTAGTTTAAGAATGTGATTGAAGTTAAGCTGCTATTGGCTTAAAATAGACTTTTATAACTAAGATGTTTTATTTAAGTTTTACAGTATACCTGTGGAAGATAAAGGATAATGAGGAAACTGAAAACATGTCACAAAAAAATCAATAAAACACACTCAGGAGAGGGAGGAATGGAGAGGAGTCAATCACTAGTCAAGACAAAAAGAGAACAACAAAACAGCTGTAGGAAATACATCCCTGTTAGAAATTACTTTAAATGTAAATGGGTTATATTCCTCCATCAAAAGAAAGAGAAATGGCTAAATGGACTTTAACAAAAGGAAACAAAAATTTGGTGCAACTATATGCTATCTTTATGAGACCGACATTACATTGAGAAATAGACACCCTGAAAGTGGAATGATGGAAAAGATAATCCATGCTAATGGTCGGCAAAAGAGAAGAAAAATGGCCCTATTCATATCAGACCAAAAATTCAAATTAAAATAACAATTGTCAAAAGAGACAACGAGGAAACATTATGTAATGATAATAGGATCAATTCTCTAGGAAGATAACTATCACCTGTCTGTCCGTCCATCTGTCTGTCCGTCCATCCATCCATCCCCCAAACACATGGAACAATCATTGACAGAAGTAGAGAAACTGGCAAAGACAATGGATTTCCATTCTTCAACAGTGGATAGAATGGCAGGCAGGAGACTGATATGGAATGGAGGACTAGAGAATGTGATAGATGAAATGTTCAGATATGTTCAAAACATTCCACACAGCAGAATACTTGTTCTTCAATAGTGTACACAGGACATTCTCTCAACAGTGCTATGTCATAATCTTAAATTTAAGACAACTGAAATCATATCATTCATGTTTTTTACAATTGCATATAGCAGAGGAAAACTTGGGAGATTAAAAATATGTAGAAATTAAAAATATGCTTCTGTACTCTTCAAATCAATGGGTCAAAGGAAGAAATCCAAAGGAAAACTGGAAATTATCTTGAGACAAATGAAAACAGACCCACAACTTATGGAATCAAAGCTATGGAATGCATCAAAAGCAAATCCAGAAGAAAGTTTGCAGTCATAAATGTCTACAGTAAATAGGAAGGAAGCTATCAAGCATCTTAGTTTTATAGTTAAAGGGCCTAGCAAAAAACGGAAAGAATTAAGATTAGAAAAGAAATAGGGAATATAAAATAACAAAAATAGCAAACTAAGATTCCCCCCAACAAAAAAATGCTTAACGTTTAGGTAGACCAACAAAGGAAGAGAAAACTCAAATAAATAAAGTTGGAAATGAAAGCGGAGGCATTCCAAACTCTGTACTGAAATTAAGTTTATAAAGAAACTACTAGGAACTATTACATACCAACAATTTGGGTAACCTAAAGAAATGTACAAATCACGAGAAACACATAACCTATCATGATTGAATCATGGTAAAGCAGAACATCTGAACAAATCTAGAGCTAGTAAGAGGACCAACTCTGTAATAAAAAAAAAAATCTCCCAACAAAGATAAGCCTGCTACGGGATGGCTTCAGCAGTGAATTAATCCTACTAAGCAGTTAAAAGAGTTAGCATGAATCCTTTTCAAACACTGAACAGGGGACATATCCAAGTTCATTTTAGGAGACCAGCATGACCCTGAAATCAAAACTAAAAAAAAAAAATACTATGAGAAAAGAAGTCAATATCTTTAATGAAAGTAGATGCAAAATCATAACAAGCTGAATTTAATAATATATTAAAAGAATTATACAACAATACCAAGAAGTATTTATCAGTAAGGAGAGAAGCACGGTTCAGCATATGAACCAAATGATATACTATAATAACAAAGAATGAATACTGTTTATTTTTAAAAATATTTTTATTTTATGTGTATATGAGTATATTACTTGCATGTACTTAAGTGCAGCCATGTCGTGCAATGCCTGCAGAGGCCAAAATTAACTTTAACTCATCTCTTTTTTTAAAACAATATTTTTTTATTTTATACGTATGAGTGTATTGCCTGCAGGTGTGTTAAGTGCATCCAGGTCATGCAATGTTCGCATTCACGAAGGTCAGAAGAGGGCATCAGATTGCCCTGGAACTGGAGTTATGGATAATTGTTAGCTGCCACGTGGGTGTTTGGAACCAAACCCGGGTCCTCTGCAAGGGCAGCCAGTGCTCTTAACCCTTGAGCCATCTCTCCAACCCCAGGATGGTTATCGTCTATAGAGATTGAGATTTATAGTTATATTCCTTAACAAATACAAGAAATCACTTGATAAAATTCAATATCCTTCCAGGATGAGAATATTAAAAACACCAGGCACAGTTTGACTTAATCTGAGACAAGCTCATACATGTAGAAACCTAATGATATCATCAAACACCTACTGGAAGTAATACAATCAGCAAGGTTGCATGATGCAAATTAACACAGACATCATTTCACATTGCTATACAACAACAACAAATAACCTGGAAAGCCAGCTGATGATCCCACTGACAAAGGCATCAACATTAAAAAAACTAGGAATATGCAACCAAGGTAACAAAAGACCAACACATTGAAAACTACAGGCATCCCTGAATGAAATGACACACAAGTAAATAAAAAGACACGCCATGTTCAAGGATTGGAAAGCTTAACATTGTTAGAATATTTATATTATTCAAAGCAACCTACGGAGTCAGTGGAATCATTATGCTACTGACAAGTTTTACAGAAATTAAAAAAAATTGTAAGTTTCACATAGACTCACAAAGAAGTCCAAACAGCCAAAACAATCCAGAGAAGGGAATGTTAGAGGAATTACAGTTCTGATTTCAAAACCTATCATAAAGCTGTAGAATGCTACTGGTGTGACGGCAGACCAATGGTTCAGCAGAGCAAGCCTAGGAAAATCCCACAAACACTTGATCAAATCTTTAACAAAGGGGCAGTGCTACATGATTGTGAACAGAAGGGTGCTGGAAAATAGGTTTCTCTACATATACTCTTACCCCAAGCAAAAAAATTAACTCAGGATGAATTAAATACTTATATACTTAGGACTCCCAAACCATAGTATTCCTAGAAGAAAACAGATGAAAAGCTTGGCAGTGCCTTTGGCTAGACCACCAAAAGCACAAGCAAGCAGGACGGCATTACATTAAACTGCTGACCACAGAACAATGGTAACCCTAGGAAACAGGAGGAAACATTTGCACTATATCCAAAGTAATAAGGAATATCTACAATTTACTTGAAAAACAAACAAAAGATTAAAATAAATGAACAAAAAACTTGTTTGAAGAAACAAAGATCTTGAATAGACATTTTTTAAAGATACACAAATGGCAAATAGGTATTTAAAAGGCACTCACCATCACCATTATTAGTAAAATGAAAATGTGACAGTATGATTTGTACAAAAATACATTATGTGCACAAAAATTTTATATAATAAGTTACGTATGTCTGGTCTTCATAGTCATTTCGTGCATAATTTCTTAAAACCCCTGGCTTCACTACATTACCAGAAGAACCTTTTGTGCATAAAATTCCAAGAGGACAGATGTTATACATTCTTTCACCACACACACAAACACATACATCTCCTATGAGACACCATGGAGGGAAATGTTGTATTTTACTTCTCAGCCCTAATTCAGATCTGCCCCTTCATGTTGCTGAAACCCTATGGGACTTTGGTAAGTGAACCTCTTCCAGTCAACCATGCAGCTATCACACAATTTTCTGTGTCCACCCAGACAGAGCCATGCAGGTAGAAGCCTGGGAGACCACTCATGGAACTAGAAGCTGTAAACTGAATCTCAAACCCATTTACAGATTTGGAATTGGGAGAAGGAATGTAAAAAAGAAAGTATCCAGGTCACTAGGAATGTATCTGCACTGCTACGTACAAAACTTTTAGGACCTGAATAGAAACATGTGTGTTATGTGTAGGTGGAATTGAAAGGAAGATCGTTAAATAACAAGATGTAGAAGGGAATAACTGATCTATATAATAAAGATTTCTGGAATCAGCTGCCGTCACTGGTCTACAACTGAACAAATTATACATGTGGTCTAGCTTGCCAACTTATGCTCAATACTTCTTATTGAGCAATTGGAACAGAATGCATTCCTCTCTGATCACGTAAACATATGTATCCAGGTAATGTATTTTAAAAACTATTTTATTTATTATTTATTATTTTACAAATCTATTACCTGCATGTATATAAGTGTGCCCATGTTGTGCAATGCCTGCAGAGGTCAGAAGAAGGTGTTGGATTCCCTGGAACTGGAGTTACAGATGGTTGTTAGCCACTATGTGGGTGCTGGGAATTGAAACCAGGTCCCCTGTAAGAACAGCCAGTGCTCTTAACCCCTGAATCATCTCTCCAGCCCCAAGGATAACCTATCTTTTTAAAGCTGAACCCAAAATACACACACACACACACACACACACACACACACACACACACACATACACACAGAGTCTGTAATAAAGATTGAGAAAGAGAGAGAGATTTTAGGCATCGATTAAACAGTCCTACGCATGTTTGATGGTGCTTTTTCATAGAACTGATATGAAAGGATATTTTGTTTAATTAGTGTTATATAAAGTTTCCTGGATGTGATCAGGCTATCCCCTGCTCTAAGTCACTGCCAAACTTTAAGTTACTCTATGTTGTATGGGACAGAAGCTTTCAGAATGATCCTTGTCAAATTGATTCCATTTTACAAAGCAGCAGTTGGTTGTATTTTGAATGCAAATGCTAAGAAGATGACTCTATGTCTTGTCTGTATAACTGAAAGCCACCACTTGTCCAGTATAAATCATGAGGCAAAGACTAATAACTTATTAATGCAAATACAAAAAATGACCACCTATGAACTTAGTGAAGTGGATCAGGAACACACAGACATATGGGCACATCAAAATTATATCAGAACTTATATGTGAACTTATGGACCACACCAGACTAAGGAAGGACAGAATCACCTTACAGACCCTAAGAAGGAGGAACCCTAACACTAGGATGTGGAGGTCTGAACAGATTCCCGTTTAGTATATGCACTGCAGGATCTATAGGTGACCAACGCTCCACCACTGTTCCAAGACTTCAGCTTAGCAAGGTCATGTACCTGGGCTTGAATTGGCTCTGCCTTGAACCACCTCCAACAACTTTGTTACTGGGCTAATTAATATCTAACCATCTGAGTGACTCTGTATTTCCATCACTTCTGTCTTTGTACTTAATAAAGCATCTCTGAACGCTGTAGCCTCTTTAACTCTTATAAGCCCTTACTATGCAATACTGTGTGATCTACAAGTTGCATTTGCAATTAAGATTAGAAGAAAAAGAACTTTTGATTGTCAATGGTCATTATCAAGTGAAATTGGGGATAACTGGTAAATTACAGCCAAGGTAACTGATGCAGCTTGTGAATTTATTGTTATTCAATACATTGACATTGTAGAGACACATAAATGCATCCATGTTTCTTACACAACATGCTCACCACAGTGAGTTTTACTTTTATCCATTGCACATTACCTTCTGTAAGTAAAGAACTGTTCCTTTCAGGACAGCATAAAAGGTTTTCCAGCCTCGCTTTCCTCTTGGAGCTAGAGAAGGAAAAATGGAAAATTTTATTTGAAAGAAGTCAGCATTTTAGAATCTAGCACATCAACATGATGACTGTTTATCAACAGTCCTTGTTTGTTAGTTATTGATGCTGAATAGGAACGTGAAATACAATTTTCTTCTTTAAAAACATTTTATTTACTTAGTTTTTATGTGTATGTGTGTACTACCTGCATGTATGTAAGTACAACCCATGTTGTGCAATGCCCTCAGAGCTCAGAAGGCACTGGATCCCTTTGAACTGGACCTGCAGACAGTTGTTTAGCCACCATGTGGGTGCTGGGAATTGAACCTGGGTCCTCTGCAAGAGCAGTCAGTGCTCTTAACTGCTGAGCCATCTCTCCAGCCCTGAGAAATACAATTTTCCTTAACACTACATTTTATCCTGCTGGCAGGCACTATGAATTTCCTCTTTATAAAACTGAAATACAGAGACGCACCCTGGTCACAGTCATAAGACTGGAAAGAGAGGAAGCTGGACTTAGAACTTGTAGCATGGCTCAACCATCTGCCCTCTAACGCAGATGACTCACAGACTAGAAAAACAAAACCAAACAGCATGTTGGAAATACATATTAATCCATGAGTAGGCTTAAAGGGCTACACTATGAATGGACCACTCCCTTGGCCCTTCTCTCATAATGTCTCAACTGGAGGAGCACAGCCCCATGATCACATCTATGGTGGTCTGCACAGATGTCTAATACTGCTGCAGTGTGATTGTGGTTCCCCCTCTAAACTCAGAGTGACTGAAGAACAGTCATCCTTCATCTTTAGAATTTACAGATCCTTGGGCAGCACAAGCGGACATTAGGTACTATCTCAAGGATTCTCCAAAGTAATTTGAACTCTATGTTTCTTCTCTTTCTGGAGTACACAGCAGAATTTCTCTATTTACTTACCAAACCCTTAACATATTACTCTAGCAAATGCATAATCAGCAAAAGCTTACTATTTATTCTAATAAAACTGAAATCTGTAACTAGAAAATGGTATCACCTTAATGTCATTATTCTAAACACATTAGCTCAAAAAGATAGGGAGGGGCATACTAATATTACTTCATCATATATTTGGCTTTCTTTAATTTGGGTACCTAATTAAGGAATGTATTACTCATATGCAAATTTCCCTGAACTGAATTCTGAAAACTCTTGGGCTTGGGCACTAAGTACCTATCCACCTACAGAGCACAAATGCTCCTTCCAGCAGCGTGCTGAGATCTCCACCTGGAAAGAAAGGCCTCAAAACATCCGCTCTGCAGGTTTCCAGGGGAAACAGAAAATACCACCCTTCTGCTTTTAGCTGAGGTTTGAAAGTGTGTGCTGAAAATATATGACAAAAAGCATACCATAATCTCCTTTTTAAAGAATATAATGGACAGACACAAAAGCAAACAATAAATATTCACTGCGCTGTTCAGCAGGAGAGAAATTCTGATCCTACCCACATGAGAATTGTTCACACAGAAGTGACCACGCTGTGGGAGCTGTTGCAGAAGAATCGGGTAGCAGATGCCTTCTGGAACTCACAGTGCCCTAGATCTGATCTCTCTCCTGAAAGCTGGCTCAATCCCTGAGCACTTTAGACCCTACACCTTAGGATGTAGGTAATTTGTGTAATTTAGCAAAGCTCTGGCTAAATGCTGATTGCAAACAGAAAACCATTTTACTTTTTGTTCACAGGTCCTGGCCTGAGATTCTAAATTTAGTTTTGTGAGATTTTGAGATACTTTCAATTCAAAAACCTACACATCTAATTTTCTACCTTTAAAGTAAAAAAAAAAAAATCTATGAATCCATGTAAATGCTCTTTATCAGTATAATATTAAAACTACTAGAAACAGATACTTAAGAGCAGTCCATGTGAACCATGAACTTGAGCATCACCTTAAGAGCCAATGCCAAGTTACCCTTATTGCACTGTCTTCTTTCCCATTTCCCAATGAAGTGTGAGAGCAATCGTGTTTATGCAGGTCAATTACAGTTGTTTAAGACTTAAATAAAGCATCATGTAACAGCCCCAACAACACAACAAGTGCTATTAGCTCATCAGCATACAGTCAGTGCAATGCCCTGAGTGCTTCTCACCACAGTGCTAAGAGTAAGGGACTATCATCCCCTCCATTTTACACAGGTGTGTGTGGGTGCAAATAGGTGCACTGGGAAAAAGGAGGACCACTGTTTTGGGGTAGGCCCTAGATTCAGGCTCTGATTTCAACCCCACCCCACAGGGCTGCCCTTTGAGGCTCATCCTGTGCAACACAATGGGTTGCACACCAGAAATGAAGAGCTCTGCTCTCCAGAATGAGAACTGTGGGATGCACGGAGAACGCGCGAAAAGCTCAAGTGCTGCTGAGTCCATATGGCTGGATAAGTATTGTCAGTGGCAGTTATATAATGAACACAGTGGGAGGGATAAGGAAAAAGGCTACCAAACTATAGGAAGCCCCACATGAATGAAAGGCTTTGACTGCAGGGTGCCGGGGAGTTGGTACATAGAGGTATCTCTATCTAATCAAGCACCTGGGTATCTGGTGTGAGAGGGTGTTTACAAATTGTAACCAGAAGATACCATTTTATGTTTAATTCAAGCTTTCGTCTTACACTCCGAGTGCATCAAAGATACCTGATTGCAGTATTTCCTGAGAACACAAGAGCCTTGCAATGGCCCTTTAATTCCAATTATCTGACTCGAAACTTACGTGGTAGCAGCGTATTCTTTTAGCTTATAAAACACTGTTGAAATAGGCACCATTCTTTATCTATTTAGCTTTATTCTCAGGATTGCTTTTCGCTTCATCCATTCAGTCTTTGCATGCCTCAGACTGCTCCTCAGAGGCAATTTCAAGTACTCTTGAAGTCTATCTATCCTTAGGTGTTCCTTTGGTAAGGTTCTTCTGGTGGTAAATCTTTTTCTGTTTTGTTCATTAAAATATCCGATATTTTTCCTTATTAAGACATTTGATTGTTTCTTGACTACTTTCACTGTAGGAATGTCTACTATCAATCTCAAGGTTATGTTTGAACATTCCCCTTTCTATCTGGTATCATCTGTTCTCTTAATCTAAACCAGTGTGACTGGGGTAAGTTGAAATCTTAAAGTGGTTTTGCTCTATATTTTTTTAATCACTAAGGATGTTTAACACTTTTAAAGGTGTTTCTTAGCTGTTTTTATGTCTTCTTTTGAAAGCTCTCTGTTTGAGCCCTTAGCCCATTTTTATTGGGTCATTTGGTTTCTTGTTTCTTTGTTTTTTAATTCTTGGTATATTCTGGATATTGATCTTCTGCTGGATATGTAGATTTTCTCCCACTCTGTGGGTTGCTTCTTTTGCTGTACAGCAGCTTTGCAGTTCAATGAGGCACCTCTTGTTGAATGTTGACCTTGACTTCTGAGCAGCCGATGTCTGATTTAGAAAGTCCTTTCCTATACCTATATCTTGCAGGGTACAGCTGATGTTTTCTTCTAAGTTTCAGCTTTCACGTTGAGGCCTTTGATCCATTTGGAATTGACTTTTGTGTAGGGTGAAGATAAGGGCTGAATTCCATTTTTCTATGGGGAAAGATCCAGTTTTGTCAACACCATTTGTGGAAGATGCTGTCTTTCCTCCAGTGTATGTTCTTGGCACCTCTGTCAAATATCAGATGGCTGAAATTGCATACACTCATGTTGGCTCTTCAATTGTGTTCCATTGATCTATGTGTCTGTTTTTGTGCCAGTACCATGCTGTTTTATGACTATAGTTCTGAACTATTGTTTGAGATCTGGAATGGATGAGTTTCTTTTAGCACTTTAGCATCTAGTTGAAGCTACTGTGTATTTAAATGTTGTCTTGTCCTTTACTGTCTCCAGTACTACAAATGTCTACCACCTTATATTCCATCTGACATTTTGCTTCCTTCAAAGGGTTTTTGGTTTTGTTTATGTTTTCAGCTCTGGGAATTGAACACTGGGTCTTAGTGACTGATAGGCCCAAATCTGCCACTGAGTTACATCCTAACCTCCCTTCACTGTGTGTATATGTGTGTGTGTATGTGTGTGTGTGTGTGTGTGTGTGTGTGTACATGTGTGGTCAGAGGTCAATGTTAAATGTCTTCCTCTATCACTGTCTTCCATATTTTTTGAGACAGGGTCTCTCCCTGAACACAGGGCTCATGAATTGTCTAGACTGGCTAGCCAGTGACCTCCAGAAATTTGCCTATCTCTTCATCCTCCCAGAGTTGGAGTTACAGAGACATGCCACCATGCCTGGCCTTCCTTCCAAGGGTTTTTTACTGATCTTTCATAGTCTCCATTTCTCTGTCCTATGTTACTAACTACTGTGTATCAATCTCGAGTACTGGCTGCCCCCTGCCCCCCAAGCTAAAACTGCCCTGGAGGCTTAGGCCCCTGGTGAGATCAGAAAGTGGACATGGATTCATGCTTTGTTTCTGACTGATAGATGAAAAGTTGCTGGAGAACAAACGGCTAGAGGAGGAAGCACCAGGACACAGATAAAACTCCATCAAAATGGGGTTTATTAGCAAAGGAACACATGGGACAGATTCCCTTCCGGGCAGGCAAAATGTCTGCCCGGGTCTTGAGCTGGGGTCTTGTTTAAGGGGGAGGCTTCTGCTTCCTGCAGAAGGCAGGAAGATGTATTTTTTTTTTTTAAATTGGGCAGGGGGAAGTGGGAGAGCGGGACTGTTAAAACCTGCCCTCTTTAGAGATAAAAGGGGAAGCCTGCTGTGTTAGCCAAACAGTGGAGAAAAGTCTGCTTCTCTTGACTTCAAAGACCAAGGTGCTTATCAACTCAGTTCCCTCTTCTCAGGAGTTGAGAAGTCCTTGAGACCATGTTGGTGAGGGGGCTGGGTTGCTGCAGTTTGAAAACCTAATACTGACCTCACTGGATTTCCCTTTGACTGGTATAGGTTCATCTATTTTATTCAAAAGGTATTTAAAAATATTTTCTTGTTTTATGATGGGAGAGTTCACAATCTATAGGTCTTTGTATTGTGAAAAATAGCCTTGCTAGTTCTTTTTCTCTTTTTTTTTCTTGAACATATATTTATGAACTTTTTAACCCAGGAAGTATTTATTTGGAGCAGGATATAGGAGGTACTGGGGCTAAGGACAGGGAGAGAGAAAGTAGAACAGGGCAACCATCCAGGAGCCATTAAAACAGACCAGGCAGGAGAAAAAGGCCAGATCATACTAGTGTAAAACAAATTAATGAAGAAATGTAGGCAGAGAGGAAAAGGGTAACTTTGAGTGTTGACAGTGCAGACAGTGATCTGGCCACTGGGCTAGCTTATATAATACATACACACACACACACACACACACACACACACACACACATATTCTATTTGATCTATGTAAACATTTCAGGTAGTCAGTTATCTTTGACTTATGTTAACATCTCCACAATTACATGTACAGTACTGAAAGGCAGAGTAAGCTGCCTAGGAGGTTACCCACTTAAAAGACTTCAAAGCTGTTTTACAAGTCAATTCGGATTAAGAACCATGTTACTCTAGGAAGGGGAATCCACTGGGTGACAATACTTTGCAATGGTCAGATCTGCTCCTCAGTGATGCAAAAGCAGGAAAGATGTTGAGGACTGGAGAGAATTCCAATACAAGGCCTGTGCACGATCAAGCTAGCCAAAATTCTGGATAGAAGGGGTAGATGATCTTCAGGCCCCACCCAATCCTGAGGAGCAACTAGCAGTGGATAGTGGCTGGGAGAGAATCATTCTTCTCCCTGGGACTGTGACACTGGCTGGTTGCCATTGCTCCAGGAAATGGCCTCAACACTCAAGCTCATGGGCCACACTAACTGGACTTAGTGAGTTTATATATTTAAAAGGAAGAGGACATTAAATTGGAAGGAGGGCATGTTGGGGGGACTGAAAGGAAGCTGGACAAGGAAAATGGGTGGTGGATATGAATATAGTTCATTGTATCATTGTATACACATGAAATTCTCAAAGAAGTTTGAAAACTGAAAAATAAGACAAAACAAAAGAAAACAAAATGTGAAAAAAGACTTTGCTGTTTAGAGTCTTATACACAGTAAGATGTAGTAAAGAAGCTGTGTAAGCCAAATGGTGGCATAGAGCTATCCTAAAGCAATCACAGACCCGCGATGGGGTGCTGGTGGATAAAATGAGGAACAAGTCATTCATTCTTATGAGAAGGAATCAGAAGTTAGCTTTAAAAAAAAGATGGAAAGAAAAAGAACCGCAGTTTTTGAGCACCTTTTCAATAACAAATTACAGTCAGATAGCAAATGGAAATTTGGAGTCAAGATGATCTCTTCATGGAACAAAAGGGTAACGTGTTATTTTTTAAAACTAGCTTAAGAGAATACATCTTAGAACCAGAGAATGTGGCTTGAAATGCTAGCTTTCCCTAGAGGACCCGGGGTCGGTCCCTAGCCAACTCTGGGCTTCATTTCTTTCCTTTCTGAAATAGGAAAATCAGAGTATCTACTTCCTAGGGTAATTATGAAAAATCAGATGAGACATAGGAAGTTTTAAGAAGCTGTTGTTTTAGATTAAGAATACAATCTTATAGTACTGAACATCTGGACACGTAGCACACACCTTTTATCCCAGGGCTTGGAAGGTAGCCCTTACCATCTACTAAACAGAACACTGTAAGGCTAATCTCTTACAGTCTATGTGAGAAGTTGCAGGTAAGTGCTGAATCTGAGAGGAAGGCTCATTGTTATCACCAAATCAAGCGTCCTCAAATTTAGAGGCACTTTATGACCTAGGAAATGACATAATCATAGCTCTTGCTGAGCAGGCACCTCTACAAATAGCAATTCAAATGGTACTCAAATTTAGAGGCACTTTATGACCTAGGAAATGACATACATAATCATAGCTCTTGCTGAGCAGGCACCTCTACAAATAGCAATTCAAATAAGCCATTGTAATTGTGAAATAGCCCAAGGCTCACTGGCTCCTTTAAAATGTGCCCCTAGGCTAAAGTTCTTGGGTCAATAAAAGTAATTCACAGTGGCAAGGATGAGCAGCCCCCAGACAGACACTATACCTTTGGGAAAGTGACACAGTGACATGGCCTGGCTGGTTCTGCCAAAAACAGGAGTGCCACAAGACACTTCAGCAACTTCTGTATCAAGGTGACCCTCACCCCAGGGCACAGGCACGAGTGCAGATGATGTCCACTGCCAGAGTTCCTGCCGTATGTTTCATATTTAGTTTCCCCTAACTTAGGCCAAATTTCTTGTATTTATCAGCCTTCCTGGGTTCTCAAGTGCTTCCCCCTCTTTCCATAAAAGGGCGACCAGTGTGTATATCCAAGAGACAAAACGGCTGCCTTTCTGCATGTCACTAAGCACTGCTAAAACATTGTTGACTAATCAACCATCCTTCATGCCTCATCTGTTTGCTGTGAATGGCACAGCCACCCTCTGTATTCTCTATCATATCTGTGATTCAACCAACTACAGATAACCAATTTTCCCCCCACAAAGCTCCAAAAAGCAAAACCTGAATTCGCTGCATACCAAGCACTGTGATGAGTCCCCCAGAATGAATGTTGATGCAGCCTCCTGCCATTTTTCATCTCCTCTGACTCCTTGGAATTCCTTGTTTGAAAACCCTTTACCTGGAGTTTCCTTTGTATACTAGGTGGTTAGGCCTACAGGGGGTTGCATAGTACTGAACATCTGGACATGTAGCACACACCTTTTATCCCAGGGCTTGGAAGGCAGAGGCAGGAGGATCTCCTTGAGTTTGAGGCTAGTTTGGTGTACATAGAGTACCAGGCTAGTCAGGGCTACAAAGTGAGATACTGTCTCAAAAAACAAAGACAGCAATAACAAAGCCTAAACAACATAGAATGCCATCTACTAACTTAGCACCTGCTTTACACTATCAGTGATGCAGAGATGACTTAAGTATTAGGGTTTCAAACAGCAGCAGCTTCTCCCCTCCCCAACAGGGTCTTATGGACTTTGGATTTTTGAAGCCTGAAAAAGGGAACTGAGCTGATAAGCACCTTGGCTTTTGAAGTCAAGGGAAGCAGATTCTTCTAAGAGGCAGCCTGCCTTTCCTCTGATCTCCAAAGACAAGATAAGCAGATCGCAGATCGGGAAGCAGATTTTTCTAAGAGGCAGCCTGCCTTTCCTCTGATCTCCAAAGACAAGATAAGCAGATCCTGCCTGTTAACCAGAGAGTTTAGGAGCTGTTTAGTACAGCAGCTTTTCCCTTAACACTTCCTGACCCAGATCCTGGCTGGCAGACCAAATGGAGACAGGTTTACAAGCCCTGCTTTTCCTGCTTCCCCCCACCTGATTTTTCCCAAAAACTTCCTGCCTTCAGCACCCTGAAGCCCCCAATATATAAGCCCCAGCTCACAATCCATGGGCTGACATTTTCCCTTCCCCTAAGGGAAGGTGTCCCACGCGAAATAAAGCTCTACCCCACTGAGAGATTTATCTGTGCCTTGGTGCCTCATCATCCATTCGCTCGTACTCAGCCAGCTTTTTACCTATCATTAAGCAGATGGGGGCATGCTCACAAGTTGTGTGCAAATATTAAATCTCTATCTACCACTCCTGTACCAGTGCCCAGCTGATAGTGAGGGCCGACTGTGCCAAAACGGCCGTTAACAACAGAACACACCTACGATAACATATTAGTCATAACTATTTCTCTGTTTTTGACTGGCAATCATGTGATGATAAATATTTTTTCTTTTTATGTCAGTCATTATTTTGCAAACATTTTTATATTTCATTACATTTGGCTCTGGCTATTCCTTTGCATTAATCTATATTGAACTAACAGATGTTAAATAACATAAAACAATGATTGTCCCAGGTCTGCAACACATTCTATTTGTCTAGTGCCAATGGCAAATAATCAGAGTATGAAAAAAAAGGAAAGAAACAATACCCTACACACAAATTCCGAATCAGCAGTCTAAGTCAAGTGCTGTCAGAAATATGATGGATTGCCTTCTAATAACTTTATGATATATGTATACATTTGTCACATACATTCTGATAACTTTAAAAAATATTTTATTTATTATTTTTATGTATATGACTATATAGCCTGCATGTAGGAAGGTCGACCCATGTCGTGCAATGCCCATGGAGGTCAGAGGATGGCATCTTATTCCCCTGGGACTGAAATTATAGATGGTTGTTAGCCACCATGTAGGTGCTGGGATTCGAACCCAGGTCCTCTGCAAGAACAGCTAGTGCTCTTATCTGCTAAGCCATCTCTCCTTTTTAAACATATATATGTCATTCAGAAAATATTTGCAAAAGGTAACAGTGCATGCTCCATCATATTTTACCTAATGCATCTCCACTGGTCATTACTCTGTTTGCAGGATGATGATATTCTGTAGTTGAAATAACAGTGTGGCTCCTTCTACGTGCCGAGTTCAGTGCTAAGCACAAAAAGCATTAGCCTGGATGAACATTCCCAGCTGAAGGGATCTATGCTGCAAGCTTCTGTTGGAATATTATTTATAAGCTCTATTACCAAAGATTTCATGGTATTCCTTTCGCAACTGAGCACTTAACATTCTGTTAAACGGCACCTGCTCTGATATGTCTGATCTTCCTACCTTCCCCACCAGGAGTATTACTGACACAAAACCAGTGCTCAAAAATTTTAAAAACGTACCAATGACCTATCTCATTTCAAAGTTCAAATTCTTATGCTGGTGGTGTATAGAGATAATAATTTTTGCACATAAAATTTTCACCATTGTGATTAGACTAGTTCAATGCTCAGCCCCCCAACCTGTGATGCTGCTTTCTGTGGTCTGCTACCCATGGACAACAGCAATAGATATTTAGTGGAAAATAATTAATCCCTAACTTGTAAATTGCAAGCTGAGTAATCTCAACTCATCCTGTTCCATCCAGTCCAGGGTCTTTCACTATCCATTCGTCCAATATTCCATGCTGTCACACAGTCAGTTCCTTAGTCACCATCTCAGATTCACTTTTTTGCTTTTGAGTTTCTCAGTATTTGCAATCCTATGTTGAGCTTTTAGGATCTGTGGTCTGAATGACTCTTCTACACATTTAATTGAAAAGAAGGAAAAAGAAATGCACGCTAATTCTACTACTGCTCTTCAACACATAAAAAGTTATAGCAACAGCACATAGTAAATGTTTAATGGGAGCAGACCACCAGACAATCTCAAGTTCTGGCCTCCCTCTGACCTCCCTCTGGCAGAGGGCCTGAGAACACAGGGGACTGCCTGAGAGCCCACGGATCCTGCCTCCACATGGTGGTCCTTTTAATAGATGATGCTATACAGCAGTCTCTTCTGCATGAAATAATCAACATCATCACGACTTAATCTGAGCCTGATCGCTAAACATCACACAATTGGGCTTCCTGATGGTTGTGCTCATTCATTAAAGGAGGGCCAAGCAGGGTCATTGGACCCTCACCAGATTATCCAGCCACTCTTCCCAGCAAGCTTTACGTAATTTGACCCTAATCACACATGGCCTCCTATATTTGGGGAGGCCTAAATTATACAATCTGGGGAAGGCTAGGAAGAGAAGGCATGACCCACACTGGGTAAAGGCTTTCCAGTGTGCAAACCCTCAGGTCATACATACACCTCAGCAGCCCCTCAGTTATCTTGGTAAGTAAACTCAATAAATTCATTGGTTCCCAAGTAAAACTTTAATCAAACGTTGGCTTGACATTAGAACCTTAAAAGGGAATAAACATTGCTTAGCATCCTCAGGAAAAGAAGTCTCACAAGAGATGGAAAATTTATTTGTTAATGCTATTATGTCTCATGATTATTAAAAAAAGAGAATGTGAAAGACGTTAAAAGGATATGGGAATGGAAATATTTTCCAAAACCGAAAAAAATGAGAAAGCCTAAGCAAGTGATAATGGTCTGTTTAGGTTATGATATATAAAGGATGATACAAAATTTATATACACACAATCTTAAAATTTCTGTCATAGTTTAGTCAACTAATTTAAGGAACAAAATATATATCTAGTCAAGGTTTATCTGTGAAGTATTTTTGGTTTTTTCACCCAAGCCTTATCTACATAGCACATGATAATTAAAAGTAGCAGACTGGTGGAACTAACCTTATTGTATGTTTAACAGCCATAGTTTGAGGCCTATACTAATGTGGTCAGAGGGACTTAAAGGACAGTTTTGCCCCTTGCCCTCCAAGATCGACTAAGTTCCAGGGGACTATGGAACATCTCTCAAAATGTCCTGTAACTGTGGTGAGTCACCTGTCCTCTTGTTCAGGGAGAACATGGAGACCCCACGAGATGGACTTGAACCAGTGTCCAGTCTACAAAGAGGAGGGTCAACTCAGAGGAAACTGCTCATTCATGCTCCCAAGTGAAGCCAGACATGGTTGAACAGGAACTTTGACTTATCTTCACATAGATGGAATTGGTAAAAGAAAGGAGCCAGGAGCTCCTCCCAAGCCCATGTGACCCTGAGGAAAAGATCCCCAAATGACCTTAAGTGTGAAAAATAAATTGATTTATTTGGGCCAACTGTATGGTCTTAAACACCCAAAAGGAAAGTAGAACCAAAGAGTAAAGTTATCAGTATATTTCTTTAAAGAGTTCAAGGGATTATACTTCCCAGACATTAGGCTTAAGTCTACATAAAAAGTTATTTAGACAATTATTTCTCATTGGTGATTTGTTCCTAACCAGAAAGTGCTGCTCAGATGTAAGACTTCAAATCTTGGCCTACAATACTGTAGTGCCCACCTGTAGCTAAGGGACACAACCTGCTATTGTTCTAAATTGATGGATAAATTTTTCTCCCCCTATCTAGCAGCCTTTGAGAGGGAACCAACACTGATTCTAACCACTCCAATAGCTATGAAAATACCTGAAAGCAAATCCTGACTCCATCACTTTAGAGTCCAGTCTTGGAAGACAAAAGAAAAATGAGGAGGAGCCCACTAGAGGGATGCTTTTGGAGGCTCTCATTAAGAAATTCTAATGGACTCTCATATGAACCTTTGAAAATTACCCTGTTCTGACTTTTTTCTAGTTCCCTGTCTAGAACTTGTAGTGCTAATTACTCTTGCCTTTACTTCTCCTTCACATCTCCTATTCATGATTCAAGGACTTTCTTTTCCCCCTAGAGATAAGAGTTATGCAATCTGGGAGTCTTTTACCTAGACCCACTGAAGGGGTACTCCAATTGCCTCACCCTGCGTCCCTGTTCAGCACGGAAGAAATTAGAGTGGTCTGGGTCCTGATTCCCTATCAGCAATTTGGGTAACCTCTTCAGAGGATGGCATGATAAGAATAGGAAGTAGGAATTGGCTCGGCATTTAGGGTAAAAAGACTTCAAAGAAAAGTAGCCAGTTTCTGGCTAAACGTCAAAATGTCCTTGGGCCTCTTAGCAACATACTCTGTTCCAAAGGCCAAAAATGTCAAAAATATTTGAGAGCTTGTATCTAATCCTTAAAGATTTTAGGGAACTAACCTTCTTGGGTGTTTAACAGACATACTTTGAGGTCTATAATAATTTGGTCAGAGGGGCATAAAGGACATTTTTGCTCCTTGCCCTCCTAGGTCGACTAGTTCCAGGGGACTATGAGCATCTCTCAAAATGTCCTGTAATTGTGGTGGGTCACCTGTCCTCTT
>NW_008350535.1:2981262-2997677 GCF_000622305.1 Nannospalax galili
TCAATCAAAGAAGAAGGAAAAAAAAAGAAAAAAAGAAATGTTTAATGAATAGGGAAAGGGGCCAGGTATGGCAGAGCCAGCACTAAGAGGCAGGCCCATGGCTATGAGAAGGTGGCCATCTTGGTCTACATAGTGAGTTCCAGTCCAGTTGGGACTATATAGTGAGACCCTATCTCAGAAAAGGTGGGGGCTAGAGAGATGGCTCAGCAGTTAAGAGCATTGGCTGCTTTTGCATAGGACCTGGGTTTGGTTCTCAGAACCCACATGGCAACTATCAACTGTTCTTAACTCCAGTTCCAGGGGATCCATTGCGCTCTCTGGTCTCTAGGTGCATTGCATGCATGGGTGTACTTACATGCAGGCAGAACACTCACATACATAAGTAAATAAATAATGATAAAAAATCAAATAGGGAAAAGTCATCAACTTACAGTGTTCACTCCTGTCCACAATTTCAGGCATATACTAGGGATCTACAAATGCATCCTTTGTGGAGAAGGGGACTACTGTGCTACATTACTGTTTTTGTTACTATTATTGTTGTCACTAGGGAATGAACCTAGGGTTTCATGCATACTCAGCCTGTGAACTTCCACTGAGCTATACTTGCAATCCCCATATAATATTTTTAATTTGTTTTAATTACTGAAGAATCCAACACACTGCATTAAATTACCATAGCAGTGATATAAACTTATTTTCCTCCTTCTCTTAAATGTTAACTAAACCTAAAGGGTAAACAGTAAAAATAGAAGAACTTCTAAAAATTAGATACAGTGAAAACTGCATTTCTCCTCCAGCAAGAAATACGTCAGAGACTCTGAACCCAGACTTTTTTGGTGCTAAAAGATTGGCAGTTTCTATTCCACTGGTCCTTGTCGGAAGTACTTCTTCTGAGGGGAATGGTGGGTGGCCTCTTTTCACTAACTTCACTGCAGAAAAGGGTGGATTTTAAATTAAAGGCACAAGCCATCAAAAAGGAACTTAATCCAAAATGCACTCTTTTGTTCTGAATGTAGGATTGAGAAGGGGTATTTTAATCCAAAACAGATGAAACTACATTGAACCCAAGTGTCATATGACAAATGACTATTTGAGGTATCTATGGCTACCCTTAGTGAGCTGCTCTGGGGCCTTGTGTAGACAGCTGACACCTCTTCAATATCTTCCCGGCTTCTGGGGCTAGAGAGATGGCTCAGAGGTTAAGACCACTGGCTGCTCTTGCAGAGGACCTGGGTTTGATTCCCAGCACCCACATGGTGGCTAATAATCTTCCTTCATTCCAGTTTCAGAGGATTTGACACCCTCTTCTGACCTCTGTGGGCATTGCACGACACGGGTGCACTTACATACATGCAGGCAATACACTCATACACATAAAATAAAAATAATAAATAAAAGATTGAAAAATATCTTCCCAGTTTTTATAGAACAGCAAAATGGAAAGAAAGGGAAAACTTTGGCTTAGTTTAAAAATAATTGCTTTGTCTTTACTTAAACTAGTCCTTTTTCTTACAGAAGGAGATAACTGTCTTGTGGGAAAAAAAATCCACTTTTATTATAATACTCTTAATTATAGTGTAGCTGCAGCTGATGTTCTACAGTAGCAAAGCATGCTGCCTGCATTGTCATTATAAACTCTGTTTTCAGTATGTATGACTCAGTATAACATCTACTCTCTCACATTTGACATGTGGGATTGAATTTTCAAAACTTCTGATGACAGACAAGTGTGTAAGTCCCTCTAGACTGACTGAAATTCCCTAGCCGCCTGTGCATGGTACGTAGCCACCCTATTCAAAGGAGACTGAAAATGTGCATGAGTTCTCACAGCCTTAAAATGCCGGTGATGTTATAATACTTAAATAAGAAAGAAATCCTGTGTCAGTAATCTCAATGCAATCTATACTGAAAATACAACAATTAAAATTAGCCTAAAAATTACCAAAGTGATGAACCTCTCTATCCTCTGGTCCCCTTTCACTTTTGAACGTTTGAGCTATTTCTCCCGGCAGTAGACTGATGTATTACGTCAGCCTGAAACATAAAGTTCTTCACTACATCACAATACATTATCAGCATTCTCTGCCTCTGGTGCCTGTGACAGATGAGGATTTAGCAAACAATCACCATTCCAACTTCCTGATATAGTTATATGTCTTTTTATTAAAATTTCTGTAGTTTAAAGGAACAGGTGGACAATATTGTTGGCTTTGGTGAAGATTTCTTTTTCCTAGATTTATCATTAGTTTTTAGACAGGGTCTCATGCAACCCAGGTTAGCCTTGAGCTATGAAGTTGAGGATGACCCTGAATTTCTGATCCTTCTGCCCCTACCTCCTGAGTGCTGGGATTATAGGCTGGTTTATGTGGTGCTAAGAATCGAAATCAGGGTGCTGTGCGTGATTGGCAGGCACTCTACAGCTGCACTACACCGATAGCCCCTCTCTGGCTCTACTGAGGAATTACTGACAACACTGTATTGAGATTGTATAATTAGACATTTAATACATGTATACATTGTGAATTACCACAATCAAGCTAATTAGCATGCCTTTTACTTTACGTACTTTTCCCTTACATATTTATCTCTTTAAAGTTTATAAATAACCTATGACACTGCTCTGTGTTCTCTGTGTAGGTAATGCCTTCATCTTCCTCTGTGGAGGAACATAACGGTTTTTTCTCTACTTTGCTGATCTCTCCTCTGCTTTCATCTCCTAACTTCTCTTACTGGACTATTATAAAATCAGTCTGGACAATATTTATGTTTTACTGTGTATGACAGTACTACTTCCCAACTTGACAGATGTAGAATCCACCTGGGAGATGGGCCTCTGGGCATACCAATAAGGAATTATCTTGATTGCATTAGTCGATATGAGAAGACCCCTCTTGATTGCAGAGGGGACCATTTCCTTGGCAGGGGATCCTGGACTGTATAACATGGAGAAAGACAACAGAGCACTAGGAAGCAGGCATTGCTCTCCCTTTCTTGTAGAAGCAATGTGACAAGGTGCTTAAAGCTCGTGCTGTCTTGACTTTCCCACCATGATGAACTGTACTTTGAACTGTGAGCCGGGATTTAACCTTTTCTCCCTTAAGCTGCTTCTGTCAGAGGATTTTATCACAGCAGCACAACAGAACTAAGACAACATGGTATTCACCTTCTTACGGATAGACCCAAGAAAAACATTATCAGTTTAATTTGACCTCTGAGAATCTGTCATCATTACATGTTATTCCAGAGATAATCACCAATCCATAGTTCACGATTTCTACATATTAATTCCTTCTAAAACCAGTAGATTTCATATGCTTTGGAATATAACATCAGATGTGTTTATTCTTCTGTAAGTTCTTTTTATGATTCAACATTAACTGTGAGATTAATCCATGATGACATTTGAACTCAAGCTCCATTCTTTACACCAGCACATAGTTTTCAGTTATATGAACATTATATACAAATCCACCAATGTCTTATTGATGGCATTTGGGCTGTTTTGAGTTATTATAAGGTTACTATGGATATGTCTGTCCTCTTCTAAGGAACTATTGTAAGGCCTTAGTTTTGGTTTGTAGACACTTAGGAGATACTCTAATACTCATATTTGCAGGGAGAAAGAAACCACAGTGCTTTAAATCCTTGCCAATATCTGATGTTCTTTCAAATTTTGGCCAAGGCCAGGTAATACATGTCAAATGGCATCTCATCATGTATTTAATATTGATATCTTTGATTATTAGTGAAGTTGAGTATTTCTTCCTGAAGTAAAGATAATCTGTGTATCTTCTTTTTCTGGCATGACTGGTTTATCTAACTTTTGCCCATTTTTCTACAGGGCTACATTTAAAAAATTAACTTAAGGTTGCTTTATAAATATATATTACAGTTCTGAATCCTTGATTAAAATAATGCTGTAAGTATCTTCTTCCAATCTGTATGTTATCTTTTAAATGTTTGACTGAAAATCATAATATACAGGAGTCTTGGATTGCAGGTGTAGTTCAGTCACAGATCTAGCATTTAGCATGTGAGAACCCTGGCTCCAATCTCTAGCATAGGGGGAAATGTAATACATTAATATTTTCTTCTATTGTTTTTGATTTTCTAAATCTTAAGACATTCTCTATTCAAAGGTTATAAAGTTACTATTTCACACTTTCTTCTGAAAAACTTAGAAATTTTGTTTTGTCAACTTTTACCATTAGTCTACCTGAAACTGCTTTTTATGTTAAGACTGAGAGGGAGAATATTCATTCATATTCCTTGGGCTTTCTCTCTCTCTCTCTCTCTCTCTCCTCTCACCTCAGTACCATTTACAGATTCACTTTGTGGTCCTTCATTATGTCAATTATTTCTTATATCAAATAACAGCTTCTCCTAAGCCTGGGAGACTGCGGCTTCTGTCTTCTCTTTCCCTTTCTTTTGTGCTATTTTTCTCGTTACTTGGAAAAACAGCATGCTCCCAATACGTTTCCCCATCTCAACTCTGAATACTTTATGTAGTACTTTAGTTAATATTGTAGTTTATATTCACTAACTACAAACCGTAATTACTTTTTGAACAATAAAACCATGTATAATCTCATTTGGGGGCTATTAGACTGTGCTTAATATGCCTTTATATAATACATATATAGTCTCGGGTTTTCAAGGGGTGATTCATTCATGGAGAAAACAAAAATTCATTACTTGCTCTATAGTTTACATACAATTCTGAATGAAAACTATACAAGCCCTTTGTTGTTCACATTTGTACCGAAAAGATACAAGTCTGGATTTACGTATGAGACTGCTTCTTTTATGGGCTATGTCAATGTAACTGAGGGCATCATGACCTCAAATAACTCTGGGGACAGAAAAGTAGCAATTACTGTGAGAAGGCCTAGCATGAGGCTGTAAGGGTCTGTGGAAACTGGTCAACCAGGAAATGCCTGACTAAATTCATGTACTTCAATTTTTAAATTATTATTATTATTATTATTATTATTATTATTCTATGTCTATGCATGTATTGCATGCATGTAGGTAAGTGCACCTGTGTTCTGCGATGCCTGTGGAGGTCAGAAGAGGCTGTCGGATCCCCTGGGACTGGAGTTACAGACAGTTGTTAGCTGCCATGTGGGTGCTGGGATTTGAACCTGGGTCTTCTGCAAGAACAACCAGTGTTCTTAACCGCTGAGCCATCTCTCCAGCTCTGTACTTGCAATTTTTAATGAATTTCGTACTGGCCACATAAATGAAACCTTCAGATCCCACTGCTCCTTCCTTGAGATGATTAGTCATCTAAATACATGCCACACAAGTGATAGGCTATCCCTACCACAGGAAATACAGAACTGAAATGCTTTTCTAAACAGATTTTCTCATAGAAATTGCTTTTAATAATAAGCTACAGTTAGCTATAATCAGACGTTTGTCCTGCTAGAAATGCCATTCTTCTATGCTGCAGGTAGCATGGGCTAAGGTGGGTCTGATCATTTTGTTTATCCATAAATAAGGGTAACAGCATTTGCTTCTTATGCCAATGATTAAATGAGTTCATAATCAAGTGCTTGGGATACACTTTAACATCGAGCAATTATTTAAATTGTTATTATTAAGTTATTGTTAATTGACTTCAATCATTTAATATATTTTGAGTTTCTCTAATCACTTTCTTGATTTCCACACATATCTAACAAGATTGATTTAAAACAAGAGTTTGTATTGAAGTTTTTCATTCTACTTGACAAAATCCCAAAGACACACCTTATTTTCCAAATTTTCCTTTTTCAGTATTTTCCGTAATGGCAGATTTAAGGGGTCTGGTAAACACACACACATCTATGGGAGATACAGCACTTGGCTGGAATCATGAGCTGTCTCTGGGAGGTACAATTTCTGAGTACATTTTTAGAAGGCAAAAAAAAAGAAAATAAAATATTTCGGGTATAAAATATATTTATATGAAAAATTATGTATGCAATCTAAAAAGCTTGAGTGCCCAAAGCCACTGAAAACTAAAAGACATAAATTTTTGAATGGAACAAGTGTCCTTTTTAAGACAAGTTAATCAAGTTTTAAGGGAAAATATTCCCTCAATAGGATTATTATTTAATTCTCTTCTTATTAAAACCTTGTAGTAACTTCTGTCTTCAGAGTACTTGGTGATGTTGAGATACATGTACATACACAGATACTCTCATGTAGTCAGTCTGACCTTGAATTTACTATGCAGATAGGCAGATCTGGAGCTCCTGATCCTCCTGCCTCTGCCTCCTAACTGCTGGGCTTCCGGTGTATGCTCACCACCCTGGCTTTTTTGCATTTTCTTGAACAGGCATTTTAAAATGTACTTACTCTGATTCTTTTTGTTTTGACCTTCACTACCTCATAGCACTGGTTATATCAGATAGGTCTCTATTTTTCATGTAGGCTGCAGATTGAAGCTACTCTCTCTCTCTCTCTCTCTCTCTCTCTCACACACACACACACACACGACTGGACTGTGGGGAGTAGTTACAACCTTGGGGATAGAAGCTACAGGTGGACACAGCATGCTGCAGAGAAAAGAGTCTATCTGTAGTTGTAACTGGAGAATTAAACAATGCTTGGCTCACTGATGTGCTGCTCATATGCAGCGATGAAGAGGCTGCATGTACATGATGGAATAAAGATATGGACAGATATTAGTGTCTGCCAAGCGTTCCCTTTCTCTGTGACTCATATCTTATTCCTTCCTAAAGGATCTTTCTTTGGGCTGGAGAGATGGCTCAGCAGTTAAGAGCACTGGCTACTTTTGCAGAGGACCCAAGTTCGATTCCCAGTAACCGCATGGGGGCTAAGAACCATCCTTAACTCCATTTCCAGGGGATCAAATGCCCCCTTCTGACCTCCGTAGGCACTACCCAACATGGGTGCACTTACATACATGCAGGCATAACATACACATAAAATAAGTAAATAAAAATTTTAAAAAGTCTGTCAGAGAATTCATGAAATTGGCAGGGAATGTGCTGAGAGGGGAGGGGTCTAAATATGACCAAGAGTATTATATGCAATGCACAAAAATTCAGTAAAAATTTATTCACTGTGTGTGACCAGTTGTGGAACACTGCAATAGTCTCCGTCTATTGCAAGAGACTTCTTTGATGAGTGGTGACTGACATACTTTAAAAAGAAGTCTGTCAGGATACTATATGAGGTACGCAGGAAATGTGATGGAGGTACCCCTAAATAACTTATAATATTAGAAAAAAATCATTCAGTGTTATGTTAGTGTCAAAGTCACTCCACCACAATGTTTCTCGGGACTGCAACCTAACTGAAGTGTCCAACCACAGATAGAATATGAGGACTGTCCACCCATCACTCTTCTAACTGAAGTGTCCAACCACAGATAGACTATGCAGGATTGTCCACCCCTTACTCTTCTAACTGTCCATCTATCACTCTTCTAACTGAAGTGTCCAATCACAGATAGAATACGCAGGACTGATCACCCCTTACTCTTCTAGCTGAAGTGTCCAACCACCGATAGACTATGCAGGACTGTCCATACCTATCATCTTGTCTTAGCCTGTTCAACTATATTAAACTGTTTATTCACACCCCATCCCAAAGATTATTCTAACTTTGCAAACAGATTCCTTTTCTCTCAAAGCTCAAATCATATTATCTGAAGGTCACACTTGATAAAGACCAAGAAATCTGAAGCCATCAGGTAGGATTCCTTTAACTTCCCAATACTGATTACATCATGCTGTTCTTTACCTCATTTGTCTGTCTTACCAAATGCCAACCCTCCTGCATATGCACTGGATACAAATCCCTTCTCTTCCTCCACTGTTTCTAGGACCTTCCATTATTCTGTGTGTTCTAAATTCAACCTTTTCCTCAACCACCAGAAATGACAACTCCATGAATACAGGGCCTGTGTCCATACTTTTATACAGTTTTAGTTAGTATTACTCATTGAAGCCACAGATAAATTAATGATTGATAGCCTGGGAAATGAATAATCTGTGATAAAATTTCCATTTCTAGAGTTCTGTAATTCTACTTAGCAAAGATCAGGCACCATAATGCGTTTCTGATTTAAGGTTAGATGCCTTCTCTAAGTTTAAAAATACTTCTCTGATGGCTCAGTGGTTAAGAGCACTGGCTGCTCTTGCAGAGTAAGTGGGTTCAATTCTCAGCACCCACATGGCAACTAACAACCGTCCATAACTCCAGTTCCAGGGGAATCTGATGCCCTCTTCTGACCTCCGCAGGCATTGCATGACATGGGTGTACTTATATACATGCATGCAATACACTCATACACATAAAAAATAAACAAAATATTTTTTACAAAGAATATTTCTATAAGCCAGGCATGGTGTCACATACTTTCAATCCCAGCACTTGGGGAGGCAGAGACAGGTGGATCTCTGTGAGATAGAAACTAGCCTGGTCTACATAGTGAGTTCCAGGCCAGCTGGGGTTACAGGGAGACCCTCTCCTCTTTCAAAAAGATAATTCTCTATAAATATAATTTTTCTTTATCTTTGGCTTTATTTCAGTTAAATTCACTTTAACATTGGAACCTAAAGATGAAATAAAGGAAACAGAAAATGACATAAAGCAATGACATCCAATGCTTACTCTTCTTTCCATCCATATCTGCATGGATTTTGCGAGCCAAGAATCCACTTTTGTACACAGCAGCATTTGGGTCATGAGGAATGTCCAAAAATGGGTTAGTTGTACTCCCAATACGACTGATGGTCTTTGGGTGTGTTCCATTAGCCTTCTCATCAGCACCCTCGGAGAGAGATTTCTTCTTCTCTTCATCATCTCTGTAAGGAAGAAAGCACAGACTGAGACCAGGACTTTCTATAATATTCAATGAACAAAGTTGCCTAGGGTCATAGACTCCATGTTTTCTGATATTCTAGCCATGTTGATAACAATCACCATGACAGCCAGCAATTACTGTCTCCTATGTGCCAAATATTAATGATCATGACAATTATGTGAGACCAATATTAGCATTTTAAATTACAGATAAGTGAATGGAGTCAGAAACTTCAAACAAATACCCAAAGCCACAGACTTAGTAATTAAGAGATAATGAAGGTGTGACAGAAGAATCTTTACTACATAGATTTCATGGTTGTCTACTTTCAAACAAGTGGGAGTATTGGCGGAGATCATGAGTTTTACTTCTATATTTCTGCTGCCCTAGCAGAATAACAGATAATTATAGATGGGACCCACTGAATAGTATTGAATTATGTCTACCAAGTAAGCAGGCTCATTCCTAACATCCAAACCCCAGGTAAAGTGGCCAGCGGATTGGGAAGGCAGCATCTCCACACTGCCGTAGCATCACTTAGGTGCCTTTCCTAACCACTATAAAGCATGGATCATTGTACCAGGAGCAAGAAGCTCTTGATTGCCCCATCTTACTGTCTAAATCCCTGCACCTTCATATCCAGAAAACTTAAAACTAAGATCTTAGCATATGCTAGGCAGGAAGAGGTCACATGGCCATATTCAGTTAAAGAGGAGGTGGGAGGGTACAAGAAAGATAACAAGCTCTGATCTACAGCTGGAAAACTAAACAGCAAAGTAAGGTTTGTCTTACTATGTTGTTTTAATTTCTATGACCAACTCCGGCTTCTTTATTAAATCTAACTATTAACTATTTTGTTAAGATTTTAACCACCATTGACATATATTTTAACTAAAAAAATTAATTTCAAAGGACTTGATGAGGAAAATAGAGAAAAACAGGCTTTGTTCCCTAGTGGTATCTTGTAAGAAAATGAGAGATAGATGAAGATAAAATTGGAACTCTTAAGCATCCATATTTTACATTTACTTTGAAATAATTTTAGATTTGCAAAGGCAGTACATTGAGTTTCCATATGTCCTTCTCCTATTAGCATCTTATATAACCACAGTGAAATTTTCTAAACTAAAAAATTAACATTAGAAAAATACTATGAATTAAACTTGAGACTTTTTCAGATTTCGCCAGCTTTTTCACTAATTTACTTTTTCAGTAGGATCATATCTGGGATTCTGTAATGCACTCAGTCACTGTGATCACTGTCCTGCCTCCTCAGTCTTCCCTGGGAGGTAAAGGTCTCAGCCTCTCCTGGGGATTCTCGACCTTCACGCTGAGGAATGTTGGGTCAGTTATTTTATAAATTATTTTCAACATAGATCTGTTTGGTGTTTTTCCATTAGACTGAGTTGGGGGACAGGAATATAACATAAGCGGTGTACTCCTCAGTGCATCAAACCCAGGGTAGAGGTTTTAGTTTTTATAACCATGATGAATTAGTTAAGATAGTATCTGTGAGGGTTCCATGAACGTACTGAGATTTTTATAACTCTTTTAGGGGAGATAGTTTGTTAATTAATATCCTGCCTCTCCTTCGCCTTTGACTAACATTGCCATTCATAAATAGGTCTTCCAGTGGCAATTATGATTTTGGTGAATTAATGTTTCCTTTATTTGACCAGCTTTTACAGGCTGACTACAGAGCTAGTGCAGTCCCTATCAACACTCCAATGTCATTTCACACAGAAAGAAAAGTCACCCTAAGTTTCCTGTGGAACCAGAAAACACTCTGAAGTGCAGAAGCATCCAGAAGACAAAGAACAAGCTCTACTATCACAACCCTGATTTGGAAATGGAGCCATCTCTCAGTACCATTGGGGAACTGGTTCCAGGACCCCTCATGGATCCTTAAGTCCTTTCATTAAATGAGGTTATACTTGCACATAACCTACCAGCCTTGTTCTCTATGTTTCAAATCATCTCTAGGTTGGTTCTAATGACACAGTGTGCATGTTGTGTAAGTCGTTATTATACTGTAATATTTAAGAACAATAACAAGAAAAACAGATGCTTATATATTCAATAATTACACATTTCAATCTATGGTTTGTTGAAGTCATGCATATAGATTATAGGACAACTATGCATTATAAAGTTATTGTATTAAGCCAGATGGGTCTGGTAATAAAATTAGATAGACACATCAATGGAACAGGTAGAAACCTTAGCAATAAATCCTAGCATTTACAGTCTGTTGCTTTTGACAAAAGTATCAAAAGCTCACACTGGAGACAGTCTCTTAGAAAGGGTCCTGGGAAAATTGAATAATTCACATACAAAAGAATGAAATTGGACCCTCACCTCCTATGACAAAAAATACACTCAAAAGATTAAAGACCTAGCTGTAGCCTGACCTAAAACAAGGGGGATTAACTTCACAACCTGCTCTGCTGAATGAGTTCTTAGATAGGACTCCAAAGCTTAGGCAACAAAAGGAGAAGCGGATAAGCAGGGTTCAATTAAGCCACAGAATTGTCTGTACAGCACACAATTACCAGGGTGAAGAAAAAGCTCCTGGAATATGAAAAAAAAATGCAAACCACACATCTGATAAGGAGCTAGTGGCTATTGTAAAAAAAAGGGACTGAAAGGCAAAAAAACCCAAACCACACCAAAACAAACAAACAAACAAACAAACAACAACAACAACAAAAAAACAAAAACCACAAAAAACCCTGAATAAAATGGGGAAAGACTATTTCTCAAAAGAGACAGAAATATATCCCTTCCTTGGAGTTTCAGTTACCTGTGACCAACTATGGCACGAGCCATCAGTCACTTCATTACAAGAGAAAGAAAATGGCATAATGTGATATTTTGAGAGAGAAAAAGAGAAAGCATTTGTATAAATTCTATTACATTTTAATAATTGCAATATTTTATTATTACAGTTCTTAACTTCCTGCTATGCCTAATCTATATTATACTTTATCATAGGGCTGTGTGTGTGTGTGTGTGTGTGTATGTGTGTGCATGAAAAAAAATTAGGCTATAAGTAGGGTTCACTACAATCTTAGACATCAACTTCAAGAATTGCAAATTATCTCCCATGAGATAAGGGTGATTCTTATATATAATGGAACATTGTATGCACAGTTTTAATAAAAAAAGGAATTCTTGTCACACATGATAACATGGTTGGAAATGCAGGGCATGATATGCTGAACTGAATAAGCTGGGCATAGGACAGCTGCTATATGAACTTGCTTCCCTATGTGATCTTAAAAAATGAACTTACATAAAAGAGAGTATAAAGAGAAAAGGTAGTGACATTAGAGGCTAGGGGTAGAGGAGGAGGGAAGAAAGGAGAACTTTTGATCACAAGGATACAGAGATTCAGAGAGATGGGATGCTTTAGTGCTCTACTTCGGTGCGTGGTGACCTCAGTGGGTGATAAGGCAGTGGCTATTTCAGAACTGTAAGAGATTTTTAACCTCATCAAAAAAAGCAAAGCTTGATGAGGTGATAGATATATTAATTAGCTGGACTATTTCCATAATATATATAACAAAATATCATACGGTATCTCATAACTAAACACAATTACTTGTTAGTTAAATGAACAAAAAATATTCAGCAACGTTATGCTAATTTTAGTTCGCATGAGAAATTAAAAATCATACTTTGCATTGAAAAAATGAATTTGAAGTTGGCATTTGAGTCTTTCATGGAGAGGATCATTGCATTCTCTGTTGCAGATAAGTTTTAATTGATATAACTAAATGAGGTATGAATAACCTCAAGTCCATTCATCTGGAAGTGAATGAATCATCGTAAACTTACCTATTGACAACGTGGTTCTGAAAATTAAGCACTCATTTTCATCCCTTCACTACCTACGTTATTGTAATTAACCATAAAAAGTTCATTTTGATATTTTTATTTTCAAGAGAAAGACTTATTTATCTGAAACATAAGTCCGTTTCCAAAACCAATTGATTTTCTTATGTTAACAGAAACAAAAAATAAAAGTGAATTCCGTGTTTTCTTTTATCATTTCCCATTAAGTGTCATTCTACACTGATCACAATAAAAATAGTTTTCTTATTTTGAAGGATAAAAACAGGATGCAATTTAAATAACAACGAAGGAACCAAGATTTGTTACAAACTTCTTAATACCAGGTGTGATGCTATGCAGCTATAATCTTAGTACTTGGGAGGCAAAAGATCGCCCCATGTCTGAGGCATTCCTGCTCTACATTGTGAGTTCCAAGCCAGCCAGAGCTATAAAGTGAGACTGTCTAAAAATACCCATACGCTTTAGGTGTGTGTACAAGGTGGAGAGGGCTGAGTTGTCACTAGGAAAAAAAAAAAAACTGAATGATTTTTCTGGAAATTTTTGGGAAACACTATTTAAACATCAAGCTCCCCCACCCACATCCCCTCTCCCCAAATTTTGATAGCTCCTGTTTCTCCACCTGCGTCCCTGTTCAGCATGAAAGAAGCTAGAGCAGTCTGTGCCCTGATTCCCTATGGGCAATTTGGACAGTCTCTTCAGAGGATCGTGTGATAAGAATAGGAGGTAGGAACTGGCTAGGCATGGGAAACACTATTTAAACATCAAGCTCCCCCACCCACATCCCCTCTCCCCAAATTTTGATAGCTACTGTTTCTCAACCTGCGTCCCTGTTCAGCATGAAAGAAGCTAGAGCAGTCTGTGCCCTGATTCCCTATGGGCAATTTGGACAGTCTCTTCAGAGGATCGTGTGATAAGAATAGGAGGTAGGAACTGGCTAGGCAGTTAGGGTAAAAAGACTCCAAAGAAAAGTAGCCAGTTTCTCGGCTAATAGTCAAAATGTCCTTGGGCCTCTTAGCAACATACTATGTTCCCAAAGGCCAAAAATGAAGAGATTTTAGGGTTACCTCTTCAGAGGGGGTAATGTTAGAGTAGCAAAGAGCCCCATTAATAAAGAAACAGGAAGGAAGGAAGGAAGGAAGGAAGGAAGGAAGGAAGGACTGGGAGAGAAGGAAAACTTGGGGTGGGAGGGAGGGAGATGAAATTGTCAGAAAAAAAGTGATGGGGGGATATGGGAGGTGTTGGAGGGGAGGGAGTGGGAGTGGATCTGATCAAAACATGTATACATGTATCAACTTCTCCATAATGTTTATTTTTAAAGTTTTAAAAAAGCAGATGAATACATTTCTTAGAAGGAATAAACTATGTAAAATCTTACTATATAAAGCTGGTTTTGCAATACCTAACTATATTCATTATAGGTTATATCAGTCTGAAATGTGGAAGAGTTTTTCAAACATGTATCCCCCAAGCACCAATGGTCATGTATAATTGCAGAAGTCAGTCTCAGCATTTTAATTTTTTATTTTGGATGCTTCTATAATTCTATATAAATTATGATTCATAAAGAAAAGGCAAATGTCAAATGTTTTTGTTTTAAATTGCCCAATTATCAAACATAGATTACTCCTAGAATGAGATGGCAATATAAAACTTTTACTCTGAGGCAAAAATCAGCAATTCAAATGCTGATGTATAAATATGTAAAGATTAATATAAACAAGATATGTTTACACTTTCAAGTGGAATATAGTTTAAAACTTGTTCAAAATGAACATAGAACCAAAATCTTTCAGAACCCCAGGCCCAAGAGCCCTAGGAGGCCTGAATGTGAACACAATGTGAAAAGCACTGTGCTGTAATGCTGTCACCAAAAGCAGATTCTGCTTATCACAAATACTCATTCGTAAAATGGTGGACGTGGTGGCATACACTTTTAATCCCAGCACTTGGGAGGCAGAGGCAGGTGGATCTATGTGAAGCCCGCCTGGTTGATATAGCAAATTTCAGGCCAGCTGAGGTGACAGGGAGGCCCTATCTCAAAAAAACCCTAACCAACCCCCACCCCAATAAACAACCCCCCCCCCCGAAACCAAAACCAAAGCAAAACAAAAAACAAAAAATAGATGTTGGGACACAAAAGGCTATGAGGGTGGAGGTTCGTGGACTGAAAAGGGAAAAAGGATGATAGAGAAGATTACATATTAACCTCAGATAATTTTCTAGGGACTGAAAGATGGCTCAGCAATTAAGAGCACTGCTGCTCTTGTAGAGGACCTGGGTTTGGTTCCCTGTACCCACCTGGTGGCTAACAACTATTTGTAACTCCAGTTCTCCAGCTGGCCTCCATGGTTTGCATGTGTGTGTTACACTTACATACATGCAGACAGAATACTCTTACACATAAAAAAAAAAATCTTAAGTTTCTAAAACATAGCAAAAATACATATATATATATACACATTATACATACACACACACATACACAAAGATAACAATCACAGGATATAAAATCCTTAAAATATTGCTTCCATACCAAGAAATAATGACCATGTTTTTAGCAAATATTTGTGCTATAACAAATCTCTTCATGGTACCAGCAATGTCCTAGTCCAACTAATTCTTTAATTCTGAGCATATTTTTTAAAATAACTACACCCGTGATGGATGTTCTAATGACTGCATCTGCAAGACATTTGAGACTTTCCCCACAAACTGTCCTTCTTGAAATATTGTACTGAGCTTTAGGGAATGCAAATATGAAATTTCTCTGTGTAACATCAGCTAAAAGATGTTTACAGCACCTGAGTATGGCATGGTGGTGCATGCCTTTAATCCTAGCACACGGGAGACGGGGCAGGTGGATCTCATACTGAGGCCAGCCTGATCTACATAAGGAGTTTCAGGCCAGCTAGTATTATATAGTGGGACCCCGCCTTTTACAAAAAAGTTTCATAGTACGAGACTGTTCAATGCCATAGTCAGCAGGTATTAAGGACTTGAAGCGTGACAACTCCAAATGGAAATCTGGTCTGCTTTCTAAAAACTTAGTATAAAAAGTAAAATATTACAATAATAATTTATAATTATTACATATTAGAAAAATATTTTGGATAAATAAGATAAAATAAAATTACTTTAGAATTCACTTGGTTCTTAACATTTTCATAACTTTGCTATTAAAAAGTTTAATATTATGTAATATTCTTTTGGACAGGTTTGCTAGGGAGGGTTCTGGTATTTGAGTATAAATAATGGAAAGACAATATACTAGGAAAACTAAGGGGAGAAACAGAGTACAGTACAATAAAATAGTGATAATAAAGGTTCCAAAATATTCCTTCTGGAAAAACGGGTGCTTTCATTGTGGTGAACATTAATAATGACATTGTCATGCTCAGGGAGCGAAAACCCAATCTGCTTCCAGATGTTGGCTGGTGCCTTCCACTATGGCTGCCTTGGGATCTTAATTAAATATAGAGGACTTGGATGTGTGATGGCTGTGATGGCAGGAAAGAAGTGGTATGTGCAAGAAAGAACTTTCTCCAACATCCACCCTCTGCTCTGACGTCTGTTCTTTTCTCCACATCTCCACATTTCTGAGAAGTATCCGTAGCAGCACTTATTTCAACATGGATGGCAGAAAACACAAACCAAACACCTAACATCTGGATTCACATTATTCATGATTGCTTTACTTCAGGGCCTTATTATTTATTTATTTATTTATTTA
>NW_008350535.1:2997741-3006664 GCF_000622305.1 Nannospalax galili
TTTATTATCTATTTATATATTTATTTTCAATTGATGCCATAAATGTCAGTGCCTCCATATAGAGGTGGCTGTTTCAACTGCATATAAGAACAGATTAATACAATATTCATAACAAAGAAGTCTAAAAAGTCCACTCAGGGCTGAAGAGATGGGTCAGCAGATAAGAGCACTGACTACTCTTTCAGAGGACCCAGGTTCGATTCCCAGATTCCAAGCACTCACATGGTGGCTACCAACTGTCCTTAACTCCAGTTCCAGGGGATCCACTGCCATCTTCTGACCTCTGAGGGCATTGTATGACATGGGTGCACTTACACACACGTAGGCATTACACTCATACGCATAAAATAGAAAATAAATAAAAATTTAAAAAGTCACTCACTTCTAATCTAAACAGCCAACCTAACAAATACTTTACTCAATACACCTAGGTACTTTACAGAAATGAATTTCTTAAATAAAAATGGAGGAGACACAACACACCTCTCTGCCTTATTTATAAAAATAATGGTTCAGCTAAGCTTGGTGGTACAACCTTTTAATTCCAGCACTGGAGAGGCAGAGGCAGGCAGACCTCTGTGAGTTTGAGGTCAGCCTGGTCTACATAGGGAGTTCCAAGATAGTCTAAGTTATATGGTGAGATCCTATCTATAAATAAATAAATATAATAAAACATAGCTATAAAGTCATCAGGTAGATTTCAATGGTAATGTTTTTCACATCTACTAATTATTAAGGAGCAAATTTTTATATCCATGCTCAGATGACAAGAAGCACAGAAAGTAACCGACTGTGACTAGTAATCATCAGATATATAAAGATTAGAAACACATGTGCATCATAGTGTCAATTGTATTAAAAATGTATTTTTCTGTATGAAACTGTATTTTAATAATGAAATTGAGATCTTTTTGAAAGTTTAAAACCTCAATTTTATGTCTTATAGGGGTTATATGGAGTACAATATTGTATAACTGCATCAATTCAACTGTAAACCTAAAAATTTACAGCCAGTTTTGAAAGAGATGCATCTTAGCTCTGGAAATTGTTATTGAATGTGTCAACGCTGTTGTAATGAAATGCTTCTTCTAATTATATGGTTATTAGATAAATACTTAACAAAAATAATAAAACAATGATTTATACAAGGATATTTTGTACACATTAAAAAGACAGGAGTATTTTCTGCTGAGATTCTAATCACCTTATAATCTCATAGTCTAAGAAATCCCCCAAAGAACTTTTCACAGCAGTCTACTCCATCATGAGTGAGTGCATGATTCACTGGCAGTCCAATTCCATGAGTACTTGACATACCTCATGTCAAGGGATGACAGAAGATCTAGTACTGAGAAACATAACCGTGTTACTTCTATATTCTTTCTAAAAAGCAATGACATATTGCAGATTTCCCAGGTTCCATGCAATGTATGGCTGGTGATTTTATTTTTCTAAAAAAAAAACCAAAAAACCGCAAGTCATAAAAATCTACTAGAGTCTTGTATTTCATTGGATTTACACACAATTAAAAGTATTTCTTGGGGCTGGAGAGATGGCTCAGTGGTTAAGAGCACTGGCTGCTCTTGCAGAGGACCCTGCTTGGATTCCCAGCACCCACATGGCAGCTAACAACTGTATGTAACTCCAGTTCCAGGGGAATCCGATGCTCTCTTCTGACCTGTGCAGATATTGCATGATACAGATGCAGTGTCATACATGCAGGCAATACACTCATACACACAAAAAAATAAAAAGAATAAAATTTTAAAAATGCCTCCTAAAATTTATAAATTCTGACCATCCTTAAATTGCCCTATGCGCTAAGCAGATTCTGAAATGTCCCATTCTGCTGTCTCACAGACGGCTTTCAGCTTTTTCCAGGACATTACATGAGAGCTAAACCAAAATACTTTGATATTAAAGGACATCAGGTGTGTGGAAAACAAATGCTGAAATAAAAAAGTACGGACAGTTGCATGCATGTGCATGTGTGTGTGTGTGCATATATGTGTGTAGCATGGGGACTAATGGTAAAATAAAAAAATTTATAGATCTGGAATATTAATAACTTGGAATCAAATGAGAAATAATCCGAGACTTTAACATTGGAGTTGAACAGTAAAGCCTAAGATCAAGCTTGTAGGGTAGAAAAGGCTTTCTGTGCTCACATTTCTGCGTGCGTTTCCCTTCTTCGTTTCATTTCAACACTTTTTAAGGGTGCAGCTCTGTTGCATCACCCATAATCACATTGTTGTGCAACTATCACCTTGCATCCACAGAATCGTTCATCACCTCACATTGAAAAGCTATACCTAGTAATTAACAGCTTCTAATTCTTCTCTTCTCCTGCCCTAGGCACTGGTAACTATGAAAGTAAGTCTGTTTACATCTATGTACTATAAACATATGGGGTTTTCTTTCATTTTGTGCATTTAATTGATCAAATTTTATTTATTCTCATTTGGATTTTCTCCTTTTCCCATTCATTAAAATATACTTTATATTTCAGAAGGATTTTAGGGTAACAAAAATTAAGTTAAAGGTTCAGTGTTCATATATATATATACACACGTTAATACATACATATGTATATATATAAATATACATACATATGTATATCCTTTCTGCTTATGCCTGTCAAAATACATATCAGAATAGAATATTTGTTATAATCAATTAGCCCACATTGATACATTATCTCCTAAGCTTCATAAGTCATACAAGTGTCTATTCTTGGAACTCTACAGTCTACTGAGTTCAATGAATATATAATTCCATATTATTGACCTTAAGTAACATACGTTGCTATGTTTCTCTCATTATTAGGTCATGCAGACTAGACTCACGGATGTAAGTGCTTATTAAATACATCACTCAACCTCTGGCAATCATTTTTGTTTTCATGAATTGTGCCTTTGGTGTTGTATGTAAAAAGTCAACACTAAACCTGTCTACCTAGAATTTTTCCTGTTATTGTCCAAGAGTTTCATCATGTTTTTGTTTTACATGTGGGTTTATAATCCATTAGAGGTTAATTTTTGAGAGGTATAAGGTCTATGTCCATATCAATTTTTTGCATGTGAATATCTAGCTCTTACATAACTATTTGTTGAAAAGATTGTCTTTTCTTCATTGTATTATAATTAATTTCTTTATCAAAGAAAAGGCTGATTAGATTACACAGACTTACTAACAGGCTTTCTGTTTATCTGTTCACCTTTTCACAACATCACAAGGTCATGATTACTATATCTTTGTCATAAGTTTTGAAGTTGGTAATGCCAGTCCTTGGATTTTGTTCTTCAATATTATATTGGCTTTTACGGTCCTCTACTTGCATATATAAACTTTAGGTGTAGGCTGTCAATGTCCATATAAAAGAACATGCAGGGATCTGAACTGACACTGCATTAAATCTACAGGCTGCATTTGGAAGACTTGACATTTAAAAGTAGTTAAATCTTCCTATCCATGAATGTACAACCTCTGTTTATTCTATTTTTCTTTGGTTTCTTTTGTAAGACTTTCATAGTTTTTCTCATATAAACCTTGTATACATGTCATCAGATTTTCTGTAATATTCTGTATATATTTTGCCAGTTTGACACAACCCAATCACCTGAGAAGAGAGAATTTCAATTGAGGAGTTTCTGAGATCAGGTTGGTCTGTGGCTATATCTGTGGACAACTGTCTTCATAGTTGATTACTGAAGGAGGGCATAGCCTACTGATAGGGGTACCACACCTGGGCAGGTGTCCCTGTGTTGACTGAGGAACAATCAAGTATAGAGTATATTCTAGACATGACAAAGAAGCTTTGCTGCACTAGAGAATTTCAATTGAGGAGTTTCTGAGATCAGGTTGGTCTGTGGCTATATCTGTGGACAACTGTCTTCATAGTTGATTACTGAAGGAGGGCATAGCCTACTGATAGGGGTACCACACCTGGGCAGGTGTCCCTGTGTTGACTGAGGAACAATCAAGTATAGAGTATATTCTAGACATGACAAAGAAGCTTTGCTGCACTCATGAAATCTCAACAATGTGGCTGCATAATGACCACATCAGTTGACAGTTCACTAATCAACATGGATGGGTAAATTTCACAAGATCCCAGTCCTAGATGAAGATCTATAGTAATCAGTGGGCTTCCGAGGGCTTTCTGTAGGGACAAGTCCCTTGGTAGGTTATCCAACCCCAGTTGGTCGGCATTAAACACATGTGCACATGAAAGCAACACTACATGGAGTCAAAAGGTTGTGTGTGTGTGTGTGTGTGTGTGTGTGTGTGTGTGTGTATGTAAAACAGTGAGATTGTAAATTTGAGAGGGAGTTGGGGGGGCACAGGAGTACTTGGTGGGGGTTGGGAAGTAGAAATGATGTAAATAAAGTGTCCATCTATGACATTCTCAAAAAAAAGAAAAAGAAAAAGCTAGCTGAGCACAAGACAGAAGTCTGCCTTGACCTCGCTCAATGAAGGATTATGACCTGAAAGTGTGAGCTAGGTCAGAGTGTTTTATCAAAGTAACTAGGAAGGGGTGGGGAAGACGCCACATAACATTGTGCTCTTAATTTCAAATTCCACTTTTCATTGCTGGCATGCAGAAAGGGAGCAGACATTTGAATACTAATCTTATATCCTGCAGTTGTGCCGTAATCACCAATTATCTTCAAGGTAGTTTTAAATTTTTTTCATCCATTCCTTTGGATTATCTGCACGGACAATCATACCACTCAGAGGCTGTCGTCTAGACCTGCATGCCCACCTTTCTTTGCTTGTCTTATTGTATTAACTAAGACTTCCACTGTGATGTTGAAAAGCAATGCTGAGACTGACTTTATTTTCCTTTTTCTGGATTATAAAAAGTAGGCTTTATATTTCTCATCAGGAGGGTAACTACAGCTTTCTAGAGATGTCCTATGTGGTACAGGCTGCCATGAACTTGCTATGTAGCCAAAGATGGCCTTGAAGTCTTGATCCTCCTGCTTCCGGTTCCTGGATGCTGGGGTTATAGGCATAAACTACCATGTCCAACTTTCTATTTTTCTTAGTCAATTGATATGAATACATGAATTTTCAAATGCTGAACAAGCCTTGCTTGTATAATGGAAGAGAATTTCACATGATGCTTTATATAATTCTCTTTATACACTGTTGCATTAATTTGTAAATATAGACAGTTCTGACACTATCCTCAGGACATACTGGCCTGTACTTTAATAAGTTTATCTATTTTGGTAATTACAATACCTGCATCACATTACAGTGAGTTATGGTGGTTTCCCATTTTTTTCTTTTATATTCTAGAAGAAATGATGAGGAACTGATGAAATTTGTTCTGTAAGTGTTTGGCAGAATTTACCAGTAACACCATCTAGGTGTGGTACTTGTCAAGGAAATAAATTACTCAGTCAACTGTTTTAACGGATAGTAGACAAGGAGTTTTGGCTAATATTTTCTTTAAAGAATTTTTGACAATCAAATCTGTGGGCATAGAGCTGTTTGTACTATCTCTTTACTGACCTTTTAACATCAGAGAATCTGAAATTCCATCTCCTTTTCATATTTAAAATTAGCAATTTTAATTTAGGCCTTCAATTCTTTTAAATTTTAGTTAACACTGGCTAGGCCTTATCAATTTTATTAATCTTTTCAAAGAATTAACTTTTGGTAATGTTCTTAAATTCCATGTTCTCAATTGATTTCTGTCTAAATTTAAATTCTTTTCTACTTACTTTGGATTTTAATAGCTCTTCTTTTCCTGGTTTCCAAATGTAGAAACTTAAATTACTGATTTGAGACCTTTCTCCCTTTCTAATCTATACATAAAATGCTAAGTAATTAAGTACTGATTTTACTGTAGCCCACAAATTATAACAAGCTGCATTTTATTTTCAGTTAGATTAAAACCATTTAAATTTTTCCTTAGAGTTATTCCATTAATGGATTATTTAAAAGCACGCTGCTTATGTTCTAAGTACTTGGGGATTTTCCAGTTCTCTTTATGTTGATTTCTAATTTAATTCCATTCTGGTCTGTGGGCAAACAGTAAATATGTCTATTTTTTTAAAAAAAATTTAATTTGATAACCACATGATTAGAAGAACCATTTCAATACAGCTTGAACATATTCAGTAATAATTTCCAGAGCAAGGATACATCTCTTTCAGAAGTGGCTGTAAATTTTTAGGTTCACAGTTGAATTACTACAGTTATACAATATTGAACTCAGTATAAACCCAGTAAGACATAAAATTGAATGAATTTAACATTTAAAGAACATCTCCATTTCATTTTAAAATACACTTTTTCCTACATTTTTAATGCTACTAACGCTTAGATATTTGCACATGTGTCTTTAATCACTATGTACCTGATTATTACTAGTCACAGTTGGTTAAACTCAGATCCTTGGTACCTGAGTATGGATATAAAGTCATCAGGTAGATTTCAATGGTAATGTTTATCACCTCTACTAATTAACATGAAGTAAATGTTTACGCTTCCTCCTCAAATATGTCTTTCCTTTTTAATTTGTTGATTTTTTGTGTGTATATCATACAGAACATCCCACACAATCCTATTCATCTATATACCCACTTCCCAAATGGCACTCTCCCATAGCCTGCCCCCCCCCACCACTGTAACCCATATACTCTGCCATCCCTGTTACAGTCCACTGTGTTGTCGGCACCCCCCAGCCACTCCCCAGTGCTTGTCCATCTGCTGAATCTAGTCAGCCTATCTAGAGCTCCTTGTTTTAGGAAGATCAGCTGTTCTTCATCTAGCAGCAATCAGTTATCAATATTCCTTTAGATAAGATTGGGGTCTGCTGTTCATTTTCCCAGTTCTATGCTGGGTTACTGTCTGGGAGACTTTTTGCCACCATGGCCAATAACTCAAATCAGAGGAAGTTATCTCCTGTCTGGCATTGTTTCTTGTTATGTAGCCTTTAGCTATACATGTGGACTCTTAAAAAAGTATATTGACCCCATTAATCTTTGGTTATACTTTCCTTTTGGGTGTTTAGGACCCTACAATTGGCCCAGATAAACCAATTTATTTTTACTTGTTAGGTCATTTGAGGACCTGTTCCTCAGGGGTAACATGGGCTTGGGAATACATCTATTTTTTTGGAATTTGTTAGTGTGTATTGTGGCCCAGAATATGATCGATTTTGGTCAATATTCAATGTGACCTTGAAAAGAATGTGGATTCTATCACTACTGTATGAAGTCATCAATAGATATCAATTATATCCAGTTGATTGACAATGCTGTGAAACAGAACAATATTCTTTGACTTTCTGCCTGCTGGATCTGTCAGCTTTACACAGAAGGGCTTTTGACTCACCCACAGTGACATCACTGTTAGATGCCTACATAAGAGCTGCCATTTCTTCTTGGAGAACAGACTCTTTTATCATCATCAAATATTCCTCTTTATCCCTGAAAACTTTTCTTGCTCTTAAATCTGCTCTGGCTGAATTAATATAGCTACTCCCTTTTTCTCTATTAGAGTTAGCATAATCTGTTTTACTCTGATTACTTTTAGCTTATATATTTATATTTAAATTGGGTTTCTTGGAGTGAAGTGTTTTTTTTTTTTTTTTTTTTTGAGGTTTGAATGACAAGCTAAGATGTAGGGTTCGTCATAGCCTCTAAATTTAATTTATACTACCTAGTGTTTTCTGAACTATCTGAATCTACTGTTTGTTGCCTGACAGTTGTGAGAGATTGTGTCATTACTGCTTCATTATTCTTTTCTGCTCTCGATTCTCCACATGCTACCACTGTTAGTCCTTCTGCAGTTGTCTTGGACTTCTGGGGTATCCAGTTCCTTTCCTAAACTTCTTTTGACATATTGTCATGATTAATGGTTCCAAAGACACTGATCCTATCTGTTAGTGTTTATGTATCTTTTCTTCTTTTCTTTTTCTGTTCCATCTCTCTGATAGCATCCCCCATCTTATCTTGCATGCTGTTTATTTTATTCACTAGAGTTCTTAGCATCTGAATCAGAGTTGTTTTAAGCTCCAAGTCTGATAAGTCCAACATTCCTGCAATATCTGACTCTGGCTCTGAGGCTTCCTCTGTCCCTTCAAACTGTGTTTCCTGCCTTTTAATATGCTGTACACTTTTTCCTCATAGCTAGAAATGTGTTATGGGCAAAAGTATCTGTGTTAAGGAGGCCAGAGTAATTAGTGGGAAAATGTGTATGTAGGGGAAGTGTTCTAAAATCTTAGGATTTGGTCTCAGGTTGTTAATGAGCCATACAGGTGAGAGAATCTATGTAGGCAGAATTTACAGTAGATGGTCTTAGAGGACTCCAAGGGGACCTCCTGGATTCAGGGATCACATCCCCTCTAAGAATGCACAGCAGATAGTAGGCAGCCAATCTCCAGCTCTCCTCCATGAAGAAAATGCCTGGAAACCGATGTCCCACAGGGCACATTCAATGCCAGCTTAGCAGATATTGAATCAAATCAAGCTCTAAAGCTGCTAGGTGATATCACAGTGATTGGGACACCTAGAGGGATGTATAATCCAGTAAGGGAAATAGACACACATGATAATGGGCAGCACCTTTTTAGTGACATTAATGTATGTCTCAGCACAGCGGTACACAGAGCATTGTAGCATTAGGACAGGAGGGAGGAGTCCACATGAAAGGATGCTGACTCACAAGCATGAAGAATCTTTTGGTGGTCACAGAAATGGGGTAATGGATTATGGTAGTTCTTAGCTCTGATTTATTTTCAAAAGAAAACTACAAGAGAATATAGGAATATGTATATATATATAAATATATATATTTAAATGATGCACTTTATAAATTATTCATCAATTAAGCACTTAAAAATGGGTAAGTGTGGCCGGGCGTGGTGGCACACGCCTTTAATCCCAGCACTTGGGAGGCAGAG
>NW_008350535.1:3006796-3009050 GCF_000622305.1 Nannospalax galili
TACAAGATCAAAATGTTAAGTTGGGTATTAAGATGTTGTAATCAGATGATTGTTGGAAAACAAACAGAAGCATATTAGAAATGTGCTGATTTATCATGGATTCTCTATTTTCCTACATCACTGAGCCATAAGGAGGATACGTTTAAAATGGATCTGTCTTTCACTTACCAAAAATAGAAACAAAGCATACAGCCAAACTTTAAAATCCTATTGAAAATGTGAAATGCATTTCATTTTCTAAAAATAGTTTATTTCAGCATAGACCTTTCAAACACAAAAATGTGGCTGTGCTTTTATTTAAAATGTTGAGCTCTGTAAGGAGTCATTCAATGTGAATAAGAATGCTGCCAGATGTGAAAAAGTAAGCTCATAGCGTGGTTTTTAAATAAAGGATCTGACTACATTTAACCACTGTAGTGTGCTTTTCAAACTAAGAAAATCTTAGCTATGGGCCTTCATGTTTCTTACAAAAAGCTTTTGGAAATACAATGAGGTCAAACCAAATGATAAGAGTCTTCCAAATGATCTACTAGGGATTTGTAATAGGCAAATAAAAATAACTTCCTTCAGTCTCATTAATATGGGTAAAAATGTTCTCACCTTTTAAAAACACATGTTAAGTGCACATATTAGAATGTGCAAAGAGATAAAGGGTGAAATCCAAACAAATACTGTGTACAATATTCAGGGTATTGTAAAGTCATGGTATGCATACTGCAGGTCACTTAGAAATCACATTTATTGTATTTCTTCTTGCACTATTCTTTACTAAAACCCAAAAGCTTAAAATGCTATAAATGCTATAAAATCCTAAGTGATCAATACAATAGATAAAACAGTTCTTTAGAGCCCAGTTTCTAGAACTGTTTATGACTCAATAGTTCTAAAATTGCTTTGGGACAAGTAGATTAGTAACAGTAAAGTTGAATTCCATGTGCTCACCGATCTGAATGCTTTTCATATTCTGAATTGAAGATAGTGACACGTTAAGATAATACCTGTGAAGTTCATCTCTTTGTGTTGTTTTATCTATATTAAAAACGTCTTCATAATGAAACCCTTAAACAGTGCAAGGATCCATTTCACTCCCTCATTAAGAGATGCCATTTACACATGAAGTATATAATGCCTTTTTTAAAAAAATTATTCATTCAAAGTAAAGAATTAGGTGGCAAATCTCTCTGGTTTCCTATATTCTTGAATTCCATATATTTGAAAAAGACATATTTTTCACCCAGAAAAACAAACTTCCAAATAAAATGGTAAATGAGAACTATGATTTAAGTTAATAAAATTGCATTTTACAGAGCTGAGTGAGTCTTCTCTAATTATAAACACCAAAGCTTTCCTCCTTAAAAAACCAATGACAAAGGTGCATCCATATTCAATATTGTTTATAGCCAACAAATTTCCAGGTGTTATGAATTTTTCCACTCAAAATATTAAGGACATTGAAATTGTCAATTTTTTTTTGTCTTTTTGAGACAGGGTCTCCCTGTAGTCTCAGCTGTCCTGGAACTCACTATGTAGACCAGGATGGCCCTGAACTCACAGAGATCCACCTGCCTCTGTCTCCTGAGTGCTGGGATTAAAGGCATGCACCACCACGCCTGGCTGGAAATTGTTAATTTTTAATGACTATGGCATCTGCTAATATTCAGTGTATCTTCTCTGAATTTATAGATAGAAAAACAAATCAATAATATCCTTTACTTTTATATTTTTATTTAACTTTTTAGTAAGTGTACACAATAATGGGTTTCTTCATGATATTTTCACACATGTATATTATTGTATTTGGCTCATATTTCTCCCATCAATCTTTCCTGTCATTCCCAAGCAATAACAACCATTGCATAAACACTACATATGTATGGTATTAATAATATTAATACCAGAACTATTCTTTTGTCATTGGTGAAGCTGAAGCAGCTCTACTTACCATGGTAGGAATAGGACTACAACCCAAAAGTAGCATGACACAGTAACTACTTTTTCATGGAAATAATTTTATCTCTGTGTAAAATGAGGGGCTAGGGATGCAGCTCTATTGATACAGTTCTTTCCTAGCATGTATGCTGCCCTGGATTTGGTCTTAAGTACCACATGAAACTGGGTGTATTGGGGCAAACCTATAATCCCAGCATTCTAGAAGTAGCTCATGTAAATAAGGCCAAGAATCTAAAGGTCAGATGGAGCTACACGAGATGCCCCTCTCTATTTCTAAATATATATTTAATATTTAAATAATATA
>NW_008350535.1:3009085-3054979 GCF_000622305.1 Nannospalax galili
AGGTGAACACCTTTCTTAGGACACTACTTCAAATGTAAAAAGTGCAGAAAAGATTTTTTATTGCTGGATGATTCGAATGTATGTGTATGTGAGCCTACAGGGAGAATTACAACAGAGAACAATGGATGAGGGAGTATGGGTAAGGATAGCTAATACTAAAGGCCTGAAAATGTCATATGGAATTCCGTTACTGTAGGTTTCTTAAAATATATGCATATACATATATAAAAAGAATGTAAAAGGCGTTACTCTATAACACGGGAACAAGGCCCCTACCAAACACTACAGGCTACCAAGTAAAGAGCCAATGCTAGGAATGGGTGTCCTGCTTTAGAATTGTTGACCAGAGAGTTCTCACAGACCCTCAAACATTACTGGCTATTGCCATTGCTCTGGGTTGCCCTCCAGAACTTGATGATGGTAAGATCCTGTTGCTGAGGACACGATATATGTGAGTCATAGAATAAACATGGAGAAATCAAGCTGGGTACTGACCTTGAAGCTTCACTTCAGTGGCTAGCTTTCATAGTGATAAAAGGTGCTACCAGAAGAGAAAAGTAATTGTAAGTCTTACAGCTGTGAACCTGCTAGCTACAACAATGACTGGCCTGGAAGAACTGTCTACCAGTGAAATAGTGGCACAAATATGATGGGAGCAACTAACCACTTTTTGACTGGATTTAAGGCCAGGTTCACAAGACAGAACCCCTACTTGGCACTGTTGTCAGGGCCAAGAACTTGTGGTTAGACATCTCATAGGCCATAGGAGAGCACCTATTACTATTATTCTCCTAAGTGGATATTAAACTGACTCCTAAAGACTCTTTTTTACATCCAGATATTATTGCACCTCTCACCTCTCACCAGAGAAATTTCTTCTTGCAGCAGATGATGATTTACACAGAGACCCACAACTAGTTAGTGTGCAGAGAACAAGAGGCTGCAGAGTGTTAGGCCACCTATATCACACCCTCTCTTTCTAAGGCTCAGAGAACACTGAAGAAGAGGGACAGAAAGTCTGTTAGAGCCAGAGGTGGTGGATGAATACAAAACCAGGTTGTCTGGATACACAGAGCAGTTGCCCACATGAACTTTTCACCAGCATTGTGACCACACCCACAAGACCAATGCAAGCCCAAGCCAGACAAACTCCAGCATGGAGCGAGGAGGTGAGACAAAGTCCACCCCCAGCTAAGGATCTACTGGCTGCTGGGAGAGGGAAGGTCTGTTGTTTTTTAAGGATATGACGCTGGTTAGGCTGACCATGCTTCGGGGAATAGGGCTACAGCCAAGGCTAGTTGGAGAACACAAATTAGACTCAATAGACCTCAAGAAAAAATAATAGAGGCTATGAAGTGAGGACGGAAGAGAGAAGTGCGGGGATCTGAGTAGAAACAAATACACTGTGTGAAATTCTTAAAGAATGAATAAAAATATTATTTAAAATCTTAAAGGAAAGTATTAGCCTCATAAGCCAAAAGCAGCATATCTAAGTCAGTCTGAGATTTATAAAAGATAGAACTGCCTTTTGTGAAAACATGACTTGTCCTTTGGGGATGGCTATTTACCACAGAGTAATTGAGATTAAATTTTAAATACTATGCATTAGCAGTGATAATTAGAATTGATATAGTGTTAGGTGAAATATGAAAAGGAAATTAAGAAGAGTAAAAGAACTCGGAGTCATTTCTTTGAAAAAGACTTTATGAGACCAGGCAGCAATATATATATATATTTGGAATAGTTATCAATTTCAGATTCAGACCCTTGAATTAGATACAGCATTAAAGTGTTCCTGTGACAGAACAAATAACGGTTACTCCATTTCCTCTATAACTCTCAAATTTGACTATAGACAAGACAGATTCTCTCTCCTTTTCTCTTTCACTCACACATACACAAACACAGGAAGTGTTAAACATAACAAAAAGGAAATCTTCAAAGTTTTCTATATTTTTGAATGGCAGCAAATCAGCCTTCTAACTGTGGAACACAGTTCACAACAAAGAAGTGATAAGCCTAAAAATAAATTGCTAATAAATTACACTTTTAAAAATATTTCATTTATTATTTTAATTTTTATGTGTATGGAAGTATTGTCTGCATGCATGTAAGTGCACCCTAGTCTTGCAAAGGCCATGGAGGACAGAAGGGAGCACTGAATACCCCTGAAACTGGAGTTATAAACAGTTGTTAGCTGTCATGTGGGTGCTGGGAATCGAACCCAGATCCTCTGCAAGAACAGTGAGCACTTTTAACCACTGAGCCATCTCTCCAGTCCCTAAGACCACACTTTTAAAAGCTTAAGGTCAGGATAACACATGATCAGAGGGACAGAGAGAACCTAGTATGTCACTTCCCTATAAAACAAACCAAGATAATTCACTGTGTAATGGCCCATAAGAAACAACTTAGTTTAGAAGAAAAGACAATAAAAGTTTTGAAATGTTCTCATCAGGAAGTACATTGTAGAAATAGTAAACAGGAAAGAGTTTTCCATGATGCATAATTATAAAATGCTTATTCGGATTTAAACAGACACAACGTATAAAGTGATAAATAGTATATCACCTAGAGGACAGGAGAGTAGGTGTGATAACCCACAAGTCCGTTATTCAAAACTAGTTATATTGAGATGTAAAGTGAGATGGGGCACTGACATTTTGTTATTACTGTTTGTTTGGAAACCTGGGTAGGGAAGATGTCTTGCAGTTCCTAAGCACTGCTGTCGTATGGTGATAGCAATAATCATAGAGGTTAAAACACAGAAAAAAACTGTTTTTTTTTTGTTTTTTTTTTAATACTATAGCAGTTATTTTACCTTGCCATTTAGACAGCTGTATTCCCTGAAGATCCTCATGGAGCCATGCTTTAAACTAGGCTGGCATTAGTTACAAACTTCTCTTATCTACCTTACCCTGCCCCATCTCAATCAGAAAAAAAAAAAAAAAATTCTCTCTACTTTGTTTCTTTGTAAGCTTGAACTACACCTTGACTTAGAGCTAAGGAAAATGTTTCAGTGCTTTGAACATTGTGTTCTTTCTGTATTCCCAGCATATAGCACAGGACAAAGTGGCTCAACGAATAGATGCTTCATGAATACTGGACAATTAAGTGCAGGAATATGGAGAGAGAAATGGTAAGTGTTCTGCCTCAGGGAGCTGAGACTTCCCACCAGCCAGTGTGACTCTCCACTTTTCCCTACAATGTTTACATTTCCATCTTTGCCGTGGCCTCCCCTTGTTTCTTGCTGTGTTCTCATCAGGACGGATGTGCCACATACACATTTGCATCTTGCATTCTGCACTGGACCAGGGCCATAAAAAGAACTTAAAGCCTGGAACAGATGAGTGGATGATCCTCACTATCTAACTTGCCTGAGGGAGCACTAGTAATTCTCTGAGCATTTGAAGAGACTCATGCATTGATTAAAAAAATACTCTCTTAACTTGAATCAAAAGTTGCCACAAAATCATTCTCTATAGAGAAGCGAGGCATGAAACCACAGAAAACTCCTCTGGCTTTGCATGGTACTCACTGAATGACTTTGGATCTGTATCTGAATGTCTCTTGATTTCGGTTTTCCTCACATAGGAAAAGAAGGCATCAAGCCAGAGTAATCCATTTCCCCCGAAATTGGAAGTATACATATAAAAAGAAGCATTTGGCAAAACATGAATCATATATTTTAAAAATATCTTATTTTTAATTTTATGTGTATGAGTATATTGCTTGCATGTGTGTAAGTGCATGCATGCCATGTAGTGTCCACAGAGGTCAGAAGAGGATGTCAGATCCCCTGAAACTGGAGTTATGCACGGTTGTTGGCCAACATGTGGGTACTGGGCTCAAATCTGGGTCCTCTGCAAGAGCAGCCAGTGCTCTTAACCTCTGAGTCATCTCTCCAGCATCATATATTTTTTAAAAGATCATAATGAAGGTGCTTTTGATGCTCATGAAGGAAGAGCTCAGCTCCCATCTTCTCTTCCTTTCCCCTCACTCTTATTCCCAGAGAGAGAGAGAGACCTCTGAGACATCTCTTTGGAATCCTAGCACTCCATGGAACCAAGTTAGAAAACCAACACATTAAAGTCTTCCCTCTAGTTGGCAGCATTCCACAATTCTATACATCTGTTTCCTCTAAGATCTAAAATCAACAAGAGACTTTTCACTCAAGTGCCCATTTTCCTATACATTTTGCTGCAACAGCAACAGCACCTTTCTTCTATGTTCTGAACTGCAAAACTGCAGGTTCATATTGCAAGACAACAGTTCTTTGCCTCACAGTATTGTTTACTTTATTTTTGTTTTTTCCTTCCCATTTTTCCCTCCTGGTGCTAAGGATTAAACCCAGTGCTTTCCAGATGCTAAGCCCATGGTTTTCCACTGATTTACACAACAACCTTTCTATAATGATTTATGGAGTCTTCAGTATCTACAGGCACTATGAGGAAATACAAATCCAGACACATATCATTTCCGTAAGTAATTTAGAGTCTAGTGAAATTTTATAGCAACTATCTAATGGGGAGTGGAAACTGATAGTGTCATCAGATAAAGCAAAATAGAGATGATTCCTGATTGGCAAGGTCAGGAAAGACCTGAAGGAATGGATGCAATATAAGCTGGGTTGTAATGGATTGGGAAAGCTGCACGCAGAGGTCTCTTCAGGAACATGGGCAAAAAGGGAGAAAGCCATGGGGCAAGCACAAGTACTGCCCCTAGCTGAAAGAATGACTGTGTGAAGACAACAGCAGGTGACAAAATGGATTATCTGCAGAATGTACACAGCCTACTTGACGCTCTACAACACAGGAATGCTTCAATCAGGTTCAAGTTAGAGGAAACAAACTAGAGACAGGAACTTGTTTAGGAGGTACACTGGGTGATTGCTGGAAGAAGTATGACCAGCAGCAGCAAGACACAGTCATATGAATCATTAGATTTGCAAATATTAAAGTCTAAGAAGAGACTCTTCATTTAAAGCAGTAGTGTATGGCTCAGCAGTTAATGGAAATAATTAAAGTGGTACTGAGTTTTTACAACCCACTCATGTGTGTGTGTGTGTGTGTGTGTGTGTGTGTGTGTGTATCTGTGTGTGTGAGTCTGTGTGTGTATGTGTGTATCTGTGTGTGTATGTATGTGTTTGTGTGTGTGTGTATCTGCATGTGTATGTATGTGTGTGTGTGTGTATGTGTGTGTATAGGGTAGGGGGGTTAATGTGTGTGGATGTGTACATGCCATGGGGTGCATGTGGAGGTCAGAGGATGGGACTTACAAGAGTTGGTTCTCTCCTTTCATCATGTGGGTCCTGGGGATTGAACTCACGTCATAAGGCTTGGTAGAAAGTACCTTAACTGAGTCATTTCACCAGTCAGCTACAATCTTTTAAACTTTAATAGCAGCATTGATTAATGAAATTTTAACAAGTATTGCATTTTGGTTTATATAAAGTTAAACAGATTTATCTAAATAGCAGTTCCCAAAGTATATACCCTGAAATGTTACATTTTACTGTCAAGTAGATTCAGGAAGCATTTAAAACTCATTTTTCTACTAGAGATTGTTAGCAATATGTAATGACATTGCCTATGCCTCTAGAAAATCTGAAATTTAGAAGAACTGGCTTAACTTTATGCATTATTTCTCAAGCTTATCTAGCTACAAAACCTTTCCTTTTTCATTAATATTTACTAATGTCATAGTATGATTAGTGGCATAAGAAATAAAATTGGCTTGCTCTATGATGAAGGGGAAAAAGAGAATTCAAGTAAATCAGTGGCATTCAAATTACGTGCATTTGATTTTGGAATAAACAACTTTATCAACAGCTTCTCTTTTAGAAATTTTATTTTTATTGAGTTTTTGTGGATTTCATATAATAGATCTTAATCAAATTTAGGCTCCCCTACCCCATCGGTGCCCCCTCCAATAAGTACCAGCCCCCACCAAATTTCATGCATTCTGTCATATATGTTAAATCCTTTCTGGTCAAGCATTTCTTTCCAGATGTGTAAGTTCATCCGCTAGAGTCTAGTCAGTCTATCTAGAGTCACTTCCTTAAAGAAAATCTACTCTTGCTTACCTAGCAGTAATCAGTTGCCAATATTTCCTAGGCTAGGGTTGGGGCCTGCTGCCCATTTCCCTAGTTCTATGCTGGATTTTTGTCTGACTGAGTCTTGCACATGCTGTCACTACTGCTGCAAGTTAATAGAATGATTTTTTTTTTTTTTTGGTCTTTTTGAGACAGGGTCTCCTTGTAGCTCCAGCTGTCCTGGAACTCACTATGTAGAGCAGGCTGGCTTGAACTCACAGAGACCCACCTGCCTCTGCCTCCCGAGTGCTAGAATGTTATTTTTTAAAGGCTACATTGAAAGGCAACTAATTGCCTATAGGTAGAAAAACCAGAGCAAAAGCAGAGTACTGTGTACCAGCAACAACAAGGGGTACTCGGCGTTTGCTTAGGCTTCATCTAACGCAGGGAAGATAACTGGCATAAAATAAGAACCAGCAATGCGTACTTAATCCTTCTCTAAAATCAACTCCAAGGCATAAAGAAAGGCATTAAGAAAAAGGAAGCAGCAAGTTACTGCAGAGCTGATGCCCAGCGTACTTACACTGCCCATTCAAGCTTCTCGTTCTTGATCGAGTTGTACAGAGCCTGTAAAGAGGAAATGAGATCAGGTTATTCATCTCATTCTATTCCATATGCTCAATTCAGTAAACCACCAAAGCCAAAAGCGTCAGAAGATCCTCACGACTTCCCCACTCCTTCACAATCAGACCATTCTAACTGGCTGGGCCTGAAGGCTCTGGTCGGGCAACGTGACTCTGGAAACTGAAGAACTCGCAGAGGAGGAAAACCAGCCTAGCATGAGCAGTTTTATAAAACGAATTCACGTGAACTAAAAACTATCGCTTGTAAAAAACACACAGTGCTGTCTCTTGTGTCTCAGCATAGTAAAATTAGGGTCTGATACAGGCAGAATATTCTATTTCTTTTTTACAACATGGTTTGACAGCTTCATTAATTTGGACATTGAGGGAGTTTTATAATGGAAGAAAAGCAACTCTTCTCACATTACCTGAATGAGTCAGACAGGTGGAAGGAGGCCTGGAGCCAGATATGGAGAAGCATCTTAGAATAGTTTTAGAGTTTCTACACCAATGACTGAAGCAATTTTTATTATTCTAATGTCATAATTCCCGTCTGGTTCAGTGAGTGCTCCCTCAGTGTGTATGTATGGGATGGTGGAGGGGACAGAAAACCTCTTAGAGGCTTGATGACAATACTCATATTGCTATGAACCTCTCTGAATCTCCCAGATCCAGTATTACATATAAAGTTCACAAAAATGTTTTAAATTTAGAGTGAGTCAAAATAAAGAAAAGACAAATGTACCTCCAAGATACAAAATCATGACAGAAGGTTATATTGAAAGAAGTAATAAAAACTTACAATAGTGTAATGATGATTTTAGAACTTTTTCCTCAAAAATAGGTTTGAACCTATGATTAGAGCTTGAACACTCAGCCAAGATGATTTACTCTGAGATAGGAATGGAGGGATCAGATGTTATCCAGCCTCTCACCAGTGAGGAAAGGCAGGCCTCTGAAGGTTGACCAAGTGCTCAGTAAAAAAGACTGTATACCAATAGTAAATTCATTTCTCATCAAAACACTTCCAAATTTAGTATAACTATATAGACGCCATGGATTTTATATTAATATTCAATGCATGTATCAACATTATTTTGACAGGTTACATTGAAATTCTGCAGTGAGGCTGTAATAATTTACTGGATAATTACAATTGCCATCGCAAATCAGGACACAGTTTATTCTTATTAGAACATGGGCAAAGTATATGTTCTCAACAAAGAGAGAACATAAGATTAAAACTGAGGGTAAAACTGAAGCATAAAGATAGTAACTGGATATTGTTTAATGAAGAATTCAGATTTGCCATAGTATGCCAACCTACATTATAGTTGAGTCTATGGAAGTGCAGTCAAGAGGCTGTGATGGATCAATTCCTTCTAAATGGATTTTATCACTGGCCTGAGCCATTCTGAACCACAACCACTAGTAGACTGAGAAGCACAAATGAAAAGCGACCGCTCAGCATTCTTCGTAGGTACTCACAGACTTAATATTATCTAAAGTAACTCAACATTACAAATAAGAAAAAAATCTGCCCAAGGCAGCTTGAAAATAGTTTGGCATCGAAATATTTCCAATAGATTCCATTCAGCTCCAAATGGTTCTTTTTCACGTTATTTTGTCCTGAGAATATTTGCTTAATCTAGTTAAACAGACTTATCATATTATAGATCAAATCCTCACTTGTATATATAAAATAGATTTTATATTGCAGTATGCCAAACCTAAAATTGGGTGATAGCTCTATCCCTTTCAATCATGAAGTATAAAGGAATTTCCTTACTCTTTAAAATGATACCCCCTGTATAACCTACTTAGGTCCAATTAAGAATTGATTCCCTTAAGTCTTCTTTATCTTTTACCCAAGAAAAATCATGCCCTTTTTTGGTACAGCACACAAAACATGGTCTACCACATGATCTAGCACTTCAACCAGCCTTGTGAATACAAGCTGAATTCCTGTTCTGGGTTGGCTATGAAATCCTCCCCTCCCCCCTCCGACCCTGGACTCATGTTAGAACACCTGGTCTCCAGTTGGTGGCACTGTCTAAAGGTAGGGAGGTTGTGGACCTTTGGAACATGTGGTCTAATTGATGGACTTAGGCCAATGGCGGCGAACCCTGAGGATTATAGCCTGGCTTTGGCTTTCCTATCTCGTTTACTGTTTCTTGGTCTACCAACATGTGAGGGGTAGGCTGCCAACACACAGTCCTGTCACCATGAACTCCACCATGTCTTCCCTGCAGCTGCTTGAATTTGTGAGCCAAAATAAAATCTCCCTCCCTTAAGTAGCTTTGGTCAGGGTGTTTTGTCAAATTAACGACAAAACAGGAAAAGTAATGAATACAGCTGTCTAATCCCCAAATCCAAAATCCAAGATGCTCCAAATGGGAAAGATTTTAAGCACTGACACAAGTGGAAAATTCCACACTATGAGACTCTGCTTCAAGCCAGGTGTGTCAGTAGGGCACAACTGTAAGCACAGTATAAGGACAGCTACAGTGGAGGATCATTAAGTTTAAGGACAGCCTGGGATACACAGCACGTTCAGGGCAAGCCTAAGCTATACAGTGATACCTTATCTCAAAAAGTGACAAGAAAAATATGAATAAAACTATATAAAATGCTGTGTAAGTTGCCTTCAGACTGTGTGCATAATGTATATATGAAACATAAATGAATTTCATATTCAGACTTGAGTCCCATCCCCAAGATATTTTATACATAAGTAAACACTACATATTATATATGCAAACATATTCCAAAATACAACCCAAAATCTGAAAAAAATTAAGTCTGAAACACTTTTGGACTCAAGCATTTCAATGAGAGATATTCGATCCATACTGGCAAATTCTTGGCTCTATTATCTTTGGGTTATATCTGAAGAGAAATACCATGTAATCTTGCATTCTGATGCTCCAACACCAATACCCTATATGCCAGGTCTGAACCAAGACTTCTATTTCCTTTTTGAGTCAGGTTTCCTACATCCCAAGATGACCTCTAAGTCATTACATAGTTGAGGATGACCTTGAACTTCTAATCTCTCTTTTTTTAATGTGGTCTCAGGGACTAAGCTTAGGGCATAATGCATGCTAGGCAAGCACTCTGTCAACTTAACTACATCACCCAACCCAATAATTCTTTTAGTTTCAAATGTCAAACATTAACCTCTATGTACTTTGTAAGTAAAGGTGAGCTACTAGCTATGTAGCCAAATCATAAAAAGGTACCGACTGAACTAGGGGCAGGGATGCAGTAATTTAAATTCCTCCACTTCAACTCTTTTTTTTTTCTCCTCTAGTGTTTATTTCTCTGCTACATAAGAAACTGTCCACTGCAAGTGATACCTATGGATGATGCTCTTTGTTTCTAAGTGAGAAAACAGAGAGCTTTTCCTTCTAGTTCCTGATATAAAACCCACAAGAAGAAATTCCCATTGTCACCTTCAGTCCATAGGGAGTAAGGTACCAGCACTGGGCCCATTCCTGAAACGCAGTGGGGTGTCATCTTGTAATGAGAGGCTAGTCCTGGTCTTGCCTAAGTATTGCATAAGTCTTCTGGACTCTATTCTGAATCATTCAGCACTAATTAAGAAGCAAAAGTACAAATTAATGTCACTGGCCAGTCATCAGGCCTAACTTCAGTAGAGCCTCCATTCATGAGCCTCCATATCCTGCCATGTTCCCTAAAATGCATCTGCACAGGCACCTGTTGCCTTCTCTTTCTGATTGAAAGGGGAGAGATGCCACATGGAATTTCAGAGCTGAGACAGGAAAATACTTCCTTCCATAGATGAGGAAGATGATACCCAACGTGAATTAACCTCTCTCCATGCTCCGCAAGTATTTCTCACAAAGTTAACTCAAAAACAACATTCCCTCTCTTTTCTACTTTGTTTTTGTTCTTTGAGGGTTTTTTTATTTCTGTGCTGGGTATTGAGTATAAGATCTTTCAGTCACCCCCTGCCACCATCTTCTCCCTTCATATTTACTACCAACTAATTCCAATGCATTATCACTTCCTAAGTCTAAACTTACAGCTTTGTACATGCCTGCCAGAAGTCAAGGACCGTGGGATATGATAACAGGACTTGTGTTTCTTTCAGACTAGTTTGAAATAATCCTGGGCACTGTAAGATTCTAATCTTAAAAGATAAGCTTTACAGAAGAGCCACCGTCGCTAGGACACACACTTGAAGTACCTTTGTCAGTGAGGACAGGACTGACCACTTTCAGTCCACTTATGTAATCAAATGTATTGGCCATGTGATTAGATAAAACTGGAGGTATAAGCTGCACCTCAAGAAAATAATCCTTGGGCATGGGAAGATGACTCAGTTGGTAAAGTGCTTGCCATATAAGCATGAGGGCCTGACTTAGGCTCCCAGCACCCATGTTTAAAAAAATGGTGGGCATGGCAGTATGCATCTGTAACCCCAGGGCTGGGGAGAAGGAGACAGGTGAATCCCTGGAACTTGCTAGTCAGATCAGTGAGTTCCAGGTACAGTGAATAAGACAGAGAATGCCTGACGAAGACATTCAACATTAACTTCTGGCTTGTGAGCGCACGTGCGCGCACACACACACACACACACACGCACAGACACACACACGTACTTGTATATACACCACAGATGTGAGAGAGAGAGAGAGAGAAAGAGAAAGAAAGAAAGAAAGAAAGAAAGAAAGAAAGAAAGAAAGAAAGAAAGAAAAATACCTTTAGCTAGAGAAAAGCTATCTAACCTAACCAAGACATGAGGGTTTGTATATTAACGCTGCCCTGGCAGGCTGTCCCTTTGGCCAAGGACTGGTAGCTGGGGTGAAGTGGAAAAAGACAACACAAGGCCCATATGGATACACCTGCTGTGGAGGCTGAATAACATACCTCCCAAAGATGCTTATGTCCTAATCCTTGCAATTTCTGAATATTCCCTTATAAGGCAAAAACCTTTAGATCAGATTTAAAGAGTGTGATGAGGAAAGTCTGTGGGTGGGCTCTAAATGCAATTTCAAGTGTCTTTATAGGAAGAAGGCTGAAGGCAATTTAACAAAGCAAAAGAGAATGTAAGAGGAAGGGGAAAAAGGAGGGTGGAGGGATACAGACACTAGCCAGGTACCTGGGCAAACTCCAGAAGCTGGAAAATACCAGAAGCATTCTCCACGGGCTGTCCAGGAGGAAGACAGCCCTGTCTACACAGGAATCTCACATTTCCAAAATTGGCTCCAAGTTGTGAGCAAATATATTCTTGCTCTTTTTAAAGAAAACATGTTTGTAGTCATTTGTTACAGCAGGTATAGGAAACTTATATATGAGGCAGGTATCTGAATGGACAGCAATTTCAGAAAAATGTCTATGCCAGTCCCTAGGTAAAAGTATCATCTGGAAATATGAGGGTGTACCCCAAAATCTGTCAAGGAATTTTTAAAAATCAAGGAAATTTAAAGAATTGAGGCCCTCTCCCAGATCTCCAGGGCCATTCTCTCCATGAGGATTCTCCATGAATTATCTCCACCTGGTCCCATGTGACTGTGACATGCCACACTGCCTAAAACTCACTGCTTTGTGAGTTTACCAATCCAGTCTGGAACTAGAATTCCTGCAACTTAACCCAGGGGCTAGAGAATAACTTTATATCTCTCCTGATATGGAACAGAACAGGCCGGTCATTCAGGTGCAAAGATGATCATTTTTAAGAATGAGAAAGCAAAGCAAATTGCCTAAATAACAGAAAGGTATTTGGTTTAAATGTACTTTTAAGTCTTTTCTTCACTTCTGATCGTTTCTAAGAAATGATAAAATGCCATTTTATTCAAAGCTTGGCACCACACTGACAGCCCACACAGGCTCTGAAATTCTTCTCCATTACCACATTGTATAACTGGGAGTCTCTCTGTTTCTCCAGAAGTACATTTTGTATAGTTGATAGAACTTCTGTATTTTACTTAAATCACCTAGCAATGTTTTTTTTTTAACCCCACAGTTTCTGAATTGTCATAAAAAGTATGGAGGACACTGCAGCTTCCACTTAGTGAAAGTGGTAAAGACCACAAAGGATTTTGTACCTAGAAAGAGCTACCCCACTATCACCAGGGCCCTCACTCCCTTCCAAATGTAAAGGGGGCTCATGCAGATTTTTAACCGTCAAACCTTTATTTATAGTTAAAGAATCACACTTTCATGCAGAAAGATGAGGCGCTCCACAAGTGAGGAGACCCTGAGACGGAGAATCCAATGTTCTCCTGGAAGGGCCTGGGTTTTAATTCCCATTTTTGATTGAGCAACTAAAAATATGGAATCCTTTATGAATTTGCATGTCATCTTTGTGCAGGGATGCTAATCTTCCCATCCATGCTAATCTTTTCTGTATCATTCCAATTTTAGTATATGTGCTGCTAAATGGAGCAGGAATAAGCTGATTTTTAAGTATAGAATTAAATATGCACCATTCTGACAGCGATAGAAGAGAAAGACTAAAAAAGAAATTGCTAGCTGGACCTGGGGGCTCACACCTGTAATTTCAGTACTCAGGGGATTAAGGCAGGAGTACTGCCCTATGTTAGAGGCTAGCTGGGAGGGAGGGAGGGAGGGAGGAGGGAAGGAGGGACATATGCCTGAATCTGGTTTGTGTTTTTCCACATCTACAACCAGATTCATTATTTTGGACCTAGTCATCAGATAAACAGAGGCAATATCTTTATGTCCTAGACAATTAACTTTGTGTTGCAGTGTATATACAAACCAGGATAGCAGCCCAAAGAACCACAAACAGACTATCTTCACAGATCCACAATGAAGATAAGAAAGTAAAGACCTTAACTCAATGGAAAAGGATACAACTTATAATAACGTACAACTCAAGATGAAATAGACATTGCAAAGGTTATGGAAGCATTATACCAGGTACAGATGAATCGACTCTGCCTTTAAGGGTCTCTAATATATGGGCTAAAAAATTCGCTGCTAACCCTGGCTGAACTTTACCTGGCTGAGAATTAGTCACTTGATGAAATCAGCTACCTTATTTCTTCTTATTCATAACATACAAGACACTTTGATACACTGTATCTGATATATGACACCGTTTTATTGTGTATGTTTTCAAAAAATATTAATAGAAAAGAGATCCACCCTTAAGAACTTGAGGAAGGTGAAGTGGAGCACTGCCTCTAACTTGTCTATGGAAAACAAATCATTTAAGTTACCTGGTGATAGTTAATCCCACTCCTGAATGAGTCTGTAAGAGTGTTTCCAAAGAAAAGTAAGCCCATGAAAGCTCTGACCTAATGCAATGATCAATCTCTTCCTCCACTCGTGTGTGTGTGTGTGTGTGTGTGTGTGTGTGTGTGTGTGTACAGGTGCATGTGTGGGTGATCATGGAAGCTGGAAGTCAGGGTCAGGAATCTTCCTCAGTCACTCTCCATCTTATTATTTGAAATAGGGTCTCTCATTGAACTTGGAGGTCTTTGAGTCCAGTACATTGGTCGGGCAGTGAGCTCTAGGGATCCACCTGTCTCCATCCCACCTACCAGTGTGGGGTTACAGATGTGTACAGCTATGGGCTGAACCCTCTGCAACTGTGAGTTAAAATGAATTCTTGCATAGTTTTCTCAGGTATTTTTGTCTTGGCAATGTTGAAATGCTAACTACTACACCTGCCCTGGTTTTCTACCTGTGCAATTTGAGAGGTTTTCAGAAAGGTATCTTGGCTCCTTTGAAGATCTACCACTCTATGACTGTACCTGGGAAAAACTCTTAGAAATCACCTAAACAAACCCAGAAACTGGTTCTTTCCTATTCCCTCACTAATGTTTTGACACCATTATTAACTGGTAGCATCCCAGTAGCACCCCAGTCCCAATTTGGATCACAAAAATTAGTGAATGTATACTATTCATTTATTTAATTATAGATGAAAATTTTTATTTTGATGGGATTGATTCCCCTGAGTAAATGTCTAGGTTGAAGCCTAAATGTGTTTCTCCTATAATTTTGTTATAGAACTTGTCAGTGTGTGGATCAGTTGAGTGAATTATACATTATACATTTTACTGATATACTCACTGACTATATTTAGAATGAATATTATGGGTTGCTTGCCTTATCACCTAATTGTGATCTACCCATGCAGCCTTTCATTTATCATTCCAATCTTGTTTCTTGGTGTACTTAAAAGTACATGGTAGCCAGGTATGGTGGCACTTTCCTGTAATTCCAACATTTGAGAAAGGGAGGCAGGAGGATCAGGAGTTCAAGGCCAGACTGGGTTCTGTAACAAATTCAAAGTCAGTATGAGATACATGTGATCCTGTCTCACAAAAACAACAAAAAGCACAAAGCACATAGTAGGCATTAGCATATTTCACCCCAAAATACCTCAGTACTATACTAACTTTTCAGTGTTTGCTTACAAATTTTTCAGATGTGACTCATACAAAGTAAACGGCACAATTCTTAAATGTACCTTTAAATAAATTCTGACATGTGCATTCACCTACATACCAAATCCCAATTAAGTTATAAAACATAAACATCAACTCCAGAAAATTCTCCCTTGTCTCTTTCCAATCAGTTCCCGGCAAGGCTCCAGGACCCTCCTATCCCTGCCTACTCAGCACTGGGAATACAGAAATGCGGCACTCAGATTTTTATGTGAATTGAGGTCTTTGTCCTTGGATGGTAAGCACTTTACTGGCTACAACATTTCCCAAGTCCAGTTTTGAAATTTTGAGTAGACAGAGGTGATTAGAAAACCACAAGAATAAACAATAGGAGTCAAATAGATACATATATATTCTTGGTTTATGATTTAGAGATTTAAGCTTCTGAGTATCTGATGTTTTACCTGGTATTTCTGACTATTCCTTGCATTCTTGCCATTTCACGGTAGCTGCTACTCCACAGATAACTGTGAACAAGGATGTATAAGGACTACTTTCACTTACTCTGACTGAACACTTAATGGCAATTGTACAAGGTGTTCTTCCCACGTGAGAAATGATGTAATTATAGATGAAAATATTTTCATCTATACATATTACCATCATACATATTACATTTCATCATACATATTATCAAAGTTCACACAACAGAACTAGGACCCAAAGACACATCTATCCTTAGCCAGTCTGTACTTTAACTTCTGAATCACAGCACAAAACTGACACCATATTGTACACACATGTATTTCAAATATAAAACATAGTGACAAATTTTGCAAGTCCAATAAATTATTTTTTCTTTTTGAAAAAGATTTGCAGAAAACAGGGCTTGTGAAGATTAAAAACAAGGTGATCTATATTCGTTTATTTACTTTGTGGTATCAGCTCAGGACCTGTTTATTTAAAAGCAATGTTAAAACTGAGAACGATCTCCATGACTCTAACCTCACAGCAAAGAAAACTTATGGTCTTGGTATATATGAATTGATGCTGAAGAGTCTAAGTTCTCATTTAAGCAGCACCGTTTCTGTATAATATACCCACTACAGGTGCCTCCATGGCATACTTTATTTAATTCATCTTCATTATATTATTTTATTATACAATGGTCACAATAAACATCATAAAATAGGTTAATACATCAAGGGAAAGTAGTGTTGTACATAGGTACTAAATTGAACATATTTTTATAGTGTGTATTAATACACTAGGGGATGAGATATTTTATAACTACTAGAAGACTATAAATCATGGTTGTAACATAATTATCATATTGTAACAGTTGTAACAGTTTTGTTTCTGCTTTTTTTTTCCATTACTGGGGGCTGAAATAGGGCCAAGCAAATGATAGGCAAAGACTCTTACACTGAGCTATAGCCTCAGCCTTTTTCTCCCTTTTTCTTTTGAGACAAGGTCTCACTAAGTTGGCCAAACTGTTCTTGAGGTCACTCTGTTGACATGGTAGGTCTTCATCTTCAACAAGGAGGTAGGATTTATAGGCCTGTGTCACCAAACCTGGCTTACACTTCTAAATGTGCAAATTAATCTTCTCTTAAAACCATTCATTCATTCACATATTCAGTTACAAAATACTATGTCTAGTGGTCAATAACAAAAAGAATTTAAATTTCAGTCAGGTTGGAACAGATAATAAAGGAATAAGAAAAACAATAGATAAAAATAATCTTGACATTTTCTGCTAGCTTACCAGATAATTATATGATAATTAAACTAAGGTAACTAAGGAGCAGTTTTAGACTAGATGAACCAGAGAAAGTCATTCTGCAAGGGAAGGTATACCACAACCCAAATGCGACAGCACAAAGGCTAGAAGTAAGAGATGAGCTGCTGTCAGCATAACTGAATGGGACAGCTCTGAGAAAGAGACAAAAAGCAGGTGTGGTGGGATGCACTGGGCCTTGGGCAAGGAGGTCTTTGCAGGGGGTCCCCATGGGGTATTAAAATAGCAAACCAGTAGGGATTTATTGGACGCAAATTGGGCAACCACTGGATTATAATAAGCAGGTGAGTGCCCTGCTATAATTAATGATGTAAAGATGGCCCTAGCTTCTATTTGCAGAAAGAATTGATAAAAGGCTAGTTTCCAGGTAAGGGATGTGACTGGGACTGGGATGACAGGAGTGGTGGAATGAGAATGGGTCATGCTACCTTCCTAAATTATGAGAGAAAAGCATCCCGTTCTGTACACCTCAAGCATAAATTAAAATGTAAAGCCGGGTGTGGTGGTGCATGCCTTTAATCCCAGCACTGAGGAGGCAGAGGCAGGCAGATCTCTGAGATTGAGGCCAGCTTGGTCTACATAATGAGTTCCAGGCTAGCCAGGGCTATAGGGAGACTCTGTCTCAAAAAATCCTGTGGTGATTTGAATCAGAATGTTCCCCATAGGCTCCAAGTAGTTGAGCATTTTGTCCCCATTTGGTGGCACTGTTTTGGGAGGTCTTAGAAAGTGTGGCCATGCTGGAAGAAGCACATCACAGGCGGGGGGGGGGGCAAGATTAGAGAGTTCTTAAGCCTTGCCTCTAGAGTTGCTCTCTTGTTTCCTGTGCCTGCTTGAAGATGTGAGAGCTTAGCTTCTGCTCCTACTCCTACTCCAGCCACCTCTGACACCATGCCTTCCTGCCATGATACACTCTTGCCTCTTTGGAACCATAAGCTCAAATAAACTTCCTTCTTTAAGTTCTTTGGTCAGTGTTTCTATCACAGCGTCAGAAAAGTAACTAATACAAACCCTAAAATAAAACAAAACAAAAAGTCAAATTGTTCCAATACCAGCATCAGAGATATAATGTTACTCATCAATATTTAGTCATTTAAATGTGGTACAGGTAAATTTAATAGAAAAGGTTGTTAAAAGAAAATCCAGTAAAACAATACTTACAGTATGTTCCAATTTTATGGAAAAATGTGTGTGTGTGTGTGTGTGTGTGTGTGTGTGTGTGTGTATTTGGTTAGGAAAAGAACATTTCTGAATGTCTACATGAACATATAAAACATAAAACTACTGAAATATTGCCAGTGATTTTCATTAGAGAGGGCCATTGAGGGGATGAGGTAAAAGAGAAAAATTTCAATATATAGTCTGCGTATTGTTTAAATGTTTAACATACCACACAGGCATTACTAAACTAAAATACAGATGACATTACATTTTTTTGGTCTTTGTAGATGCGGTCTCCTGCCTACCTTTTAGATGCTTCTAAATTATCTTGACCATAGTCACTGGTTAAAACATTCTTGTTGAGAAAAGAAAGCCTTCGTTGCTAATGATGCTAAATGCCACAGTTGGGATGGTAGGTCCTGGCATAAACTTAATGGAATAGAAATCAGAAAAGCTGGACTCAAACCTATAACCCATGAAGTAAAGGTGATTATTCAATTACACTGATCTGGAAGCTGGAGGTCACACACACTGGTACTTCCTACAGGACACAGGTTGCCAGTTCAAAAGCAGGATGTTCAGTTAAATTTGACATCAGATAACTTCTTTTTCAGTATACATCAGGTAGTAAAAACTGTAGTCTGAAATAACCAAAATTTATCTGGCTACTTTGTATTCATTCTTGTTAAATCTGATGACCTTACCCAAGTAAGAACTCAAACAAAGGAGTCAGAGCCCAAACTCATTTTTTTTTTTTTTTGTCTTTTTGAGACAGGGTCTCCCTGTAACCCCAATTGTCCTGGAACTCACTATGTAGACCAGGCTGGCCTTGAACTCACAGAGATCTGCCTGCCTCTGCCTCCCAAGTGCTTGGACTACAGGCGTGCGTCACCACACCCGGCCAAACTCATTTTTTTTAACTCAGCATTTTACACTCTCTTCACATTATCTGCAAATAAATTTGCCATGACTATATTAATACCTTCCAAGACGAGGGATAAAAGGTGTTGCCTTTGAATTCACTGAAATACAGATGCAGAGATAGAAGCATATATTATAAAAGTATACTCCTCTTCCTTTAACTCATCATAAATGTTAAAAACAAGTGTCCTGAAATATCATGTCAATATGATTTATGTAGAAACCCTTATAGCCCGAAAACCTAGAAAGGTGTATGTAATTCTAATCTTAATTAACCTTCTTCCATGTGAATGAAAGGCTAACTTCCAAAATATTCTTTAGCAAATGTAGTTGGACACTGAGTTGCATAAACATCATGAGTCCAAAATTCGTGGTAATAGCCATTTCCTGATTTCACTTTTAATACTAATAATCTTGTCCCCTGGGACTGTTATTTATCAAAAAATTATCTATATTTAGACAGCTAACTCTTGCTTAAAAAATAGAACCTAATCTATATTTTCAAAGATGGTTCTGGATAGCACCTGCTATGATCTGCTGTTAGAGCTGTCTCTCTAATAATCATTAGTTGATAGCCAACAGGCATCAGCCATAAGATAGTATGCTTTACAATCTGAAATTAAGACATAAATTTCAAATGACCTTGTAATTATATGCAGTATTTTAAAATATATGATAAAAATGATCTCCGTTTAATGATTATGGACATGATCATGAAGTTAATGAGCACAGTTTAAAGAAACTATTTTGTCAGTAACAAGCTGAGCCCTTCTAACAAATGGCTCCTAAAACAATCCCTAGAGGACTTTGTCATTTAAAAAAGAACCGCAGGCCTGGTGTTTGTTCCCTGTCGTTTCCATGCATTAGAAAAAGCAATAAAGACAAATCAAAATGGAAATTGATTTTATTCAAAATAATCAATACGGCCAAAATAAATAATCAAATCTTGTGGATACCAGGCTTTTAAATTTCATAAACAAGAAAATTTTCAAAAGAAAGTGTGGGGAACTACACAGAATTGTCAGTTTTTCATTTCCCTAGCAGAAGAAATTTTTTTTCTTTAAATAAAAGAAGGCAATACTAACATTTATCACCACTGTTCCATCAAAACAAGGAGCAGGGACAATTTCCTTAGACTATAAAATTCCATCTTTCATAGTCTTTCACGGTAGATTAAAAACTCAAGGCAACTACCAGGAGACCATGGTCTCATCCTTTAACTACTGGAGTCTTACAAAAGATGACACTTTTGTTTTTACTGAGGAGGTCTCCATTATCTAGAGTTTGCTAATGTAAGCTTAATTAAGATACACAAACGACATCAATCGCTAGAAAGTATTCAAGTCTCATGTGAACCTACATATTGTTGATTTTCCTTCCTGATCAGTTTAGACATTTTCTCATATGTCATTTATGTAATTAAAATGAGTGAAAAGCCATGTGATAAAAATAACAATCTTTTAACTTCACCTCTGATTTATAAATGTGTAACTCTGAAAAGAGCATTGAGTGCTCTCTCTCGCTCTCTATATGTATGCACACACATGTGTGTGTGAATGTGTGCACACATACATATATACACATTTTTTTCTCTTCTTTCCCTATGTCTCTATTAAAATGACACATGATCACAATTTGGAGGCTCATCAATTTTCAGTGCCTATGTTACTATGTTATGATAACGACATTGACTATATATATAGAATTCGTGGCTAAGCAATATAGTGTGCTATATAGTATTTTTTAAAGATACAATTTTTGTTTTCTGTAGACTTAATCTTATTTTGTAGGTGGTGGTTACTGAGTTTTCTCACTTTCACTGTCTCCCACAGAAATGCCAGTCTCCGTCTCTGAAGTGCTCCATACCAGGTGTGTTCTGTTAGTGCCACCGCTAGAATCCTTTATTTTCTCCTGCCTCAACTGCCTGCTTCCATCACCCACACAGCTGTTGTCCCTTACCATCTTTCTGGAGACTCCCCCTGTCTCTAGGCTTTTGAGTTTCCTGTTTACTGGATACTATGGCTTCTCTGTTTACTTCTGAGAAGAAACACCTGGGGCAGGAGAGGGCAGAGATTCCTTCTGTGAAATGCTTAGACACTTCCCTTTTCCACATGGGGATTTCACCACAAGCCTCAAATAAGGCTGAACTATATCCAAAGCCTTTGGGTAAATGGCACAGTAGAGTAGAAAACAGTAGGAAGAGGGAGAGTCACTGGCCATTCTTGATAGGAGAGGGCCTCGAGGATCCAATTGCTAATGTTAGAGCCTTTAGGAAGGAGATCCTCTGGTTTGGCCTGCTACCCTCAGGGGCGGCCAGTAGCCTCAAGCTCCCACCTCGGCTGTGTTCTGTGGGGCAGATGGGTCCATTGCAGCTTTCCCTGTTTGCAGGCTGCAGGTACCTGGGTTACAGCGTTTTCAGTTAACTAAACATTAGCAAGGCTATGTACTTTTCAGCTTTCGAATGTTCTTGACCTCTTTGGGACATCCTCTCATTGGGTGTGTCCTTGAAAAGCTATGAATTCCACCATAAAAATTTCAGTGGTTTATTTGAGGGGACAAAAACAAAAACTTATTCCTATAAATGATTTTAAAAAATATTTTATTTATTACTTTTATGTGTATGAGTGTAATTGCCTACACATGTGTAAGTGCACCCCTGTCCTGCAATCCCCAAGGAGGTAAGACGGAGGCTTGGATTCCTTTGGAACTGGAATTATGGATGGTTGTTAGCTGCTATGTGGGCACTGGGAAGGAACCTGGGTCTTCTGCAAGAGTAGCCAGTGCTCTTAACTGCTGAGCCATCTCTCCTGCCCCCTCAAACTAGTTTAAAGAATGAGCTCTGGGCTGAATATAAATACATTTCATTATGGTTTAAAAGATCATAGCAGGGGGTTGATGAGGCATGAGAAAGTCCCTTAAAACACTGCCCAATCATAAAAGTATTTTAGGGAGACTTTCTGTTTATTTAATCTGTTTTTAAGAAAAGTGGACTGGGTAAGAGCAGTGTTATGAATCAGCATGAGCACTTTGACATTTTATCTTTTATCCCTCTTGTGACAGTAAACAACTGTTTCTTGCAGGGAATGGTGACACATACGCCTATAACCCTAGTATACAGGAGGCTGAAGCAGAAAGGTCAAGAGTTAGAAGCTAGACAGAGCTACGCAGGAATATCCTGTCCCAATAATTAATTAATTAACATAAGAGTTGTTTTTCTCAAAACATTTTCTTCTACCTGGACACCTGTTAGCCCAGTTAGCTAGGACTCCAATGCATCAGGTTCGCTTATGCTGGAAGATTCTAGAAGATAATTGTAATATAACATGCAGCAGGGACAAATTTCTTTGTCATCAGCTGCTGGGCACCAGGATTTGGAGGTCTTACTGCTTACTGTGCACTCCTTACTGCACTGTGGTACTCCTGGTGGATCTGTGCTATAGAGTTGAAGCTGACTCCAGTTCATTACACCTGAGTGCAGGAAGAGGCAACTGCCTGCAATAGCTGTATAATAATAGTTGACTTACTGAACTCAGCAAGCACCTGGCTCACCAGACCTGAATCTGGCAATGAGTCTACTGCTGCTTCCAATGCTACCTATGAGTGGTATTCCACATGCAAAAACTTAAGTGGGAGCTACAACCAACAGCATATCACGTGAAGAACTAGACTAGGAAAAGAGGGCCCTAGTCAGTAATTTTAATAAAAGTTTTGACATGAAGCACGCCAAAGATCCTGTCATACATTTTCTTTTTCCTTTTTCTTCCCTTTGAGTCTGACAAAGGTAGTAACACCTGACAAGTTCTGCTGCCTGAACTGACTGAAATTTCTTTTTCCAGTGCCTAAACGCTGCGCAGAGTTCTCAAACTCCTGTTTGAGCGTAACTTCTCCCTAGAGTCCACTAGCAGCGACAACAGAGCAAGAGCACAGGTTGGCTTCAGAGCATTTTCGAGATACTTGAACAGAACAAAAAACGCCACATGCTTTTCTCAGGTGCGAATGGATCAACCCATGACGCTGGAGGACCTGTTTTTAATTAAGTCCAAAAGTTAGCTGGTGTTACACAATCAGGAGCATAGTTTGTAAAACACTTGCTCCTAAATAGTTATTTGTATATCCTGGGGGTAAAAAGATATTACTTTACATTGAAAGTATGTGCAGCATCTGAGAACTCAGAGCAACAAGCTAGATAACTGGGGGGTGAGTAAGAGATGAGGTGGAACCCAAGTAAAATACCCAACAACCAAACCTAGGCCCGTTGCTCGCTCTGGGAACTCAAAAATAAAACCAGAGGCAGAAAAAAAGCTTTTGTTTTGTGTCAAGTCTGACGTCAGTCCTTAGATAGATGCATAGCTATTGATAATGAGAGCCAGTGGAAGTAGCTTCTAGAAGGGGCCAGGTCTCTTTATAAGGTCTCCCCTGGGCAAAAATCACATTAAGATATCAGGATGTAGTGGTGTGACAGAATCACAGCTATATCAAAAACATACTAGAACTCAAGAAGTGTGATGTAAAGATAGTAGAGTCACCGTAATAAAAATAGTTCTTTGAACATAAGATTGTCTTCGTCTCTGCATGGTCAGATTTACTTTGTAAAATACACCTCCTCCCCTGATTCTTTCACAATGCCAGGGCTTTAACTAGTGCCTGGATGTTCTGGAAACTGTTATAATACCCAGTCTCTTGTCTCTCCAAAAGCTTTCAACTAACAGATGGATTTGTGGGGTCAAAAGATGTTCTGCTTCAACTTCAGGATTTAAATCTAAAAACCATAACTACATTGGCAAGAATATTTTCAATGGAGAAAATATTTCCTCCATATTACATGAGACATACATTTTTAAATAGGCAGACGTCAATGACCTATTTGACCAGAATCTCTTTCCCATGCTCAACCACCTTTTGTCTAAAGAAAAATGATAGGATGTGGGGTGGGGGGTAGGGAAAACAAACCATTTAAGAAAAGTCTGCAAGGGCTCCCAGTAAAACTTCAGGTTGAAAAGGGCCATTGTAAGGATTTCTTCAGGTTCCTTTGTGTGTAGCTTTGACTCACAGGGGGAGAAATGATTAGCATTTACCTAACAATGCTAAAGAAAACGCAAGAAAGGGCTTTGCAGAATGGGGAGAATGGAGCTAATGGGGCCTTTCATTAAAACTGCAGCAGGTTCTACAATGTGGTGAACTAGGCATTCCCAAAGCAGTTTCTGAGCAAAGCAAGCACTTCCCTTTCTTTCACACGTCTGTGGTTAACGTCTCCTGGAACTGAGATTTAGTAACACTACTATACAACTCAACCTTTCTCAAATCTGGTTTGGTCCTTTGGTTTCTTTTCACAAAAAAAGAGTAAGTACATCAAAATTACCGTATTTACCTATACTGTTCAGAAGAAAGATATTTCATCAACTCTTGCAATTTATGGGTCAAGGGACAAGTGACTTGGGAGAGGTATACACAGCTAATGAATGAGCACATCCACCTAGGCAGCGGATGGCCAGTGTTTACACCATGGACCACCCAACCTACCAAGCATCTTAAGGGAAGTTTCTAAAGTTCCTACTGTCACATAAATTGATATTTTTCTGCATTATCAAATAACATGTTTAAACAGTTCATTTGAAGTCACACAGTCACTAGTGAGAGAACTCTTAGGATAATTTGTTCTATTACTCCTCAACAAAATGCCTCAAGGATTCAACTATGTTGAATGATATGCTATTATCGCTCTCAGGAACGGCATAAAGAGACATCATCCTCAGGCTGAGATTTCCCCCATGCAGTTTGTTAAGAGATGGAGGCAGGAAAAAAAAAAGTCATTTCACAGATTCATAATCTGAGTCTTATATTAAAAACTTAGAAGAGAAAAGTAATTTATAACTGAAATATAGCTTGATTCTGAGGAGATAGGGAGAACAGAAGGCATAAATCTGCATGTTCTGGGTTGAAGATGTAGCTCGGTGGTAGAGTTAATTGCCAATGTGTAAAGCCCAGAGTTCGATCCCTAACACCATGAAAATATATGAAAGAATAGCTGAATAAAGGAAGAAATTAATAAAATTTAAAAATCAATCTTTTTCCTGCACATTGCAAATTGATTTCAAATTGCTACTTCTGTCTTAACACACATCATGGAGTTGACCTGACGCAGGAAGGTCTGCACTGCCCCCTCATGGCCAGGAGGCTCATTGGCAACTCTTCGAGTACCAATAAAAAGACAGATGGTTGAAGGCAAAGTTAGGCTCAATTAAGACCTTCTGATGATGGGTGCTAGTCTCTACAAAATGAATAGTACTCTCTTGAAAACATTAACAGCCCTGCCCTGAACATTTTATCTGCTTCAGAATTTGATATTTGTTTACAATATATCCAGGAAAAGGCAAAGTCATTTTCTCCAGAGGGAAAAAGAAGATTTAGTTACTTTAAGGAAAATGAAAAAGAGTCCACACAGAAGAGTAATTTCTAAAGAAGGTAGCCTATAGAAACTGCGTTTTGGAGAGTATAAACCATCTGCCTCAGACTATGAGAGCGCAAGACACAAAGGATTAGAACAGTCCATTCAATTTTCTTCACAAGAACTTCTGAGATAGTTTACTCAAGTTTAAGGCAATAAGTATTTAATACTTTCAGAAATCATTTAACACTTCCTTCAAATAAAGAACAAAAGACATAGCAGATGAAAAGTGAGGCCTACAAATGAGCTGGGGTTTTTAACAAAACACAAGTTTTATGGCCAATAAAATAGAAGTTAAACATGAAAGACAAAGGTTTTCAAAGAATACAAAACATTATAATTCAAATTCCTGAAGAGAAGAAACTATACTTGTTCTAGAAAGAAAGAGCCTGGCAGAGAGAGAGAGAGGAGAGAGAGAGAGAGAGAGAGAGAGAGAGAGAGTGCGAGATGGAAATGAAGAATGAGAAGTAAATCCTCCAAGCATATCCTGAGTTAATTAATGATATCTTACTATTGTCTTTTATGGAGGAAGGAGCGGTATGATGGGATGGAAGGAGTAATATTTCTTATCCTCTAAGACGAATTTCAGTTTTTCTGAAGAGTCAGATAAAGATGTGCTATTTTACACGACTAGCAGGAAAATGAAACACTGATTTGCTTTTAAGTACAAAAAATGTACTCCTAGATACAAGTCAGTTGATGAGTTTTCTAATTATTAACACTTGGATAAAGTATATGCAGTGTAGGAGAGAACACAAGTTACCATGTATTTACGCATATCCAGAACAGAATTCCGTTCGAAAGTTTAGGGTACAAACCTAGGTTATTCAGCTTCATTTAGGGATCCAAAATTACTAATGAGTGATAAAATAATCTAATTTACAATTCTAATACACACACACAGACTCACACACAAATATATATGGAGAGAGGGAGAGACAGAGACAAATACCAAGAGCTTAGATATAGTCTTGAATAAACATCTCAGAACTCAAGAGACCATATAGTATCTCAAATATACTTTAAAAAAATATGACTATAATCTCCAAATATCACATGGTGACCTCTTGACTGTAGTCCTATCAGGGACTTTTATAGTCTTGGTAACTTGCAAGGTTTGCAATATCCCATAAGTGCATAGATGCCTATCAAACAGGAGTGGCTATAACTGTGTGATATATAGAGAAGATGGTAGAGAATTTGCTCATTTGGCATGTCAGCTTCTAATATGCAGCATATGACCCCAATTGTGAGCAAATGACTAGCACCAGGATCGGCATTTGGGCTGCAAAAGCATTCATAATGATGATCCCTTACTTCCGAATACAAGCTATAGGATCCCATTGCTGCTCTTTGTAGAAGTCAATTTTATAACCATGCTGGCCGCCACATACATTCCTCTACATTCGTATTTAACACTCAAATAAACCTTTGGGGTCTGTGTCACAGGGGTCTGCAGACATCATGCCAGGGAGGTCGGTCTCAGAGCAGTTGCAGTAGGGACCATTCTGGCCACATTCAAAGACTGTCAAAAGGTATATGCTTGTTCCCAAATCTAAGGCCAAAAATTACTGAGAAAGAAAAAGCCACCTCTGAAGCTTCTTACTGGAGCCAGAATAGATTGTTATTAACTGATGGGGTTAGAGTCTTGTGTGTCATAATGTAAGATGACAGATGCAGAGCGAACATATTTCTTAAAGTCACATCAAGGTATTCTGCTATCCCTCCCCTGTCATATTTTGAGAGGAACTTGTTATAACCAAAGTCTTTCAATAATGTAAGGACACTGAAGGAAGGGGCTGTGAGGGGGCAGGAGAGGAGGGCACTGGTACAAGGTGGGAGGGTGTAGACCCGATGTCGCTCTCAGAAGGTCTGGAAAGAGGCCATGTGAAGGCTGAAATGACACTGAGATCCACCTCCTGAAGCTTTCCCTGCATGTCTCCAAGCCTATGAATCTTGTCATAATCAGCCACATCTCCAGTCCCAGAGTTCTGTGATCCTATGATTCCATCATTCCATTTTTAAACCTGTGGAGTGGGAGTGTTTCTGAGTACCCTGCTCACACAGATGGTGGTGGGAAGAATCTCAAGAATATGTTGCATGTAGTAAATGCCCACTTCACTACGTAATCACTCCCTTCCCATTCCACAGGAACCAAGATATTATCTCAAACACAGTCACCAAACATCAGGGCTTTAATGGTAGCAAGGCATCAGCACACACATGTGTGAAGAACACAAAAGAAGACATTTCTCCCAGTTACACACACCTGGGGATGAACATGATAGCTTAACAGATCACTTTTGAAACCAGCTCCATAGACTGAGGGAAAGGGAGACACCAGAGAAAGGAAGAAAAAAAATCAACTCAATGAAAGATAAAATCACACAAGATATAAGATACTGCTACATTCTTGCTGTTCTAAAAATACACTGCACTGAAAAGCCATTTGTCAAGGCAACCTTTCAGAGACTAAAACAAGGCCAATGTGCCAACCACCACATTGATTCCACAATCATCTCAGTCTGAATATTGCCTCGGTCCTCCTCTTCCACAAACTGGCCCTGTTAAAACTGCCCCACAACACAGTGATCCCTGCAGCTGGAGTTAAGGTATCATGCCTCACCCCAATCTCACCTGATTATCTTAGAGACATTTTATGCTCCCTGTTACTTTCTCAGCCTGTCACTGCACACGAGATGCTGAAACTGCATCGTATCCTGTTATCCCACTATACAATTGTCAATAATGTTCAGCACAGCATTTCTTTACCTTGGTCTCCTTAGCAGAAAACTCTGAGGAGTTGGAAATTTTCATAGACTTTGACCGGTGGGACTGCCTCCGAATAGAATCCTCCCGGGAGTATTTCACAGAACCTGAGGTCCTTACCCGGACCTTGCTGGTACTCTGAACACTATTCACGCCAATCATTTTGAAGGTCTACTAGGGAAGAGATCTGGAGAAATAAAAAGGCACTTTCCACCCGTTACAAGGCTCTAATGTTGAAGGAACTCTGCCCGTTGTACTCCAGCGGCCCCAAGCAGCTCCTGAGCAGCTCTGTGATCCGCCTTAGCTCAGGACGTGCGAGGCTCCCTCCCCCAGCATCTTCAACTACCCTGTTTGCAGCCAGTCTGATTGTTCCAGGCATGCTCACGTCACTGGCTGCGAAGAGGAAAAAAAAAAAAAAAAAGGAAGCCCACCCCTGCTACTCTGCTCTCTTACACACACACACACACACACACACACCATATTCACACTGGAACAAATGGCAATTGGCCAGGCAAGCAATTCATTAACATTCCAAATAGCAACACCACTTCTCTTGTGATATCTGCAGTAAGTTCATTACTGTCAACAACAAAAAAGATACCACAAATAAAAGTCGCAAGTAATCTGCAAGGCACCACATGGGGTGGGAACGGATGGAGCTACATTTCTAAAAGGGGAAAAGAAATACAGATGGATGTCAACAGGCTCAGTCACTGACAGGCTAGTGACAGGATGGTAGCCACAATCTTGGTGATCAATAATTTTCCTTTCTTCCCCGTTTCAAGTCACATACCGTTTATAATAGCACTTTAAATTGCATTGGAATTAAATGTCTCCTATGATCTTAGATTACTACAGCTAGATATTTAGGCAGAAATGGCAAACTTGCTCAGCAATGCAGAAGATGTTTGCTATCAAACTGAAAAGCTAAAAAAAAAAAAAGTTAAGGGGTTAGCACATAGCAACTTTAAATATGCTTGGCGTAAGATCAATAAAGGCAATCCAGATCAATAGGGAGCTTTTCCAATGCTCTTTGCATATGGGAGCATACCACCTTCTGAACAAGAATTACAAGTTGGGCACTATTAGAAAACAATCATTTTAGTTCTGACTACTTTTGAACATAATACTCAATAATAAAAGGTAAATGATTTATATAATCTGAGGAAAAGCCTTATCCAGCCATGAACCAAGTGAGCTACAATAATGCCTAGCCTGGCAAGATATGCCCACCGGTGCAATAATGACAGGAGTGCTCTGGGAGAACCAACCACCATCTGACTGGATTTAAAGTCTACTTCCCAAGATGAGGCCCATATCTGGCACTATTATTAGGGCAAAGAACTTGTGGCTAGACAAGTCACAGGCCATAGGGGAGAACTTACTACTGTTATTCTGCTAAACAGACATCGTAGTAAACTGACTGGTAATGACTTATTGTTACACTCATAAATGAGTGCATCTCTGAACTCTCACCAGAGAAGCTTCTTCTTGCAGCAGATGATAATTAATACAGAGACACACAGCTGGTCAACATGCAGAGAATATGAGATTGTGCAGTGCTCAGCCCTAAATGGACACCTACATCATACGTTCACCTCTGAAGGCTCAGGGATCATTGCAGAGGGGAGTGGAAAGATAAGATCCAAAGGTGGCAAATGAATACAAAGAATCCTTGTTGTCTGGACACAACAGGTCATTTGTACATATTAAATCACAACACTTGTGACAGCATGTACAAGACCTGTGCAAGCCCAAGCCAAACAAACCCAGCATGGAGGGGAGGTGGGCCAGCCCTAGCTGAGGCTCTATCAGCAATTGATGGCTGCTGGGAAAGGGAAAGACAGTTTTCCTTAAGTGTGTAACACCTGGTAGATTGATCGGACTCCATGGGATGGACCCATAACCTAGAGCATTTGGGGAACACAAATTAGACTCATTGGGCCTTTTAAAAAAGAGAAATAATAATAGAGTACACAAGTCAGAGGGAGGGGATGAGGATTGAAGGGTCTGAATACGGTCAAAATACACTGTATGAAGTTCTCAAAGAACCAATAAAAATATTACAAACAATATTTCAGATTGTAACACCTGACTTGTCTGGCATCCCTGAGGTAGAGGGTCAGTGACATAAAAGCAGTCTCCCAGAAAAAAGGTGGTTTTGATATTAATATAAATAAAACCTAAAAGTTGTTTGTAAAAACTATGCTGAGAAGAAAGTGCTTCCTTGGTCCTCCACAATCCTCAAACTTGACTTCCCTCTCATGATTCAGGATTGCAAATTTTATACACTATCTAACCAAATATGGATGCTTTCTGCTGTTACTTGAGGTATTTGGACATCCCCTGTCAGCAGGCCAGGTAACAGAACAGCTGCACTGTCTCCCTTGTCCTTGAAGCCTTGGGGCTTCAGTTAAGTGGAATTTAGTCTAAAATAATGATAGAAACTATGTGTGGGAAGATCTCTTCTGCCTTAGGGTTGCACTGAGTTCAGAGTCTATGAATCATTCCATCTTCCTTGAGGTACACTTTCCTCTTTTCAAGTAGTGACTGGGAATACGATGACCTTGTACTTTATGGGGCACATTCCAAAGATGTAGATGTACTGCAACGGTAGAGTAAAGCTAATCATTTAGAATACATGCAATTCTAGCTGACGCATATGATGATTCTTTAGGTGAGTGTATCTAAGCAATGTAAACCTGAGGTGGAACCACATCCAAGCAGATTTCAAATAGTCCTATGTAAAGAAGCCGACAGCCTCCCCAGTGTGGGGCAAAATAGACAGCACCAGCCATCATATCCTTTGGATATTTGGCAGTTACTACAGGAGAAATCAGAATATGTCTCGTGAAGAGATTAACATTCTTTTTCTCTACCAGAATGATTACTTAGAAAGAGAAAATCTACATCCCACAATATGATATCTAGCTTCATTTCTAGAATGTATAGATGAAATGTATTATTTTTGCATGATTATCATCCAACTGGCATTAGCCCTGGAAGCCATTACTAATAACTACTTGCTTCTGTGCAATACCTAAAACTTTAGAGAAGTAGCCTTGTGCCTTATTTTAAGCCTCATGCTGACAAATCCATCAGGTGGCCTGAGGTGGCATCACAATCCCCCTGTACAGATGGGATGACCAGTTTAGGATGCTGTGACACTGCCAGATCAAGCTCCATGTCATGATATATGACAGAGTACCATCTCCCCACTACAGCTTCTGCAGCCAGGCTTTCTACCAACCAGAGGGAAAAGCCTTCATCCATCCCTGCCCTGTGTTCTCTGCTCCAGAATACATACTTGTATTTGGATGGTGATGAGAACTGCTGGAGTGGCTGTCAGAGTCTAAGAACTAATAGCAAAAGGTATTTCCAACCTCTTAAGCATGTTCTTAAGAGAAACCTGAGAAGCAATAAAACTGGATCTCAAGGGTCATGGTGCTCTGATCTCATCTGACCTAAATGCCATCCCTACCACTGCCTAATATTACTATCGCATTCAATCAGATCCATCTCCTTATGCCACACTAATGCCCTGGACTGTAGATTCCATACAGCTTGTGCATGGAACATGGCCTTGCATCCTTTCTGAACCTTTTTCAATGATTCCCCCTACTTGCTGTCCTCCTGCTTCTTCTACCCCTCTACTGTCCCTGTAGCTGCCTTCTCATCATTCAAGAGTCAGCCCAAGTGGCAATCTTTCAAAGGGCCACCCTCCCTAAAGTGCCCTTCATTTCCACACTAATCACTCTCCATCTTAACCCCCACCACATGCTTGTCTTCAGGACACTTATTTTGTCTAAACTCATATGCATCTCAGAGCCCATATCAGCAACTGGTAGAGAGCAGCTCAGTGACTCCATATGGAATAAGCAAACTACTTAAACATAAAACACATCTGCTTATCTCCCATCCCAATGGTGTCAGCATGCACAAGGCCCATGCAAACTCAAACAGACAAAAACCTAGCAAAGAACTGGGGGAATGAAGAGCAGACCCCAATCTTAGCTGAAGAAATATTGGCAACTGGGTGAGGAAGAGCTGATCTTCCTAAAGCGAGGGACTCTAGATAGAATGCCTAGACCTCAGTAGATGAACCTGTACTGAGGAACATTTGGAGACACTAACTTAACACAATAGGCCTTAACATAAATGACAGAATGTATGAATGGGGGGGGGGCTATGGGAGGGTGCCAGTGAGGAAGGTGGTATAAAGATGATTAAGATTTATTGAGATGTCCTGTACGAAATACACAAAAAAGTCAATAAAAAAACACGTCTGCTTATGCAATTTCATGCCATTAAACGCTCTGAAAAAAAAATGAGTATAGTAAATAACAATGAATTTTTATTTTATTTTGCTTTTGCTCAGAAGAAAAACATGTAATTGAAGTCTTCTCCCCAAACTGGTTGCTTAGTCTTTCTACTCAGAAATAAGAACTAATACCAGTTTTGTATGTACTCTTCCATAGTAAAAACATACATACCGGATATATACAAATCCATTTCCTTATGAGCAATAAAGGGAAAAATAGATACTCTAGCTGTTTTTCTTAATCACATGTAAAGCTGTGTCATTCATCAATAACTGCTTATTTTATTATATGAATGTACTATGCTTTATCAGTCATATTATTGGACACTTTATTTACTGTCTTTTTACTGCAATAGATAATGGTGCAGTAAATATGTCTACACTATGTCATAACTAAACAAAACACTTTTCCAATTGTTTTCTGAACCAGCTGTATTGTCAGGTGGTGGAGACATAAAGCACTCACACAACTGTGCCCCTAAATTTGAACCACTCTCATTTAGTTGAAATGGTGGGTGGGAAAAACAGGAAATGCTATCACAACGTACTGACAAAGGTAAATACCCTGGGTATCAATGTACTGAAAGACTTGCAGACCCATCATGAGATAGCTGGGAGAAAAATAATGTTCCTTGGCAGATGCTTCCTTCATTTCTGAGACAATCTCATGGAACACTACTGGTAAAAACAAAACAAAACAAGAGCAACGATGACAACAACAACAACAAAAAACCCAGTCAACCAAATAAACAAGGGAAAAGCTAAGGACTCAGTTATGAACACTGGAGAGAAGACAGTGGAGGTGTACCATGCGTACCAGTCATCCAGAGGCTTAGAAGGGATGGCGAGGTGAGAGGAGTCTGGGGAGATATAGGAGCCCAGCTTCCCTTGATATCAGAGCAGAATGGAGGTTTTAACAATCCCCTAATCCGAATGGCCCGCGAGGCTTTCCCCAGGCTACTCATAATTACACTGGACTGAGACAGAGCAAAATGACCAGATGCTGAGCTGGGTGAGGGTAGGTGCTGGCTGAGATTTCTCTGTCACATGGACCAGCATCTTCAGGAGGATGCTGCTGCTTCCATAAATATGTTAATAAATAATTTTCCAGGCTAGTCCTTTGTACTCAAACTTTCTATCAGGATGGAAAGAGGATTTACAAATAATCACCTCCAGCCTCTTCATTTTCTAAATGGAGATTCCCAAAGATTAAAAAAAAACTGAAGTGACTTTTTCAGGACCTAACCGTTAATTTAAATGTAACAGGGTTTCCTAATTTGTAATATAGAAGGGATTTGAGGTGCGGGAGGTTATTTGATTGTTCCTTACACTATTTGTTGTTTAAAAGGAAAACATCTCATGAAAAAACGTCTTTCCAGACTTCAAAAAGCTTGAAATGATTGTCTGGAAGTGGAAAAGTGGATGCTGAGGGACAAACGCCAGAAATGAAACGGAGACGACCACCCATGTAACAATTATAGAAGAGACACCTGAAAGCTCAACTCTGCAGTTGTTTAGAACCCAGTCTTAAGAGTCCAAAAAACATGCCAGCTTCTGGGTCTCTGGTATGGCAGGGGTGAGGCCTGAACCCTTCTGTGCTCTGGATGTTCCTCCTTTCCACAGAGACTAACATCACCAAAGTAGTTACCCTTCTAAGTGACTCTAGGCAGGTTGACCAGGCTCCACTGGATGAACTCATACCAAGGGACGCCCTGGTGTCTGAGGATACAAACTTGACTCAATAGGCCTTAACATATATGACTGAATGCATGAAATCCAATGGGGGAGCCTATGGAGAGGGTAGAGAGGGGAGGGGTTATAACTACGATTAAGATGTGTGAAATGGGGGCTGGAGAGATGGCTCAGCAGTTAAGAACACTGACTGTTCTTGCAGAAGACCTGGGCTCGAATCCCAGATGCACATGGCAGCTAACAACTGTCCAAAACTCCAGTTCCAGGGGATCTGACAGCCTCTCTGTCCTCTGTGGGCATTGCACAACATGGGTGCACTTACCTACATGCAGGCAATACACTCATACACATAAAATAAAAATAATAAGATTTTTTAAAAAAGATATGCAAAATGCACAAAACTCAATAAAAATATACACTGAAAAAAGTAGAGGCTGGAGAGATGGCTCAGTGGTTAAGAACACTGGTTGTTCTTACAGAAGACCTGGGTTCGAATCCCAGCACCCACATGGCAGCTAACAACTGTCCTAACTCCAGTTCCAGGGGATCTGACAGCCTCTTCTGTCCTCCATGAGCATTGCACAACATGGGTGCACTTACCTACATGCAGGCAATACACGCATACACATAAAATAAAATTTAAAAAAAAGAAAAAAGTAGTTACCCTTCTAGAGAACAGAATGTACCAACAGAGTGATGAAACACCTATATAATAAATAACTTCACATTAAAGGCCAAACTAAATTAGGTAAAGAAAACTCATTATGTCATTTCTCTTGTCTTATTCCATCTGATATCTCATTAACCAGGAAAGTCATTTTGAATCCCAGAAACTGTAGCAGTCTAGCTTTTACCAGCACTCTATGCCCTACAACAAAACCTTGATACTCAAATGGTCCAGTCATAAGAGGTCTGGAATAGGCCCCTTTGCATTTGATATATGTATTAGAGTCTGTCCTGAACAATGCTGCCATGTGATACTAGTCTATCAATTTTACCATACCCTCATTTTCCAAAATAGGACTCAGGCAATTTCTCACAGAACAGTGACTTGGCCTGTATCGCTTGGCTACTGTTGTTCTCTCGCCCTGAAGCCTGCTGTGAAAGCGTTGTACATACATGACTTCACCCTTTACTCATCCCAAACACAGAAAAGTTTTGCCCTGCAGGGTAGCTACAGCTTTCTCTGATTCATAAGCAATTATTTGGAATGCAAACTAAAAACTAAAATGAAATCATCTTTAACAATCAATCACCCTATAGTAACTGGCAGTAGGAAATCAGAAAACCTATGATTTGTTCAACCTGTGAGGGTGTACAGCTTCACTCCACCCGTCCACAATCCTGACTGTAGCATCACATGCTTCCAGTTCCATCTGTTCTCCAAACATACAAAAGTAACAGGGTGGGGGAAATCCTTTAAATAGAACCTTCTTATATTTAAAATTAAATACATGATTGAGGGACAATAAAGACACTTCATAAGGCAAGAAGTTGCCCCAAACTTCAGAGAACGTTCTTCCCTACTAAATCAAGTCACTCGTGTTGTTTTATAACAGAGCCATACATTAGCTTTGCTAGTTCAGAGTATTAAGATGCATAAGGAAGCAGGCCTGCATCTTCCACGCAGCTCTGCATAACTGACACTGTCACAAGTAACTCAGGTCTCCGCCAACCATCACATGGTGAAGAACCTTGTCTCAGAATTACTAGGTTTTCTGGAGGGGGGAGAAAAACTAATATATTCTATACGCCAGAAATAGGATAGATTCTTGTTACAAGAAGGTACTCCTCTTTTCTCTGCTGCAAAAGAAATGCAGGATGCAAATACGGAAGTGCTATTTCTAAATCCCAAAGCTGTTCTTCCAGGTGAGTGAGCTAATAATTGTATACGGGGTAGTAGACACTGAGAAAATATTCTGTTCCAGAAGTTAATCCAATAAACCCAAGCATAATTACCTCTTTACACCATCAACTGTGAGTCAATAAACATTCCCCAAGTGCCTAATCCATGCCAGTCACAGTGTCTATGAGGAAACGAAATGATTAGAGACCTTGCCCTCATAATGCTTCATAGCAGAGATAAATTATATTTCTATGTAAGAAAGTGTCAATCAAAGTAAATAATTCTACTTGTATTTTCTCCTAATATACGATTCAAAAAGAAAACACAGCACTGTTTTTCTATATCATTTTCATTTATCAGAGATAAATGATTACCAATACTTCAAGATCCTTTAAGATTGTCAAGATACTCTTAAGATTACCAATACTTCAAAATCAATTCTTTGATTAGTATGCTTCAGAGTTTGGATCACTTATTAATTTCTAGCAGTCAATAATTTCGAGCTGTATTGGTTTCTTTTCTATTCCTAGTGATAAAACAACTTAAGGGAGAAAAGATTTATTCTGGCTCCTGCTCTAAGGGGATATGGTCCATGACGGCCGGGACGCCATGGATGCAGAAGCAGCTGTGATAGAGCGAGCATGCCAAGATCAGGAAGCAAAGAAATGAGAATCCTTGGCTTTCTTTTGCCTTTTTCATTCGTTCCTTGAGCCTAGGCCAGGGGATCGTGCCACCCACAGGCAGGGCAAACCTTTCCTCCTCAGTTACTCCTCTCTGGAAATACTGTAACATATCCAAAGGTATTTCTCAATAAATCCCTAGGCATTTCTAATTCAATCAAGCTGACAATGCAAACTAACCATCAGAAAGCCTTATTTAATTACACACACACAAACATACACACACACACACACACACACACACACACACACACACATAGTGGTTCCCACTTGATGCTATGAAGAGTAACTGTAATCTCTATAGTGCAAGTGACAAAGTATCTGTTTAATTCGGCTCAACATTTTCATTTACCTCATTTACTATTCCAGGCACTAGGAACAGAGTATTAAGCCAAATCAGGCAAAAATCCTGTTCCTATTGAGACAGACAATCAAAAAATTGATTAGCAAATAACCAGTCCTTCAAACAAACACAAATCTGTAACAGTGTCAATATTATGATGAAAAAGCAGACAGAACTCTGAAAGGATTGCAACCTGTCCTGGCCTTAAGGAAGATTAAGAAGAGTTCCCAGAGGAAATAATGAATGAGAAGGGACCTGGAGGATGAAGGAAGAGAATGAAGAGAAAGAAAGGGACCAGCGGGCATACAAAATACCTGGGGGGGAGAGGTGAAAAGTGAGTGCAAGTGACTGAGGACCAATGAGACCAGGAGGAGGAAGGGGCTGTGGGAGATAAGCTGGATCAAGGATGCTGAGAAGCTGTGAAATGGGTTTGCACAGGCAGTACTAGCACATCACTGGAATTCTGTATAACTTTTCTTTCTTCCCAGTAGCTGATGTGGATTCCTGTGCTGCATCAAAAGACTCTCCTCAACTTACTATAATGTGAATGACACAGACTGAAATCAAAGGTGTCTAGGGTCCAACTGTAGTCTATCTTAATGTAGAGTTAATTTGATCACTGTGAAGGTGTCTGGATCTACTTGACTCGCACCAACGCTACAGTAAGGAATGGTCAGAATGTGATAAAAGCAGCAAGGTCTGTTAGTCACAGAAGACCTAGAAAGTTGGTACTTTAGAGACAGTTTCGGTAACCAAGTCCTTGATTTTCAGTTTCAAAAGCACAATAAACCAAATTGCCTATATTGCATAGATGTTATTTTAACACCTCAATCAGTAAGGAGTCTCCAGAATCCCACTTAAAGACAAAGAATATAGAAGGTTGAGGGAAAAAATTCTATTTTTTTCCAAAGCTGTACTTTGGGGGATTCAGAAGTTCATTTCCAGAACAGAAGGTCTGGGTGAGAGTTTAGACCGGTACCGGTTTGTCCTCAAATACATTCCTGAAGGGTTTAGAAAAATCACGAAGCAGATTCAGAAGGTCAAAAGTCTGGTCCAGGTTCTACACATACATAAACTTCTCAAACTGGGCCAGACTTTATGAGGTTTAAGGGATACAGGGCAATTTCAAAGGCGTTTCCCCTAACCTGGTGACATTGTTTCTACCCTCCTCCTCATCTATGGCTCCCACAATATCTGTTGGGTTCCCATGGAACCAAGCCAGCTAGACATGTGCAATCTTGTATCAAACCATCAAAGCAAAACCAATAGATTTCTAGTTTAACATTAGGCTTTATCCAAATTTCAGTGTAGCTAAGAGCCTAACTGTGGCTTCCACAAGCTTAATAACATGCTTGGTAGCAGTTAAATTCATAAGCCAAACAGACCTGGGTTCATATCTTGGCTTGATCAGTGATTTGGGGAGAGTTAAATCCTCTAAATTTCACTAAGAAACAGGGGAAACATGACACATTGGAAATTTCCTGATGTTAGGCTACTCACTGAAAACATCTTCCTACTTTAGAGGAAACCCCTACCATGTCTCAGAGGGTGGGGTTGCAGACAATCCCTGTTCCTATAGGTTAACAGCAAGGGTATAAGCCCAGAGGAAAACCGTTATGGCTGTTGTGGCAACAGCAGCATCAGAATCACATACTGTGTATTTCTCAGAAAGGAATGTGGTATCTAGTCCTCTGCTGTCTGCCTTCCTTGGTTCAGGTCTGTGGTTTTCTCATTAGGATTCTTAAAGGAAAGCCTCCTCTCTGAATTCCCTGATGTTTCTTATGCCTTTATGTTATCAAAGATCTGTTTTCCTTTTCTTTTTTCTTTGTCCTTCCTTCCTTCATTCATTTATCTTGATAGCCAAGAATCCCAGTGGATGCCGATGACATGATACGGGATGATGAAGAAAGCAGAGATGGAGCACTTAGCACAGCACTGTGTGGGCAGGATATTTGAGGCAGGGGATAACAAGAGTGGACTTGGAATGCTCTGAAAGCTCTGCACATCTGGGGTCTGACTGCTCTTCTCCTCTAGTATCATCAAACAATGAAGCAACGATGGTACCTCAAACCAGGGTTTTGTTTCAGTAGCAATAAGATGACCCTGGTATCTATTTAAGCCCGGCCTCCCAACAGTAAATAAAAATCAACAAAACTTTCCTGTTCTCTGTGTCTTCACAGCCTATGCACCTTACTCTCTGACCCTCAGCCTTCCAGGACACCCACCTTACCTGCTACCAGCCTGAGACTTGCCGTACTGCAGGGGCAAACATTCTAGAGACCATGAATTAGTGAGGTTGCCCTTTCAGAAGAAAGCTTATTTTCTACTTCATACTTAGATCATATATTTATTCTGACAAATGACATGGTTTTTAAGCACAAGTTCTCATTCAAGGGATCCTTGAATTTGGCCAAATGCATAGGAGAAAATCATGGCATCCAAAAAGTAATATTCTTAGACATTAAGAAATATCTAATAAAACACTTTAATGTCAGAAGAAACCAGTAAATCCAAAGGAAAAGAGATGGAAAGAGAAAAACTAAGATAAACAGTACTGGAAGGGGCCTGAGTTAAGCTGTGATTCTCACATCCTTACATTTATTAAGAAGACCAAAAACCTCTAATGTCAAGAAAAAGCTTATTTTCAAAGACCAGCATCAATAAAAGACAGGAGCGAGCTAATATTAAACACTGTTGAGAGTAGGGGCTAGGTTAGCTAGCCGAAGCCTCACAAATAAAATTAACTTTTAATATCTTATGGAAGTTGCAGATGCAATTGTCATTGGTACCTGACAGTCTCAAATGAGCCCTGCAGACAGAAAGGGCAAGTGGGAGGTGAGAGGAGACACACTTTCCAAGGCTCCAGTCAGAGGTTATAAATAGAACTGGGTAAGGCATCAGACAGTATCCTCAGGAACTTGAGGAGGTTGCTCTCAGGGGCTCCCTTGGGTATCAAAGTCTGGAGGTGCGCAAGTCTGTTATGCAAGAGGGGAACATATGTAACTGTAACCTGAATATAGTCATCTGTATAAATCATCTCTGGATTACGTATAATAGCTAATACAATGAAATGTGATTTAAGTAGTTTTTATACTCTATTATATAGAGAGTAAAGCTAGAAAAAAGTCTGCACATACTCAATACCTCTACAGTTTTGTCCAGGTACTTTGTTACCAGTGGTTCATTGAATCTACAGACACGGAATCCATGGCTATCAAAACTTGACTGTATTTTAGGAACAAATTATTAGACTTTTTCCATGTGCTCTAGTGGAAACCTGAGAGACTTTCTAGAACTATGGATAACTTCATTTTCTTGTAGGGGGTGTTTTTACTATGCAATAATGACACATAAAATAATGCATGCAATGTTTATGGAAGATATTAAAAATTATGAAATACTTCAAATCCACCCCCAAATGTGAAACAGAAAGTAACAATCACCATTAAAACTTCTTGGAGTTCAGCCATCGTGATCTGCCTCAGCACAGACAGTATTTTGAGAGTTAATTTGTCTTCCTTATGACTTTATGTGTCTTCTCTCAGGACTATAGCACAGAAACTTAAATGCAGTGTGGTGGTTTGAATGAGAATGTCCCCCATAGGCTCTAAGTATTTGGATACTTGGTTCCCAGTTTATGGCACTGTTTGGAGAGGACCATGAACCCTTTAGGAGGCGTGACCATGTTGGAGGAAGTACATCTCTAGGGGCAACCTTTGAGAATACATAGCTATGCTCACTTTCAGTCTGGCTCTCTCTGCTTTCTGTGCCTGCTTGAAGATGAGAGTGCTCAACCCTCTGCTTTGGCGACCTCTGCCACCATGCCTCCCCACTATGACGGGCTCTAATCCTTCTGGAACCATAAGTCAAATAAAGTCTTCTATAGGTTGCCTTGGTTTTGGTGTTTTATCACAGCAACAGAAAAGTAACTAATATACATAGACTCCAGGAGATTAGTTTTAAAATGTCAATATAACAAGAACGAGGAGGAACACCTTAAATGGCTTACAAAGTGACAGTACTTAGACATAAGTAGAGTGGCGGTCTCGCATTTCTAAAGCTAGCTTTATAACAGGATGGAGAGAAAGGGCAATGAACACTCCTGGGTGGACACTGCACTGCTGCCCAGAGGCCCCTTTACAAATGAAAGATCCAAGAAGTCTTGCTGTTGGCTTACTCTCAGAATTGCTCTGAGGTAAAAAAAGTTATCTGGCCCAAGTTCACCACCTTCTGGAAGGGAGGACCTGTATCTGAAGATGATTCGATGCCTGTCTAGCTCTGTTATCCCACTTCAGGACAAGTCTGAGGGGCCATCTCAACTGCAGCATCTGCAAGGGTCGCAGAGGTGGGACTCGATCCACTCTTCCGAGTCATGCACCCCCCCCCATCCCAACCGACAAAGCATGTTTACCAGGGAATTTCATGTAAGACAGAAACTTTACCTCCATTACTTTAACTCTTATGGTAAGCCCTATTAGACAGACAGTATTAGTTTCATTTCATAGGCGGATTTCAGAGAAGGGAGCTAAACTGCCTAAAGCTATTCAGCTACAGCAGCAACTCAGAGTCAGTGCTCAATCTACCTGAATCTTAAATACTATGTTCTTTTCTGTATGTCTTACTAACCAGTACTCTGCTCAGCTTGTGTTTTAAAACACTCCAAGAGGCAAACTGTTCTTAAATTCAGCTATTTCTTGCTATCATTTCCGCAGAATGATCAAGGTTTTACTATATTTTAATAGCAGCATAGTATCACAACTGGTCATCAGATTATGAGTAGTTTTACTGGTCTGTGAATGGTACCTAATTTCCAAGTTATTCAGCAACACCATTTTTACTATTCTTACTAGGATGAGAAAGTAGCATCAGACCATACAGAAAACCATTAGCTCTATGAAAAAAGCACAGAACTAATAGTAGAAGTATATCAAAAAGGCAAATATCCAGTAAAACTTCCTGGTAACCTCAGAAAAACATGCAAACACATACAATTTAATAATATATTTTATTCACCTCACATACCCAAAATGTTATCATTTCAATGTGTAATTGACATAAAAACAAACAAGACATTTTAAATTCTTACTTTTTTATTGTCTTAGAAATCTGGTGTATGTTTTTACATACATGAAACATCTCAACTTAGACAGTCGATGATCAAGCGCTTCACAGTCACATGGGGCTACAGTATTAGATCTCATACATAAAGGTGAAAACAGAAAACAGAGTTAATGTTGAGAACAAGATTAGAGAACTTCTAATGTTTCTAATATAGTCCCTCTCAAGCCAGCAAAAATACCTGAGAGTTGATACGGTACATAATTAAATATGAAGCTTGTCTCCTTGGTAACATATTTAGACAAGACCAACTGACACAACAGCACAGAAATATTCTTAAGCTTGTTGTATTGAGTCTGAGGTCTATAAACGAACAAAGCATTCTTTGCTATCAAAAGTAGACTTGGAAAGAGGCTGTATTCTAGAGGACTAGAGTTACTTAGGAGAAAAAGGAAAGGAAAAGAAAAATGAACTGAGTACCATAATGCAGTTCTAAGAAAGAAAGGAGATAATATCTACCTTAAAATCCCACGAAGGTTCCAAAGCACTGCCTATGACAAACATCTTACAATGTTTTAGTTCTACCTTGAAAGCTCTGGACTTGTCATCTATGAAAGATGAGTGCTGGACAGGAGAAGAGCCTCTCTAGTCCCTTCCAGAGCCACTATTTTATAACTAAATGGCAGTGTCTGTCTGATCAGCATACTATTTTCTCAACAGCAAACTCAAATCCATTTCATTCTTTTTTCACTTTCTCTGAGAAAAAAATGTGCTCATCACTAACATATTGTGGCAAGTTAAATGACCCCCCTCCTCCCACACACACCAAGATACCCATGTCCTAATCCCTAGATTGGGAGATTTTTGGTTATTCTGTGAATATTTTATCTTTCAAAGCAAAGAGGACTTTGCATATACAATTAACTACAGGATCTTGAGGTTAGATTACTTTACATTATCTACAAGGGAACAATGAATTTCCAGGTGTCTTTTAAGACAGAGGTAGGGAGGGGAGTTAGAGTCAGATGGGATATAATAGCATAAGTGGAGGTCAGCAAGAGGTGTGATGCTAGTATACTGCTGTCTCTGAAGATGAGAAAGTGGCCGTAAGTCAAGGAATACTGATAGCTTTCCAAAGCAGGAAATGGAAACCAAAGAGACTCTCCTTCTCTAGAACCCTCAACAGGAGCACAGCCCTGTCAACCCATTTTGGATCTTCAGAACTATACGTTGTTAGAGCTTTGTGCTGTTTTATGATAGTAACTTAAACATTTGTGAGGTGGTAGTCTGACAAACCAGTCGGAAACTGACGCACTCAAGTATCATAAGAGTAGTATATCCAAGCTGCTACCTGCAGCATGGCTTCTTCAGCATTAACAGGTACCCTGATTTCAAACAACTCTTCTTATTTCATCAGGATGGTCAAGTTTTATGTTAGTTCTTATATATGGGACAATAACTAGGTATGTTTTAATTTAAGAAAAAGATTAGCTTTTTCTAGAAAATATGCAGAAATACTAACATGACAAAGAACTTTAAGTCATGTTAATATCAATGAATTGGAGAGTATCTGAAAGCCCAAAGAAGTCCTGCTCAATCAGGCTTCTTCCTAACTGGTGAAAAGTTTGCCTGGTAAGGCACTAAGGATAATTGAGAACTGTATGATAAGAAAACTTTTACATTTTTAAATAATAAAAAGACAAATAAATCTTCAGTTTTTGGACAGACACATTAGGGTACAGAATGTGAGATTGGTAGGACTGGATATAAATAGTATGTAGAGTTTTAATTATTTCTATCAGTTAAAGCAAAGGTCTTTAGAGTTTCTCAGTAATAAATATACAAATTGTATACCAAAGTTCTTTTAAAAACAAAGGTCAAGCCATATATTCTGTACTTTTTTCCTTTTATTAACTAAACCTACTGGTAAATGGCAAGCTTTCTGAAGTTATACCAAAGTGTAACTGCTTCCCACAGACAATAAAATTCCTGGAGATTTGTGGTAATTGTGAGGCTTCTTTATTTGCAAAGGCCTTGATAGAATTTTTTTTCCAGTCAAACACTCTATCATTTTCCTAGACTAAACAGGAAAATGGGACATAAAATGAGCAGCCATTCTGAGTGATCTCAATATTAACATTAAGCTTATTTACTAAAAATTCAAAACCAGAAAATAATGTATCAGCTTTCCCTATTTACCTGTCAGAATGGGTTTCTTTTCTATATATTTATTTATTATTTATTTATTTATTTTTATTCCCTGTGTATGAGTGCATTGTCTGCATGTGTGTAAGTGCACCCATGTCATGCAATGCCCACTTCTTAGAAGGAGGCATCAGATCCCCTGGAACTGGAGCTACAGATGGTTGTTAACCACCATGTGGGTGCTGGGAATCGAACCTGAGTCCTCTGCAAGAAGAGTCAGTGCTCTTAACTGCTGAGCCATCTCTCCAGCCTCCAGAATGAGTTTTTTAATCAATTATTTACACATAATTTAAAAGGTACATAAAGTACAATAACTCATTAAACAGCTAAAAAGGTGAATGTTATAGAGTCTCATGAACGAATCATCTTAAGTATTTTTGTGAATAACTGGAAAAATGATGTACTTTCTAGAATTTATTTTTTCTTTCCTGGACCAATATCTTACTGATATAAACAGCACTTTGTATGAACAATGGTTAGAGGCTGTATCCCAAGCCTGTCACTGTACATACTTCGGTTGTATTAGAAATAATGTGAAAACTATGTTTGAGTAAATAGACAATTTGCTTTGGGAGATCAGAAGGAGCAGAAACAGCATGATCACCAGGTAAGACTTCTGTAAGGGGCAGGATGGAATGGCAGCATCCAGTCATCTGTTTAGGGGCCACCATTCTACTCTTCATTTATTGTAATTTTATCATCAGTTATCTATTTATAAACCATGTCAACTCTAGGAAATAGAGATTTAAGGACATTACATGTTACAAAACAATAATGTCTACAAGCCTCATGCCCATCAAAACACAAAAAGAGATCAGCTACCTAAAAGTACAGGGAAAAAAAGAAAACTTATTTTTATTTATGAAGCAGGTGAGTCCAGAGGGTTAAATAATTTTTCCAAAGCATCACAATAAGAGCAAAGCAAACGGAGGCTCAGCCTCTAGATACCAAGACTCCAGGATATCGCACATCCACACATCCCACTGAAAACCCACAGATAGATACCACACTCTTTGTCTTTGTCCTTTTGTCTTTCTTTTTTGCCTTTTCTCCTTGTGTCTTAGCTGTAAGGAAAGAGCAGAATGAACAGAGTGCTGGACTGAGGGGCTGGGGAAATAGCTTGCTGGGTAAACACAAGGACCTGAGTTCAATCTCTAGAATGTAAAAAAACAGGCAGAGGCATGCATTTATAATTCCAGCACTGGGAGGTAGAGACAAGAGGATCCCTTGGGATTTTCGCCAGTCCAGCCTAGAGGCATTGATGAACTCCAGGTTCAGGAGGACAACTGGTCTCAAAAAATAAGGTAGAGTGTGACTAAGGCAGACACCCAACATTGACCTCTGACCTCCACAAGCATGCTCACACACGTGTGCCAGAGAGAGAGAGAGAGAGAGAGAGAGAGAGAGAGAGAGAGAGAGAGAGAGAGAGAGCGCGAGCGCAGAACATCTGAAAAAGGCAAAGTGATGCACAATCCCGTCACATTACCTGGTGAGGTTTACTTGATACTTTTGGGCTCAGTTTACTTATTTGTATAAAAGTCATGATCTTTAAAGTCCTTCAAAACATAAAGTTCTACAGTTTCATGAAACAATACTTTATCTAAAATA
>NW_008350535.1:3055063-3061874 GCF_000622305.1 Nannospalax galili
ATATCTTGGGTTGCTATAATTTCAATGACAATAATTTTATGTTTCAGACCTCTGCCTACAAATTTCAAATCCACGCACAATAAGCTACTTTCACAAACCATTTTATGAATACTGCTCCTATACAAGATAAAACAGAATACCAAACATTAATAGATTACAATTTGACCACTATATTGCAGCTTAGTTAACCTAAAAGTGTATGTGCTAATCACATTACGTAAGAGAACTTCACTTACAAAGAAACAAAAACATTGCTTCCCAATAGTGCACAACAAATAAGTTCAAATACAAACTGTTTTCAAATGTGCTGAGTTAATTTAGTAGTATTTGGAATCTGACTTTAAGTGTATATCTGTTTAAAATCAAAATGTTAACCAGTGCCAAGAGTTTTAGAATTGCATAGCCTTCAGCTTCCCCATGGGTGTGAACACAAAGTAGAGATTTATGTACAATATTTCATTTTAGCCTTTTCAACCTGACCAAAAAAAAGTCACTGGTGTGAAATATTATGTTCACAGGACCCTTCAAGGCTCTTGGGATATTTTGCCTAAGAGTTATGTGAAAATTATGTGCTATTATATTAAGGAACTGAAAACAAAAACAAAATCCCCTAAGAAAGATTCCATATGCTTTTAAAGATTTTATTTCTTAAGGCAAAACTTTTCCCAGAATCAGCAGGGTAACTTCAAATATTCTGACTGCCATTTGTCGCTGCCAGGTAGTACACTGATAACTCCTCCATCTGTAGCAATAGGGTGAAAGGATCCATTTGTAACCAACAGTTCTTAATTCACATTTAAGATCATCTTGAAATAGATGGAACTGTTTGTAACTTTATCTCTCAGATTCACATTTTCCCCGATAATGTCACAACATGATCTGGTTAGCTAAATAGATTACACTGCAGCAATTGAGATCAGTCATTGAGAAAGAGGAAGATGACTGTGTGGATCGGCTATACCACTCATGAGTCTATACCTGAAGGGCTCTAGGTCAACATCCTACAGAGATATTCACTCACCCACATTTATTCTAGCACTATTTACAACAGGTAAGTTATGAAATCAGCCTACAAGTCCATCAACAGATGACTGGAAAAAGAAAGTGTGATTATATATACACATACACACATACACAATCGAGTTTATTCATCTATAAAGAATGAAATTATGCCATTTGCAGAAAAGAGATGTAGCTGGAAATCATCATATTAAGTGAAATAACAGATATTCAAATACTACAAGTTTTCTCTCGTCTGTGGGTCCTGCACTGGGCATAGTACATAGAATCACGTATGTAGAGACATAAAATCATGTATATACATATGTCATGAAAGCTGATGTGAAACTGGGAGAAGGGAACAGTGCAACAGAGGAACTTTTAGAACGGGAAGGACATGGGGGAAGTGAACATAGTCAAAGTCCATAATTTATGTTCTAGTTAACTTTCTAAAGCTGTGATTAAAAACACTGACCGGAAACCAACTTGGGGAGGAAAGGGTTTATTTGGCTTACAGCACAGTTCATCATCAAGGGAAGCCAAGGCAGGAACTCAGGGCAGGAACCTGGAGCACAGACCATGGAGGTAACGCTGCTTACTGGCTTGTTCTCCTGGCCTCTACTCAGCCTGCTTTCTTATATAACACAAGACTACTTGTCCAGGGATGGCAGTGCCCACAGTGGGCTGGGCCTTCCTACATCACTCAACGGTCACCAGCCAATCCAAGGGAAACAATTCCTCAACTGAGGTTCCCTCCATTCCGTTGTATCAGGTTGACAATGGCAGCTATCCTGAAATATAATATACAAGAATGGAATGTCTTTATATAGACTATCACTCTATATAGAGTACATACACCCAGTTATAAAAAAGATGCTGTGTGGCATGCACCATTTATCCTCTGGGGAAGTTTAGACACTTTCTATTGCTAAGCTTCACTTTTGAACTTTGTAAAATAGGGAAACTCTCTGTTAATGTGTGCAACCTATCTTCTGAGTTGTTCTGACAATTACAAGATGACAATCACATAAAGTGTTGTGTTTCTGCTTAGAAACCTTAAATTGCCCTCTTTATAAGAGGTGCCTTATTATTTTGTATACTCTGCCAAGAGCATTTTCACATGTTCAAATAGTATGTCCCCATCTCTCCTCTGACATTGTCTTGAATTTGGTATTTTTTGGTGAAGCAAAAGGGAAGAGTAATCCCTGCTGGTGTCAAGGGGGGAAGAATAATTCTTTAGTTCTTGGTGCTGAGACCGCACTGGAGAGAAGGCACTCCCACCACCAGTGACTCCTTGACCAGTGCGTCACCCAAGGGCTGAACACCTTGGCAAATGCACAGTACAGGAAACACTGTTGAGAGCTCCCTCAAGAGTGATGGTCAGGGCCTAGTATGCCAATATACTTGAATCTGATGATCTAACTCAGCTTAGGAAGGGTGTACTGAGAAGTTGGTGATCCCTCCCAGGTAATTAAAGGCTGTGATTAAGTACTTTCATAAGGTTGAAATCAAAACAACTTCCTTCAGTTCTTCATTATCAACACCAATTTGGACTTTGAAGGCAATCACACATTGATCATGTAAGGAAGAATTTAAAACAAACTTTCAAGAACATAAACAATTAAAAACTAAACTATTTTTTGCTGGTGTAAATAAACACTCTCAGAAGAGACCCCAGAGTGGAGAATTACTTTGGAAAGAGAACTCTTAGTTAAATAAGTAACATGAAATTGCCTCTCATAGAAGATTGTCTGATTATATAATACAATAGGTGCTATTTTTGAGAAGACAGTTGTTGACCTTCAGTTTTCTCTATGAAAAGCAAAATAACTTGAGTGTGTTTCTAATGAGGATTTATAGCATTAAGACTAGAAGTTGGTTAGCAATCCTGGCATTTGAAAATCCCATGAATAGAGCTGGAAATGGCTGAAACCAAAGCTACCACTTTGAAAATGTGACCTGACATATATTGAAAATGAATTTCACATTAATCAAAATGCTTTTAAGCCCGTAAACACAGAAGCATCACCAATTTGATTCTAAACTTGTGGCACTCCTTCAAAAAGCAGCTGATTCATCAGAAAGAAAAGAGCAACTTCTGGCAGATAAGACCTCAAAAAAAAAAAGAAAGAAAGAAAAGATGACAAAGATGAGAAGCCTGAGCCAAAGCATAATGTACCGAATGCTGCTTCCCAACTGAAAACAAATTTCTGGCTTCTCTCAAACACTTTAAGTACTAAAATCATACGGTCAACAAAAGGTAAGCAAATGGTTCAACTTCAACACTTTTTTTTTCCATCCAACACTTACTTTCCTGCTGATGAAAAATTAATTTTTGATGGACATTTTTCCTACTACACTTCAAATGGAGAGTTTCTCTTTATAAAAGGATCAGTTCTGCGAGGGGGAACCTTCAACAGTGGGAAGTGCGAACACTGAGTATAAAGGAAAATAAGGGAACTTCAATGGTTTCTGAGCTTTCTCTGAGTTTTCCCTTGGTCCCAAGAGTTGCCTACCATCTAATCCTGTCTTTGCTCTGCCAAAGATTAAAACACACGGAGGAAAAAAAAATAACATATGTACAATATAAGAAGCATATGACACCATTCAAAGTCCAATAAATTAACATATAAAGATCTGTAGATATCAGTTAGGAAAAAAAATGAGCATCTAAATTTAAAGAAGCTGGGAAGAACAATCAAAATGTCTTCCAATGGGGGACTGGCTAAGCAACTTCTAATAATATAAAGCACAGTGCAAAAAAACATTAAAATTCTGGGGCTGGAGAGATAGCTCAGTGGTTAAGAACACTGACTGTTCTTGCAGAAGACCTGGGCTTGAATCCCAGCACCCACATAATAGCTAACAACTGTCTGTAATTCCAGTTCCAGGGGATCCGACAACCTCTCCTGTCCTCCGCAGGCACTGCACGACATGGGTGCACTTACCTACATGCAGACAATATATGTATACACAAAAACTAAAATATTTTTTAAAAAATTAAAATTCTGTTGAATGTACAGATATGGAAAGATATTTTAAAATGTTAATTGGGAAAAAGCATACCCCAGCCCCTTCAGTATTGGCTCATCTGCATTTCTATTCTAACAGTTAAATATATGCTAGTTTGGATGGCTCTCCTTTGGGGAAGGGAACAGGAAGAGCAGAATGTGGTTGTTACTCTACACAATGCATTTTGTATCTGGAGAAAGAATATTTGTGATTCAGACTATTATTAATTGAATTGTTTTTCACAATTATCTGCTTCATACCCTACTTTCTAGATTTCGCAAGGAAAATGTTGACTTTACTGATGTTGACCATTGCTAGACAACATGCTTTGACCAATGAACACCAAGCAAATGTGGCTCATGTCACATCCAGCACAAGCTTCCCTTTCTTTGTGTGGCTGACTCAGCCTCCTCTTTATCTCTACCACATGAACAAGTTCGTTCAAGGAGAGAATGGTCCTTTACATGGATCTTCCTATAAAAAGACACTTGCCATTCCCAAAAGCCACTGACAATGAAAACAGTAGGGAAATGCATATTTTAAGACATGGAGATTTTAGGATTCATCACTACAAAGAAAAGGGCATGACTAAAATATATGATGCAATACTATTCTGGAAATGTCATTATAAAAGACTTTTTGTCTTGTTTATCTGTAGTTGTTATTTTTTCTATTACAACCATGTATTATACAAACAGAGTTTTAAAATAAAGGGTCAATCAATGAAATAAATTTCCTAATATGACTGAATACATTATAGTATCATTGTCAGCTGTGACCCAATTCAAGGAAAAAGCACTACAACTGGATACCAACAATACCCATTCATGCACAGTCCAAAACAGAAACAGCTTTAACTACTGGGCTTGACACCTTTTTAGTCCAGCCGGCATGGAGAGGGATATGGAAGGAATAACTAGGGAACTCTGAGGCTTGTGACTTACTGGAAAACTCATCACCTAAAACCAGCTGTTGAGCTGCCTCAAGTCAATGGCACTGAACAGATAATTCCTTTAACCCCCTTGTCCTGGTGCCTCAACAGCTAAGCAATCTTTGTAGTATGGTATGACTTCTTAATAGTTTTATCTATTTGGAAAGAGGGCTCCGGTTCAATCAGCTTAGATAAAATTTAATAAACTGGCATTTGCTCCTCACTTTTAGAAGGGAGACAGGATCTATGAAGATTCTTGACTCTTTTAAAAAATATTTTATTTATTATTTTTATTTTATGTGTATGCATGCATTGCCTGTATGTAGGTAAGTGAACCCCTGTTGTGCAGTGCCAGCGGAGGACAGAAGAGGCTGTCGGATCCCCTGGAACGGGAGTTACGGACAGTTGTTAGCTGCCATGTGGGTGCTGGGATTTGAACACAAGTCTTCTGCAAGAACAATCAGTGTTCTTAACCGCTGAGGCATCTCTCCAGCCCCAGATTCTTGACTTTTAAATCTTGAGTTCTTATTCAGAAATTTGGGATTTTCCACAATTCATTTTCTCCTATCTGATCCACGTTCAAATCTTATTCCCTTTCAGTTGTCACACTCAAACAAACATATTTATGTTCTCATTTTGTTTCTTTTCCAGATTCCCTTCTGCCTATCCAAACCCTACTCATCCTTCAAACATCTAAAAGCTCAAACCTCTTCAATGTGTCAGAAAACCTGCTCTTCAGCTCACTAGCTTGGCCCTGTCCATTCAAACTGCTCTACTCCTGTGTCACAGGCATGAGACTTGGCTCTAGGAAAGCCCCCTTGCAATCTTCTCTAGTCCCCAGAGCACTAGGTAAGTTAGATTACTGAAAAGCATGCTGGAATTAATTTCTGACAGATGAATCTGGCAGTGTCCAGGCAGTTTATCCTGCTTATGTTGGCAGCCAGGAAGTGTGGGCTTTCAGGTTGGCTGCCACACAATAACCACATTAACTACTGTCAGGCAGAGTTCTGAACACTTTTTAATGAATGAGGTCATCACACTCTTGTTCCAGTTGAGACAGCAAAGCTCAGATGACTAATGACATTGCTGAGGTCAGAAGTGGCAGAGCTGAGACTCCAAGCCCACGGCTGTTGTCTTCTGTTCACCATAACTCATTTGTGTTAATAATGTAAGACTCAGCAGAATGTAACAGAATAAAAATTGCAATACTGCCCCCCCGAAACATAGTATAGACTGGAAAATTTGGGATGGGAAACAGAAGTCCCAAAAGGATATGCTTAAATAAAGACAGACGGATAATTATCTGTTTACTAATAGAGGGCAGGCTACATAGTGACCTAAGCATTTGTTGAGTGAAATGGGTCATGTAAGTCTTGGGCCAGAGTGGAACTGTTCAGACAAAAGAGGACAGATTAAGTGTTTTTGTCTAGTCACTGTCTCTATTCCTGCCCCAAGGAAGAAATGATCTTGTTCTAACAATATAGTGGCCACATGAGTAAACAATATTTATTTATAATCTTGGTCAAGGTGTCCTGCCTGACCCTAGTAGATGGAAGGCAAGGGGAAGAGACCGAGGAGTGATATATAATTTAGTTTTAATGGTGCTTATTCTAATACTTACTGTTTCTTCCTTTTGCACACATAAGGTAAAGAGAAAATAAAAAATTAAAATGACAGAAAAAGGACTTTTATTCTCCTTGTAACTAGTGATGATAAGAGCAATTCCTCTAAATTGTACTGAAAGGCCTATAAGATTGTTGTCTAGTGTCTAGCCTGAGTTCCATGCAGGGGTGACCCACTGCTCACTCACTCCCTACGTTCCACCTACACAAACACAGAACATAGCACTGCACATCAGCTCTAAATATA
>NW_008350535.1:3061954-3071689 GCF_000622305.1 Nannospalax galili
TACAAATCAGACACTTGTCTCTTAGTATTTTTGAGTTTCCACTCTGTCCTTCAGTAAAGAGTAACACGTATTATGACCCAGTGTATACAAGGTGCAAGTTTCAGAGAGTAATACTTACCTTCCCGATATAAAGAATATCTGCTAGCTATTCTGTTTGAAAGTCACTAAGCTAATTCAATGAGCCACTAATTGAGCCACAATTCACACACACATATATATATTTTTTTCCACTTATTGTTCATTAAAAATTACAACACATTAAAGGGGAGACAACTTAATAATATTAAAATTATCCTAATTCTAATTGTTCAAGAAGGTAAGTGGTTAGGGTGAGGTGCAGAGGTGCAGAGGAGACTATCACAGGCTGATGTTGAGTTCCATATTAGCTAAGGCCAGACTGCAATTCCCCCCAAAAAGAAGAATGTCCAAAAGAAAATAGTATGTACTTTATAAACTCTGTATTACCTGGCTTCCTTTGTACTTATTTTTTAAAGGAAGATGCTTAAAAGTGTTCCCCCACATGTTAATACCTGTCTTGTATGAAACCATCTACAGAGGGTAGAACATCCACAGAGTCCAGGTACTTAAGCGCTCCTGGCAACTAACACTACTAGCAGTGCCCCTCTGCTCACCCCCAGGGCAGTTTTCTCTTTCTGCCTATCTTAATCCTCCAGGCAGCTACCAGAAAACTGGAGTTGGCACTAAAGTTTACTCAGCAAGTATGTGCCGAGACCTTATACCTTGTCAGGCATTGCTGTAGATAGGGACAGAATGGTGAACATGCAAAGGATCTCTCTCCTAGAACACTCAGTGAGAGACACAGCCAACAAACAGGTAAACCTTCCCTTTTGCTCCAAGTGTTACAGAAAGCAAGATCATGGGTCAGTATAATAGCTCAGATGAGTCCCTACTGCAATAAACAATTAAAAGCCCAAACTGTTGGGTGTGGTGGCACACATTTTTAATCCCAGCACAAGCAAGGGAAAGGGAGGGATCTCTGAGAGATTGAGGACAATCTGGTCTACACAGTGAGTTCTAGGCCAGTTGGGGCTACAGGGAGACTCTATTTAAAAAATAACTATAAGATACAATAGTAATAAAATCACCAGATTGCATAATTTTAATTTTTTTCAGACAGGAAGCATTTGTTGCTCGCATTCCATTCACAGTGCGCCCACTTTTGTAAGGAGCAGAGAGCCATTTAAATGAAAATGTCAATTCTAAAAGTGTTCCAGAATGGGAGCTGGGAGAACTCAACATAAATACGTGCCTCATTTTGTAATTGCCAAGCTCTGCCTGGAGTGCCTATTACTGACTTGAGGTCACCCATTAGAACTGCGGTCCGAATGTGCTAATTTGCTATTCTCTTTACAACGATGCTTTAAGCTTTTAAGCACAAACATACTTTGCTCAGATTTTTAAAAGGCATCAGTTTTACACACATTTGCTGTTGTCCGTATTTTATGTGTCTGTATATTATGAGTTCATTTCTTCTACATTCTCAAAAGCAGCCACAATACTGAATTTGATAAAGGGTCACAATAAAAGCACTAAAGTCAGCTCTTGCCATTTTGACCAAGTCAAAACGATTTTTTTTAAAACTCAACAAAATCGTGTATTTCCTTTGTTTTTCTCTCCATACCATCTGTTTTGTATTCATTTTCACAGATGAATCTGAACTAACTATTCTTTTTTATTCATAACTTTTCAACTGCTCTGCTACGCCCAAGTGCATTAAAGTAGTTGAGGTGAGACCCAGGAGATTCAAAACGTAGCAAGTACAAAGGGCTCAGAAGGATTTCAGTATCCAGCATCCAAGACGGCATCCAGGGAGTTTGTCCTCTGGGGATCCCAGGCTCCTGTATCCCCTACCTCACTTCTGACTAATAATAATAATTTCTTCAAGTATATTTCATAGAAAGGGATTTGGGAGGTTGGGAATAGCTCAGGTTAGTGAAGTGCTTGCTATACAAAATTGAGGATCTGGGTTAGACCCTCAGAATCCACAGGAAAAGTCAGGTGTGGTAGCATTTACTTGGAGTCCTGGCAATGGGGAGAAACAGGTGGATCCTTGGGCATTGCTGTTCAGTCATTCCAGTCAACCTGGTGAGCTCAAGTCCAATGAGAGACTTCCTCAAACAAACTAGGTGAACAGGCGCCTGAGAAATGACACTCCACACTGAGCTCTAGCTTCCACATGCATACACACACCTATGCACATGTGCATATGCAAAAATGCAGGCACACATAAATATATATACACACATGAAAGGGGGTTGTCTCACATATGTAAAGTCTGTGCTGAGGCAGCTGTGAATTATCTCCTGCCTCTGCAGCCAACAAAACCTCATCCCGTTTCCTCTAGTAGAAATCTTATGAGGTGACCATTAATACATAGGAAAACCTTTTATACTCACATTCTTTCCCTTTATTTATTCATCTACTGATCTATATCCATTCATCTATAATCACAGATAATATTTACCTATTTTTCTGTTATCCACAGCATGCTGAGATTAACGTGTTTCCCTAAAAGAATTACAAAAGGTTTTTTTTTCTAGTTTTAATATACTACTGTGTGTGTGTGTACTGCTATTTGTTCTTTACAGGAAATAAGGCAGAAGGAAAGACAACAATATTATCTAGTAGCTTTATACATTAAAAGGACTAAAGGAAAATATTTTTAAAAATTATCTGTGAGTTATATGAATACTAATGCACTTTTTAATATTTTAGATATTTAGAAGAAATGTTTTATACATTTAAAAAGAAGATAGTAAAAGAAAGCAAACATGATGACCACACATATTCAGTGTCAGCTGTGTTCATGAGCTTGTGCTCTTCTAGGACCTAAAACACCACATAATCTGAAAAGAAAACCCTAAGACCCCTTAGGAGGTGTCATGCGCTGTGAGAAAAACAGAAGCCATTGAGAGAAGACAGCAAGTTGAGAAAGCTCTCTACTGCAGGGCTGGAGAGATGGCTCTGGGGATAAGATCGGGTACTGCTCCATAGAAGACCCAAGTTTGCTTCCCAATACTCATGTTGGGTGACTCACAACCTTCTGTAATTCCAGTTCCAGGTAATCCGACACCCTCTTCTGAACTCCAAAGGCAACCACACTCTTGTGCGCCCCTCCTCCACATACACATAATTAAAAAACTAAATTTGAAAGCAAAGGGCTCTTATGCAAAGAACAACAAACTACAATGGAAAAATTGGGTCTAAAAAATGAAAAAAACGGAGTCCAGTGAGAAGAGCAGAGAGAGTTTAGCATAAAGGCCTGGAAGACGTATAAAAGCAGACATCACAGAACTCACACTCCACCTGCCACAAATCTCTGCAAGCCTGTCAAGCTGCTGATGGAGAGATCCAGGGAGAATAAAGGATTAAAGAATGGAAGTGACAACTGACTTATCCTGGATCAGGAGAACGAGGCTAGAGGAAACAGCTGAGACAGAGACTGAAAATTGGATGGCTGTGACTTCTGACAGTCTAGCAGCTGGCTTCAGATGCACTCTGCTGTCTGTTCTGCCTGATAACTTTCTAGAAGGCACCTTGGAACGAAGACAGGAGGAGATGGCACTTCTACCAAATAAAATGCTCATGTGGCATGCGTAACATTCCTCTTAGCCATACTAGATTTTGATTTTACTATTTTATGAATTTTTTTAAATCTGTGTTTCTGACTTGAACAAACTACTAAATCTAGGCCTTACTGCATAGTTTAGAGGACTCTAGTTTAGAAGAAAAGAGTGTTTAAGCCACAGTGGGAGCACTGCGGGAAGAAGTGGTCGGACAGGCTGAATACATGTGTTCATTATGTCCAGCAGTGTTCTTGTTTTAAATTAACACTCCTGTTTGTGCAAAATTTTAAGAAACTACATACTATATACTCTCATTTGGAGGAGACCTTAAAGCCTATTAGTCCAATAGTATTTGAGCTGAGGCCTTGTTTAACATCCCCACTAACTGCCCAGTCTATGGTTACAGGTTAAGAAATTCATTACTTACCAAGGTAATACAGCCCTGAAGCTATGCTGAGCTTTAAGGAAGTCTGACTAGATTATTTTGTACTTTGTTGTTTTCAGTTACTAGAATTTGTCATGATTATAGTTTTATGGTTTATTTTATTTTAACCAAATAGCCTTTTTGAGACTATGCATGTGGATATACGTATGTATATAGCAAAAACAACAACAAAAAATCAGTATTTTGTATTTTGCTTTGCCAAAGGCTTTTAAGATAATATGAACTATTTTTATAGTATGAACTACAGAATAATAAGGGCTAAATAACAGAAATATTCTCTCTTCTGTATGATAAAAAATATTAACTTTATCTTTGAAACAAAGAAAGGGCTATTTCAGTTTTCTTGCCCCACTTCAACGCTCAAAAGCATAAAATAGAAATGTACAGGCAATTATGACAGTTTTCTGTCATCAAGAGAAATTACTGCCATAACTAATACATAGGCAGCACAGGCAGGTGAGACAACCTGCAGGGACACTCTCTACAAGAAAAGACTAGGTTAGAAAAACTCAAAACAAGTTTAAATTTCCTAATTTGGATAGAAAACAAGCATTTCATTGAAATGCGCATAAAGAACATGGCCTATGCCAACTGCTCCCAAAACAGTACCCACTGGACACTACTCTGCATTATACATCATGGTACAACTGCATGCTATGAGCTTCTGAAGACTACTCCAGATGACAACATGTTTTTTAATATTTTATTTATTATTTTTATTTTATGTGTATGAGTGTTATGCCTGCATGTAGGTAAGTGCACCCATGTTGTGCAATGCCCATGGAGGACAGAAGAGGCTGTTGGATCCCCTGGAACTGGAGTTACAGACAGTTGTTAGCTGCCATGTGGGTGCTAGGAATCGAACCCGGGCCTTCTGCAAGAATGGTGCTCTTAACCACTGAGCCATATCTCAAGCTCCAATGACAACATATTTTAAATAAAATACCTGGAAAAGGGCTGGGGAGAGGGCTCAGGTGGTAAAGTGCTTACTACATAGGCATGAGGACCCAAGTTCGAACCCCCAGAACCCACATAAAAGCTGGGTGTGGTCATATATACCTGTAATTCCAAAGCTAAAAGGACGGACATAGGAGGATCTCTAGAGTTTGCTGTGTAACCAGTCGAGCTGAAATTACAATCCCAGGTTCATTAACAGACCCTGACTAAAATAAAAAGGTGGAGGAAGATACCAGGCTTCATCTTCTGGCCTCCACATGCAAGTGTATGTGTATGCATGTATTCCCCCGACAAGCATACATATGCATACACCCAAAAATATATCTGTAGAAACAGTGTTTTATTGACTAATGGATAATCAATATAAAAAAATAAAGATTAAGAAAATAAAAAAATAAAGCTTAAGTAAATTAAAATCTCTGCCGTTAAACTACATCCAATTACAGGTTTATAGAAATTAGCAACTTGCAAGAGTTGGGTCTTAAGGGGGAGAGAAATACAAGACACATATACAAAACGATCAAAAGACGAAATGAGAGTGAAAGATTCTTGAAGAAGTACATATTGGATTTGCCAGTAAGATTAAAAGAAAAAGCCAGTTTTTCCTCCAAAACCCTCCTCCCACCTGGCCACCCCCACAGTGCTCTGCAGATCGCAGCAGCACACAGCTTGCTCAGTGCATTTTAAATACACATGATTACAGTGGCCCGAGTTGGAATGAAGAGAAAAGATGGTTAAGAGGTCACTGTCAAAAATTGACTTATCATTACTAGTGAGGTGTAAAGGTTTTAATTGTTCTCATTTTACATGGCTCTTGCTAAAAACCCAGAGTCTGGTAGGAGCAAAATCATTCTGCATTTATAAAGAAAGCATGAAGACAGTACTATTCCTATTGAAGAAGAATGTGGCATTGGCCATTGTGAATAAGGACTTTAGTTACAATTACTCTAGCAATTTTCCTGGGAAGGAAACCTTTGCAGTAGATTTCTCTGCCCATATCCCACTGGGAGCAAAAGCCCTCTCACCCTTAGCGTCCCCATGAATCATGGCATTACCAACTCCCAAGATACTCACAACTCGCACTTCTAGCTTGCAAAATATGATGTGCACAATTTCTAATATGATTTCATCTCTTAAGGATCAATTATTTCTCAACAAAATCAATCAAACTCCAGCAGAGCTCCAAAGAGAAAGGGAAGCACTAGGGACATCTGACTTAAGGTTCCTTTTGAGATATGCCTGAAGGTATCCATCTGGATGAATTAGTTGTGCCCTAGGTAACTAGAACCAGCCTCATGGGCCACATACAAACAAGGACCACTGTCCATATTTTGCTTTCTGTGTCACAGCCAGGACTAGAAAAGTCTCAGAGCTTAGAAAGTTTGAATTCAGTGCGTGGTCTCACTTTAGACATGAAGGAGGTGAGAGTGTAAGGTCAGGTGGCATGCTCAAGGCTACAAAGCTGGGTAATATGAAGGCCAAGGGAAAACCTAGTCCTACTCTAGGAGCCACTACATAAATGTATCACACTGGTGAAATGTGCCCCACCTTTATCAAGAGCGAGCGAGAGAGATTTAACTTAGCAGAGTAACTATTTACTAAATGGGTGCTTAGACAAAGAACACATCCTACTTCTTCACCCAATGAAATCCAGCCTGTAGAGAACCACGGCATTTGTTTAATCCATTGATGTTTAAAATGTGCTGCAATAAAAAAACTGCAAGTCAACCAATGGCTGCACGCATACTGTTCCCAGTGAAAGGACAACCACTTTAAGTAGGTCACAAATAGTAACGCTATGTAACTTAAAGTGTGATGACTAAATCACATTTTAAAACGGAAGCCAATTTATTATTATATTTTTGAAACTAGTGCAGACACAGACTATGATTTTGAGGTGTTTTTTTTTTAAACAGTATAAATTGTATTTCAGCTCCCCTTTATCAGATGCAGTATTGAACTTAAATGTCTACAAGATCAGTGGGTGGATGATCATAGAACATTTTTAAAATTTTAACTTTACTACCCACAAGGAAGTGGGAGTAATATGTCAGTGGGACTAAAATGTATGTGACAGAGTCTTAGAGATTCCCCAACTCTACAGAGCAGCATGTTCTGTGTCTAAAGAAGCACCCACCCGACCTTTGCTTGGTCTGCTTTCAGAGCTGACAAATACAATAAATGAGTTACATCAGAATCTAAAATTGTCCGTGTTCTTCTATGTCCTACCAAAGAAATCTTAATCACAGCTGATAATTGGAGATTCTCTTACCTACAGGGCCTTGTAAAGGTTCCCTATTAGTGAGCAGCATGTTCTGTCTCTAAAGAAGCACTCACCCGACCTTTGCTTGGTCTGCTTTCAGAGCTGACAAACACAATAAATGAGTTACATCAGAATCTAAAATTGTCCGTGTTCTTCTATGTCCTACCAAAGAAATCTTAATCACAGCTGATAATTGGAGATTCTCTTACCTACAGGGCCTTGTAAAGGTTCCCTATTAGTTGGGTATTATGTGATCCATGCTAGGAATAAACAGCTTGTAAATATGGACAAATGTAAGCTTTTACTCAACTGTCTCTCCCAAACATATCTGAATGGAATCCACAAAAATGGATTTCAATCTCATTTCCAAAAGCCTGAAGTCAAGGAATAGGAGGAAGAAACCGCTGTGGGTAAGAACATACTGGCTTTTCTCAGCCCTGGGGACAATCTCCCATTGCCTCTGGCCATCACCACATCTTTTTCCATTGCGTCTGGCCATCACCACATCTTTTCAGGCATAGCCACAGCTGCACAGCCTGAACACAGGTCTGCCATCTTCATTAACATCCTCTACCATGTTCTTAGCCTATCCCTCGAATCCTGCTGTCCTCCAGGTCCTTCTTCTTCCCCACAGGCACCCTTCCACTGTCCATGTCAGGTACATCGTGTCTATCTACAAGGCCCATCCCAGCTCCACCACTCCCACAGAGCTTTCCCACAGAGTGCATAGCCACCAAATGCTCATTTTCTGAACTGTGTAACATTTATTATGTGATGGTCATAATGGGCACCAATCATGGAATGCCCATGTCCATTGCTATTTTCTTCAAACATGTTACCAGTTCTATTTCCCTATTTCAATAAGATTGAGGGCATGGACCTACAAGCATGCCTTCTAAATATCTGCCATCAGAGTAACACGAAAACAGACAAATAGGTGCTTGGGGAACAAAATATACTCCACTGAATTAACACAGTGACATTCATGTCTCTTGAGAGTGACCCATAATATTTCTTCCTTGGCTGTTCATGAGTCCAGAAGCAAGAGAAAGATTTATGGCTGTAAGGAAACAGGTGATGCAGCATCTCTGAACAGAGGAGATACAATCTCCAAATATTTCCATGGCTGGTATTCATCTTTACAGGAAGCTACCACAAGTAATACTTGGACATGAGCTGTCATGCAGATTCATCAAATGACTTTGCACATAGATAGATTCTTCCTTGCATTTCTGGATTTCATTATCCAGGGCACTGTATCAATTTACAGCAATAATATTAAGAAGATTCTCAGTAGCTATTTTAATGTAATCTAAGTTAGCTCCAGAGGCATTTCTCTACTGAAAATTGATTAAAAGATCTGTGCTAAGCGAAATGCTGAAATACAGACATATGACAGAGTTCCCTTTCTATTTTGAAGAAAAGAACAAAACTTGCTCCCTGTGCAATCTCTTCTAGACTCCCAGAGCTGCACATACAGTAACAGCTCCAGAGTTTCCATGGCATTGTATTATCTGTGGAAAATGAAATCTGTAAGTAGAGGCAAAAAGCACAGTAGCCCTTTACAAATAATCACACAGAGCCAAGCCCATAAAACACATAAATACGTTTTAAAACATGATTTTCTCCTGACTTGAGTATCTAGAGAAGACTTTATTCACCCACACGCTGTCACTCAAGAACCATTTTATTGATTTCAAATCCCCTCTTGTGGCCCCTGAGGCAGAAATTAATTCAGCAGGCATGCTCTGCATCTACTCACAACAGAACATCTATAGAAGCTTCCTATGCCACAGCACTATATCATCCAGTAATATGAACATGAGACCTGTAAACTTACATGGAAAACATCACATTGAGAATTAATGGGAACAAACATAGAAAAAAATGGAAATTCTAAAAAGAAAATGACTAAAAGGTTCTGAAAACTATGGACCCAGGATTTGGATTCTACAGAGGCAGCTGAGTGCAGGAGGGCCAGTACCAAGGGCCACGTTTATTACCAAGCCATTAACAGAAGGGAAATAAGGCCAAAACATACTGGCTAAAGGTAGAAATCTAATTTTCCTATAGTCAGGTGTTACTGCAGGCATGAAAGTGTTGGTATTGCCAAACAAATGATTTATAAAATGAACAAGAATGGTGGAATGAATAAATGAATGTATGAACACAATGGGAATAAGGGGATGACTGATAGAGCTAATAGTCACGTGGGCGCAAAACAATCCTAACTAGACAAGACTATTAGAGATGTGGAATAGGGAGGTCGGATTAGTGAAGTCGCCAGCTCAGGGGGGAAAAAGGAGTAAAATTTAACCCCAGCATGGTGGAACATGGCACAAGCCTATAATCCCATCACTGTAAAGACAAAAGCAGGGGATCATAAATTCAAAGCCAGCCTGGGCCACATGGTGAGTTCAAGGCTTGTGGGAGCCTGGAAGGAAGAAATGGAGAGAGAGGAGGAAAGAGGGAGGGAGGGAGGG
>NW_008350535.1:3071775-3091649 GCF_000622305.1 Nannospalax galili
AAGAGGGAAGGAAGGAAGGAAGGAAGGAAGGGAAGGAGGGAAGGGAGGGAGGGAAGGAGGGAGGGAGGGAAAGAAGGAAGGAAGGAGGGAAGGAAGGAAGGAAGGAAGGAAGGAAGGAAGGAAGGAAGGAAGGAGGGAAGGAAGGAGGGAAGGAAGGAGTGTGTATAAAAAGATGGGAGTCTGGGAAAATTTTAACTCAGTTCTTCCATTTTAGGTAACATTGAACAGATCTAATTTCCTAATTCTTTTCTTCCAAATAACCTTCTGCTTAGTGTTCAGTGCAGTAGTGTTGTTCTATTTACAAGTTTCTGGTCATGATATGACCCTCATGTCTAGAAAAATGCTCAATCTACCCCAACCCAACCCAGTTGAATCCATCTTAATTTTAAGGTCTAATGCAATACAATCTTGAAGAACTCTTTGTTTCCCTAAGAAATTTAGAAAACAGTGATCTTTGTCTACTTTTGCAGCCAGCCTAAAGAAGAAAAGTCACAAGCAGACAAGGGAATGAAATAAGAAGTTAGTAGGATCAGAGCTTGGAAGAAACCAGTATTACAGCTTTCCTTATTTGGGTCGAAGGTGAAAACTGGGTGCTTAAAAGTTATGAAAACCAGACTTTGTCCCACAAGGGTACAAATCTTGTTTTCTTCTGGCAAGGAGGCTAACTTCTGAGTTCTGGGATCATTGGAAGGACTAAGCACGTCATTCTTTTCTACCTCCTTCCTACCTTTTGCGCGTTTCCTCCGTTTTGAGGAATTGGGTATTTATTAGTGTGAATCATTTTTCTTTATGCCCCAAAGTATAAAATAGCTAGGGATAAAATGCAGGAAAAGACAATCCACTAGGAGGAAGTCTGAGCATTAACCCTGCAAGTTAGAATGGATGACAGTTTCCAATGAACACTGCTACAGGTGTAAAGACAATGTAACAGTGAGACAAGAAACAACTCCTTAAGAAACAAGTTATGGAAGGGGGGAGGGAGGGAGGGAGGGAAAAAGTGGCACCAATACGAGTGATACAAAGGGAAAGAAAAAAATGCCAAGCCGTAGCCAGGCAATGAATGTCCCACCCACTTCCACACCCACTGAGAATGCTGTTCTTGGGGATGAAAAAGAAAAAACCACCAGCTTGAGGTAGCAACAGAAGAATCAATGCCAACCTATGCTTATCTCTGAGCCAAGACGCTAACCACACAGTTCATGGTCTTTACAGGCAGGCAGAGGACAGAGACAATGTGAAAAGCAAGCAAGGGCTGTGGTTCTCCCTTACTGCCCGCCACATCCCTAAGTCAGAAAGGACCTTTGTGTCAAATCTGTTTTGGAAAAATCCTGTGAATCGCCAGCTTCTATTTCTTTCATGCATTTGTTGGAGACCAGCCTACACTGACATCGATGAGCTAGTGAGATATTGTCAAGTAATGAACAATCAGAGACATTAAGTTACTGAACTTTAATGAAATGACAGCTTAGAATTTAGAGAAAAAGAAACGCCCCGTTGAAGGGACTGTGAAATGGTGTTCCTATGGCTTTACAAATATGCTTGGTGAATTAAGCTGAATTTTGAGCAGGTGTGTCCAGAGAGCCTAGTGTCTCATAAGGAAATTTATGCAAGAATGCTTGCTGGGGAGATATTGCTGGAATGCAGGTGCTTCCCTAGTTTCTCAGCAGATATGCTGATCTCCCAAGAAGACATAGCACGGAGATAATGTGGCTGTGCTCATCTTATTTTGCTGAATTTTTTCACTCTAGCCATGTTATTCAGTGTTCTGTAAACATTTGACTGTGGATCTCACAAGAATGAGCAGCCATTTTGTTACTGTTCAGCTCTGCAGACATGTGACTGTGATTCTCATGAGTATAAGACTAAAAGCAGAGCTGCTGGTATGGCTGGCACTCAAGCACATGCAGGCACGGGGTCCCCTGGTTTATTATTAGTCCCGTGGTGGCAATCCACTCAGATCCTGTGGCTGCCCCCAGTGGCCACACCCTTCTGTTTTCTTTTACAAGAACTCTAAGTGATTAAAACGTCCATTATATAAAGCTTTGACTTTATCTCTGCTTTTGTATGAACTGCTATATAGTTGATTAATATCATTACATCATTCTATCAAGATACAGATACAAATTTTAAAATAAACATCTGTTACCTAGACCCTAGACCCTAAGCCCAAACGTCTACCAATTCATGTCTTCAATGCATGTGTCAAAATATTCCCAAACACAAAATTCTCTCCTCTCATCTCACTGTGGACTGGAACATAAAAATTGAGATAGCAGAGCCTAGTCTGTTCTGCTGTACCATTAAAGCCCTGGAAGCATGCTTACTCAGCTCAATGAAACTACAGTCAAATTCGACTGGCTGAAAATTCTTTCAACCCAAGCAAACAGAAAGTCACACCATTCTTCTGGGCTCACAATTTATAGGTTTAATTCACTTAATTCATTTTTCTATTTAGAAAGTCCACTGCCTAGGGAATTTTTTCATAAGACATACTACTCCAATGACAGAGAACGGGAAAAAGGATGGAAGGGGAAAGGAAGTAGAAGAGGAAGAAAAAGGGTGCTCTGGGGAGATGGCTCAGTGGGTAAAACACTTGCCACACAAGCCTGTTTAATAACCTGAGTACAGATTCCATGAACCCACGTGAAAAGACGGACATAGCAGCAGAAGCACCTATAATCTCAGCAGGACCCACCAGGTGGTGGGAGGTAGAGACGGGAGAGTTGCTGGACGCTCATAGACTACACGACAGTGAGCAACAAGAAACCCTACCTGAAACAGTTCTAAACTTCAGTCCATATTTAACACCAAGTTCTAGTTAAAGGTGAAAGTGTCTCACCCTACATTATTTTAAGATGAAGACAGCTGAATCTAGACTCAGTGTGGTGCTCCTAAGAATTTGACATCACATTAAAGAAGGGTACAACAAAGATAAAGGATAAAAATTCAAGAAAGTGAAAAAACAATGCAGGTTTCTAAGGAAATTATATATGTTAACTGGGAAGTTTAAAGTAATTGTGCATTAAGAAAAGATACCTAGCCCCTATAAATATACAGTACCTTCAAGCATGCCCTTTCCCTAAATATCTTGTACTTATTGTAGGTAGGCCATGTGTGAAAGGAGGTCCCTATAAAATAAACCTTCTCCTCTCTTCTCCTCTCTTCCCCTCTCTCTTCCCCCCTTCTTCCTCTCTCCTCCCTCCTCCCTCCTCTGTCCTCCTCTGTCCTTGTCCCCCCTCCCACCTCCAGATATCAAATAGCAAGTATTCTTTAATATAAACAAGCATGAACATCATCTGGCTTTGATCTCTGATTCTTAAGGGAGAGAATGTAAAAAGTCCTTTATAGATGCATGAATACTTTAAGACAATCATGTGCTACATTTGAACTCCTAATATGATCTTTAACCCCCCTCTCTTCATTCCTTCAAAGAAAAATAGACACAGTATCATTGCTACATGAACTGACGATTCATACATCTGCTCAAAGCACTTACTGGTCACCCTCTGTGTGCCAGATACTGTGTACTACAGAGTGTATACCAGCACTTTGGGCCTCTACTCACTAAAATACAAAGAGCGACTATCTAACCAGGCATGTACAAACAAATTTGACTCCAAATATTGGCATACATCCACTGGGACCAGGGTCTCGGGTTGAGAAGTCACCAATCTTCAGAAATTGAAAATACTGAAAAGGTGCACATACTGGTAATACATTTTAAACAACAATTTAACAAATACATAAATAGCCTGAAATAATGTTTTAAATTGTTAAAATGGCAACCAAAAGGCAACTCGCATGTACTTGGGTAAGGCTGAAAACATTAAAGAGAATTTCTTTCCAAATACCATTCATTGTTCTTGTTAGAAAATGTATACCCTATATATACCATATCCCCTATAAATACCCCCAAACCACCTTCGCCATACAGCAGAAAATATAACACAAATATTGATTATTAAAACACATTTGTAAATCATGCCTGAAGGATGAGAAGCAACAGTCATTAGGCATATATGATAACACTGGGGCTGGAGACACACTCAGTGGTTAAAAGAGTTCTACTCAGGCAGAGGGTCAGTTTGATTCCCAGAGGTAAATTTGGCAGCTCACAACTACCTGTAACTACAGCTCCAAGGAATCGGATCCCCTCTTCTAAACTCAATATCTGCATTGCATATGTGCGCATGCACACATACACACACACACACGCACACACACATGCACACACAAATAAAAATAAAACAAATCTTAAAAAAAAGATGAATTCAGGGCTGGAGAGATGGCTCACCAATCAAGAGCACTAACTGCTCTTTGCAGAGGATTCTGATTTGGTTCCTAGCACCCTACATGGCTTGCTAACAGCCATTCATAACTCCAGTTCCAGGGGATCCAACACTCTCTTCTGACCTCTGCATCCATTGCACGACATGGGTGCACTACATACATGCAGGCAATACACTCATACACATAAAACAAAAATAAAAATAGTTTTAAAAGATCAATTCTATCAATTAGAAATGGAACTAGATCCTCTGAATTCCTCCATTTTGTCTGTTTGTTACTAAAACTTTCCTGCCTTAGATTAAACATGATCTCAGTCATTCTTTTTTAATCAACTATTTGGACAGTGTGAAGACTGGACTTGCTAAGCATAAAGACAACAGAAGAAAAAATCATCTTGAAGTACGAAAATACTGATAACAAAATAAGGAAAATACTACCCTGTACTTTCAAAGGAAATTGTTTCTAGAAGCTGATACAAGGTCCTGAGAACTAGCATCTACTCTACTCAGGAAATTTAAAATTGTACTTTAAAAAATATTCCAGATGCTTCCAGAACGCTTAAAATAAAACAAAATAACTACCTTGTAAGTTTCTCTGGGAACACTTATAATTTAAAGAGCAGCTTTACATTGAAAACTCTCTCTGAATTGTTTTGGTCTTTGTTTAAAACACGGTTTAAAATCCATATCCTTTGCCATTCCTTGTCCATCAATAAATAGGGTGTAAACTTACTCAAGGAGACTAAGAGTAGAGCGTGGTGGGGACAGGAGGGACCTCTTACAAATAAGTCTTTTTAATCAACTAATTTGGAAACAAGGGAATAATTTTTGTCTTCTATATATAACTATAAGAGACAGTTGCCTCTGTGTCCCACAGAACAACATTCTCTCAGAGGCAGCTCAGCAGAAAAATCTGATCTAAGTGGTAAAGAATACCACTAACCAATTGTGAGCTCCATATTAGCCACTGTCCACTAAACCAGGATACTTCTCCAATGAGGACTGAGTTCCACTGATCTATAGGCATAGAGTTATGTATTTAGAAGGCAGTTTGATACTGCATTTATCAAAATAACAGTTGTGGGCTTACCCCTAGAGCCTATGAGAGCCCCAAGCTTGGGTTTTTAACTAGATTTATAGAACTAGACATGAGTTTCCTCCTGTGGAGCAGACCTTAAATCCATTCAGAAAGCAGTTGGTTAACCCTTAAACGCTCATGCCATACTCACAACTGGTCAAAGTACAGAGAATAAGTTGGGTGTGGTGGTTCACACCTTTAGTCCCAGCAGTTATGAGGCAGAAGCAGAGGCAGGATGATCTCTGTGAGTTCAGGGCCAGCCTGGTCTATCTAGCAAGTTCCAAGCCAGCCAGGGAAACATGGAGACCCTGTCTCACCAAACAATCAATCAAATAACAGAATGAATGTCTGTGGAGTGTTGAGGTAGCGATGGAACATCTCTATGCACCCCCAGAAGGGGGTGGAGTGGAGAGACTTCAAGAGTTAAGGTTAAGGAGAATGGAGCACGTGTCTTCTGGATGTGACAGGAAGTTGGGGCTCATGAACTCACAGTAGCTATGGATGTGTGCACAAGACTTATAAAAAAAATCAAACCAATCTTCCAGTAGAGATGAGGGGCATAGGAGCCCCCACCTCTAGCTGAGGAACTACTGACAGTTGATGGCTGCTAGGGGAGGGAGAATCATTTTCTTTGGGGCTATGGCCCCTGGTATGTTGACCATGTTCCAGTGGATGACACCACACCCATTGAGTGTATGGGAAGAACTCAATATAGTCAACTGGTTATACGGAAAAACAAAGAGTGTACATGCTTCTGAAGCACGTGACTGGGGGGTGGGGGATCCAGGAGGAGTTGGAGTAGCTAAGGGAGAAATGGGAAAATTTGTTCAAAAAACACTATTATGCATGTATGAAATTCTTCTCCAAGAATAAACTTAAAATACTATGTTCAAAACTTTAAAGTTAGAAAAAAAAGTACCATTAACACAAGGCAGCTGCAGAAGAATGAACAAATCTGTACTACAACTAACACAGTATCGATCCGTTGGCAGCTCCCTGAGCAACACAGGGTGATCGAATTACTTGGGCAAACAGTAAATAAATATGAGAAAAGAAACAATGATCTGAGGGGTAGAAATCCTATCTCAATAATTTATCGCAATCCCTGCAACAAGCTACTCCAAAAGTTAGTGGCTTAAAACAAATCACCATTTTATTTGCTCTGTGCCTGAGCAGACAGGAGCAGGATAAAGACACGTCAGTCCTTGCCTGGGTATGGTGCAAGCTGCAGGCTAAGGTACACTGCTGCTCCTACACATGGCTTCTCTCTCCAGCAGTGTAGCTCAGACTCCCTCCATTCCTGGCGACACAGCCCTGCAGTGAGCACAATACCACTTCTGTTACGTTCTATCACATGGCTATGCCAGTGTTCAAGGGCAGGGAGACAGACTCCTCCTTGATGTGTGGTAGCAGCACATTTATACAACATGAGAAAAAACTGCATCCTGGCAGAAAAACTCCAAAACCCTACCAATGGAAACCACTATAACAATGGAAAACAAGAAGGAAAAAATAGAGATGAATCAGGGAGGATCAGGTACCTTTTCTCGATAACAGATATCATGACATGCCTATAAAAAGTAAAAATGAAAGGGCAGCATGGAAGATTCAATGCACAGAACAGGTGAAACCATGACGGCTATCTAAGCAAGATTCCCTATAGTGGAGAAAGAGAACAAGTGAACCGGGCTAACAGCCCCAACAGAATCGACAGGTACTTCTAAAGATTGATTTACATGAAAAGATAGTACAAGGATTTGCTACCAAGACAAAAATATATAAATTGTTGGAGGAGAATATGAAGCTCTTCAAATTGAGAAGTTCTACTTTTTAAGGTCCTAATTTTAAAAGGTCCATGTTTCTATCATATCTTTCTAGAGGAAACAAACACCAGACTTGGAATATTCCTAGTTGAGAAATGAGATGGAGAAATGAAGATGGTGGAACTATATATCTGGTGGGCAGACAGTGTCTTCTGTCCTGCACCTAAGTGCAGTGCTACAGAAAGTCACCCTGTCTTGAAAGAGAAAATAGTGACATTACTCATGCTTGACCTTTGCCAAAGAATGGTTGACAGATGGGTTTACATAGCAAAGTAGAGATGTAACAGGATTATTATAAGTCCCTAAGAAACTAGCCCTGTTGAGCCTGGACAAAACTTTCCTTGGATAGGAGGAAGATTAGCACACATAATGTGGATGAATGTGCCACATCTCAGAGCTTCCGCCCATGTTCCTCCCTATTCTCTTTGGTATAAAAAATGAAAAGAATAGTGTTTTTCTCCCAGAAATAGATGCTAATCCTCATCTAAGCTGGAATAGCATTAAATCCCAGAGGTATTTCCAATTCCGTGGAAAAGCTTTAGAGCTTGCAAGTCACTTAGGACAAAATGAGGAACTCCAAGTCCAATTATAGGAAAATGAGAAAAAGAGCAGAAAAGTCCTTCAAATAAAATCATTTAGGAGGCCAAGAGAGACCACACCAGAGGCTGAGACCAGAACCCAAAATGAGGGGACCTGGGAGCCTTTCCTTTATTAAGCCTGCCTTTAAAATAAAGATTCCTGGGGCTAGGTTAACATTTATCGTACCTACTGGATAAATAATTACTGTTATTTGAAGGTCTAGATAATTCTTCATCGTGACAAACATTCATCCCATTATAAAAGGAAAAAATACAAAGATTATTCACAAATGCTGAAGGCAGAGAAACCAGACTGAATACTGGTTCTGACCTGCAGAGTCCTTAGGAAATTACTGAATACTTTAAAGCCCATGTTTTCTTCTCTGTAAAATATGGAAAAAGTATTTTCAAAACTTTATTAATAAATATAAACCATACATTATTCTGGCCTTTTACACATTAACATCCCTGAGTATATTTTTTTTAATTGCTGAAAAGGCTCACATTCTACAGTGAGAAAATATTTCCAGGTACTGACAAGACAATCATGGGTGAGTCTTTTCTTAAGTGGTTCATTTCACTCATTTGTGCAGCAAACCTAATTTAATTTAGCACCTTCTGGGGCACTAACAGCACAGTGAACTGCTCAGTCCTGCTCTCACAGAGCTTTGTGTGTCATGGGAGGACATACCAGAGGTATGGTTACAGTGGTGTTCCTGTAAAACGAGGTGATTGACTTAGATTATCTTCCAAGTTCTCTCTAGATTTAAACCTAGAGATTTGAGTCTATGCCTGTGAAAGTAAATGTCAACAAAAGGTAAGCCCACATGTTTCACTCTGATGTTTTCAAGGGTGTAAATCACATTTTTGAAGCTGAGATCAAAAGCTTCCGATGAAGAGCAACACCAATATAAAGGCTTTCCATACTACAAAAACAACAATCTTCACCAGAGATCAAAAAGTTTACTCTGGGGCTGGAAAGATGGCTCAGTGGTTAAGAGTACTGGCTGCTCTTGCAGAGGGCCTGGGTTCGATTCCCAGCACCCACATGGAAGCTAGCAACTACCCCTAACTCCAGTTCCAGGGGATCCTGACACCCTCTTCCAACCCCAGTGGGAGCTACACAACATGGGGCACTTATATACATACAGGCAATACACTCACACATATAAAATAATTTTTAAAAATTACTGTAAAAAGGGAAACCAGTGTTATTAAATGGATGCTCTTCATCCCAAAGACTATCCTTTGTACTCCTGAATTCAGTGATTTAGGAGATGCTACAGATACATAGCACAGGACCACTCAAGCCTTAGCACACAGTCAGAAATGATGGCTAAGATGCCCAGAGTACTTATTCAGAACAATGCACTGAGTTGGTAAATGGACCTCAAGTGGACACCAGTAGATTCACAATGAACAAAAACCACTCACATTCAGTCTTTACACTCTACTCATCAGTCCTTCAAACATCTGCAGCTAAAGTAATCATACAAAGGTTCTACAAGACCCAGTTTCCCTGAAGTTCAGCTTATAGAGATAAATTCAAGTGTATAAACCTTACAGAAAAGGTTAGCAATTTCAGAATGAACAAAACAGAGACTGAGAAATAATATTCCTGAACTTGAATCAGCACAATCTCTCAGGCTAATTAATCTGTGAGAGCACAAGGATTACTGGATAGCAACAAACACTCTTTAAATGTTTTTCTGGTGATATTTGGTCACAAAATTTCTGCTTGAGTCAACTGAAGAAGCCCTACTCATCTGAATAACAAAATTATATTTTAGAAATTTATCTGGTAAATTTGACAAAGATTGCCTAGCAGAATTCATTTAAAATCTACTATAAATAACAAATAAAGATTATTTGTAATTAGCATATAAATTGTTTTTATGGAAAGTAGCTTCTGAGCAAAGCACGCTCAGATGCAACAAATCTGAGAATATCATGAACATAAACTTCACGCTCTAACTTTTATACCCTCCCACTTCCAACAGACATCAGGAGTCAGAGGTTACAGAAAGTTCTAGCTTAAACCCCATGGAACTCTCCAGGGTTCAGTCCATATCCTTTCCCTAGGTTATCAGAAGATGAATGAGTAGAATCTAAATTCCTCTGTTTTTTTTTAAACTAGGAAATAATAAAGGGATTAGCTTCATGTGTAAACCAGACAGTGTTATTTGTAACTTAGAATATGATAAATAAGAAACTCCTAGCTCCATTGCTTTAAAATAGGTCTAAGAGATTAATAATTTTATTTGAATATATGATGCTAAATTTATTGGTAAAAATAAAATTTTATTAATGCACATAAGATCATAAAAATTCAGGGCAGACAAGGTACTTAGAAAGCAGTATTCTTGGTTTACACATGAGAAAACCTCTATTTAAAGGTTAAAGGGCATCAGGCTCTAGAGTAAGATGTCCTTTGTAAGGGTTTGTTAGCTTCAGGGGATTTGAAATCACCTAGGAGAGTCACCCCTGGCCCCGTCTATGAGGACATTTCTGCAGAGCTTTAACTGAAAGTTGGCAGCAACATTTCATGGGCTGGCATCCCAGCCTGAATGAGAAGGAAACAGAAAGCAGAGCACTGGTATGCATCTCTGCCCACGGAGTGGACACAATGTGGCCAGCTGCCCAATGTTCCAGTTGCTATGTCATCCCTACCACGATGGGCTACACCTTCAAATCATGAGCCTAAACAAACGCAACCTCCCAGAAATTACTACTGTCAGATATGTGTCACAGCAACAAACAACAACTCGTACACCCTACATCACTGTGCTAGATTGCTTTAGTTGTCAACATGACACACCTGGGTAGAGGGAGCCTCAAGTGGTAAATTGCCTCCACTGAACTGGCCTGTAGGGGCATCTGTGGGGCATCTCCTTGATTACTGAGTGATGTGGGAGTGCCCAGCCCACTGTGGGTGCTGCACCCCTGGGAAAGTGAGCCTACATTGTATAAGCAAAAAGGTTGAGCAGGGGCCACGGGAACAAGCCAGTAAGCAGTGTTCCTCCATAGCTTGAGCTCCAGTTTCTGCCTCCAGGTTCCTGTCCTGAGTTCCTACCTTGGGCTCCCTGATGAACTGTGACCTGGGCAATGTAAGCCGAATAAACCCTTTCCTCCACAAGCTGGTATAAGTCAAAGTATTTTGTTACAGCGATGAAAAAACAAGCTAGAATCAATCAGAGGTAAGATATTCACTAGTGCTGCTTCTTCACGTATATGAAAAAATAAAGATAAGAATGGTATTCAAGGGCTGAAGAGATGACTCAGCAGTTAAGAGCACTGACTGCTCTTGCAGAGGACCAGGGTTCAATTCCCAGCACCAACATGGTGGCTACAAACCATCCTTAACTCCAGTTCCAGGGGAACCCGACACCCTCTCCTGACCTCCACAGCATTGCACGACATGGGTGCACTCACATACATGCAGGCAATATACTCATACACATAAAATAATAAATAAAAATATATTTTAAAAAAATGGTATTCAAATGTGTTAACACACTGTTAATTTGCCTAGTAAGAATTCAAAAATGCTGAGAACGTCACTATATTGCGTTTATCAATGGATGTGTTAGTAGACCAGTGCCGGCAACACTTAAGAAGAAAACAGTCATGAAAACCCCTTTTGTTCCATATCCTCTGGGTATCAAGGGACTTGGTCCATCTCTAGGGAACAACTTTGCAGAGACAGGTGATCATTTCAGAACAGAACAAACAAGATGCTGAGCCATGGAAATAATGACATACGAGCAAAAGATAAAAAACTGGATATATTTTGTCTTAAGTAGAGCTAGCTAGAGCCAGTCATGGTGGCTAGGGCCTCAAATCCCAGTACTCAATATTTTTTATCATAAAATTCATCTTGTGATAAAAACATATTTTGCCCATTTTATGACAAGCATTAAGCACTTAGGCATCAGAGACTGTTTGAGACTTAGACCAAAGGCTGACTCTTCTAGTGATTTAATTAATAAATATTCCTGGAGCTCAAAAATAATTTTCAATTGTGCATTTAGAAAACTAGGAAAAATTCAGAAGGATGAAAATTTAGTGATAAATATCTTAAGAAAGACGATTAAACAATTAAGGAATTAATTTAGACTAGAAAATCTTCTTAGATAAAATTAGAAACAAGGGGGCAGATGATTCTCTCAGAAGATATAAAGGTTTTAGCCAATAAATAAATCTTTGTGGAAGAAAGAGTAGGATACACAAAGAAAACAATGGGTGTTTCTTGCTTAATTATTAGTTATAGAGTTGTTGAAATACCAAGAGTATTTAAAGAAACAAAGGGCCTGGCAAACCTGGAAAAGATCAAATGTAAATACAGTTTGTGAATGCTCCAGTGAACCAGAAATACCCTCAAACATCTGTGCTTTATTATAGGGTTGGGAATGAAAACCAGGATTATATACTTTGAGGTCTATTTTTTAATTTTCATTTTTTGTGTGTCTCATGGTTTAAAGATAATACACTCTTGTGTGTTTTTCTCTATTAATAAACATTGATTCTTGAACTCTAGCCTATTTGGGGTGGTAAAAGTATAAAGCAACTTTTAATTAACTGTAACTGAATTTAAAAACTATACATGCATATTTATGTGGGACTAAAGCCTTGTCACAAAGTAGAATAATGTAACTGAATTAATAAAACATGCTTGTATGGTAAGAACAATTTAAAATTCACTCAGTCTTTTTTGTTAAGGTCAAGTTGCAGTATCTGTTACTCATTTAAACCAAGAATTTTTAAAGAATATAATACATTAGATGTAAATGATAGTACAAGCCATGTTTAGAAAATCAGTTCTTTCCAAAAGAAATTTCAAGATATCACAAATAATATAGTATCGAATTTGGGATAATTGAGGCTTGGTGATTTTCTTATTCATAAATAAGCTCACAAACAAGAGCGTGCACATCTACTGAAAGATGTGAGTTATAGGCCAAACATTTAAGAGGCGGTGGCAGGCTGGGTGTTCTCAGGCCACTCGTCAGCTGTGGTAAGGAGGATATACCCCTGGATCAGCTCCACCTCCATCAAACCTGGCTTGGCTTCCTTATCTTCTGATCCCAGCTTTGATCTCCAAATGGCCCAGAAAGCTGGACACTGATTGGCCCTACGCTGACAGCTCCTGCTGTGTTAACTTGGCCTGGATGGCTCCCACAAGGCTTTCACTAGCACTAAACTTTGGCAACCTACTCCCTCTCTCCTGAGAATCTGACCTCAGCTCTATCCCTTTTTAATTTTATTTTTCCCTACTTCTCATTGTCAGTTCTGACAGCTTGCAATGACCTTCTCTCACTACAGCAACAAAAACATTTTGGTGTTGTGCTGTAAAATTCTCAAGTGAATTTATCACACCATCAGCCCTGTTCTCTAAGGGCCCTTTTAGCAATCAAATTATTGCACCCTTATTACAACAAGGACTGTCTGAGTGACCTTGAAAAAATTTCATCTCCTTTTTGGGTCTACCCTAGATAATTCTGCAGCCTCCCTATCTAAAAATGTAAGGAACTTACTTCAGTCTATTCCAGATAACCTTCCAAGATTATCTCCAGTTCTTAAAAATGGCTCTTGCACACCTGACATCAACAAAATGGCCCCAGCAAAGGACCACCATCCCACAAACCATCCATAAATCCTCTTCTTGCATCCTCACACCCAGCTGCCCTCCCCTGCCCCTGCAGTCTCCTATTACTTCTAACCTCATGGAACATCTCTTCTGAGTAGTGGACTGTAACCCTCCCACAACTTCCAGCTGCTCCAAATTCAGCACTTGCATTTCAAGGCTCTCCTGGGATCTCCTGGAGGTCCTCCAAGTATGAATTCGCTTGGGTGCCTCCCAAAAGTGGAAAGCCTCTAGAAAGACGCCTGGCAGAGAGTCATCAAGAAACGAAGCAATGAAAGAAAGGAAACCTAAGATTTCATAGCCATATAGCGAGATTAAATAATATTTTCTGTTGGTTAAATCTTAGAAAACAAAACACTAAGTAGGCTATATATTAGGACAAGTGGGGTCAGGGGAAAGGGGATGCTTATAAGGACTAATTATGAGTCCAGAGGATATTAACATTTGACAGAGGTGAATCTAATTTGATACACACAGCAATATGATATGTCAAAAAGAAAAAAATATTACAGAAGAAAGCCAATATAGCACAAAATCTAAAGCAAACGAGCCTGTTCTGCTACACAGATTTGTGTAGATTTAAATCATAAATAAAGACAAGGTGCTCCAACACTATAAAAAGACATCAAATCAAAACAGGCACTGATGAAAGCAAGGGAGGAAAATCATCAAAACTTTGAAAATCATTTAAAAATCATATCCTTTAAAAATGCATTAGTTTACATACACATCTACACATACATTCTACTTACATGAAAATATGGAGCCTTTTATGAAGATACTAGTAAATTCTAGCTTCTGCTGTCACTCAAGCAGCATATTACCACATAGAGTGCCAAAAATTAAATTAATATTCATTCTATTTTTAGCATATAGTGGCAAATTACATCACCATTTCAATGTTTTTCTCCAGAGTTTAATCATCCTAATGATTACAATGGAATTATTTATTTCTGGCTAAATCTTAAAATTTAGGACTTTTGGTTTATTTCCCATGAAGATGACGAGCTACTCTCATCCATGCTTACATATAAACTTTTACTGCCTAGAATTATACATTTTAGAGCATTAAAGTTAATTTTCCAAATTAAGACTCAAGTTCCAGAGAACTATAGATGTTATCAATAAGAAGCTTGGGGCAGATTGATGCCTGTGGTGACAAACTGTGAGAAACAAGTCCAGGACCTAAGAGACTGTCCAAAGCTTTTACCTTAGAAATGCAGTCTTGTCTTCTTAATGCTTTTATTTAACAAATATCTAAATATATGTTGATGTACATATTTCTCATGCTGCATATTTTATGGAGAATAAAATTTTAAATGCTTAACTTAGAAAGTAAAAGTTACACTTTAATTTTTGGAAACTTTATGCTATCAACTTTCGAAGAGTATCTCAGTTTACCATGTTGTGTTGGCCTCTTGCAGAAATGAACAGCTACACGGTAAAAATTTGTTTTTCATTTGAGCAGAGGTATGTGCTATGCTAAATATATAAGGTTTTACTGATGTAGGTTTGATTATAGAAACCAAGTATTCCCTAAATAATAAAATGGACATTCCCTACTATTTAGCAGCCTCAATATCACCACTAACATATTAGCATCTAGTTTTTAAGATTCATGCACATGAATTTTAACAGACATGGCATCATTCCATATTTAATGCTGCAATGGAGATTTTCCTTCAATTTAATAATATTTTAATAATATTTTAATCAAATCTTTGTGAATTGTGAACTATTACCCTTCAAATAGAGTCTGAATTTTAATTTTCAGGAGCTCTTAAATGGTATTTTATCCATCCCAATTGACAGATGAGGAAATTGATGAAGAGAGAGAAAGAATTTGCCCAAGGACACAAAATCAGTTTCTTTACTGCTCTCTTGTTATTGTAGTATGTTGGCATTTCTGTAAACGACTAACACTTTATTCTAGAGAACATCACTTATTTTAAGTTTGCTTGACAGTCTCTCATGTTTACAGTTGAGTCAGGCATTTGAGAAAGGACACTGGGAAGTGGTGATGCCTTTCTTATTGCTTCAGAGATGTCGTCATGGCCACAAGTCTCACCAGTGGTGATGTAAACCTTGACCACTACATTAGGTATCTGCTTGGTGTCTATACTGTGAAGCTAGCATTATCCCCTTTGAAAATAATTATCTTGGGAGAGATACTTTGATGGTGCAAAGATTTTGTTTCTCCACTGCCTGCCCACTACTTCCAACAGCCATTAATGGTATTCTATACAACAGCAATTACTATGATGTTTGTCTAATGGTGGAGTCCTATTTCCTTCTTTGTACATTTATTAATTTAAATTCTTCTGCAATAATAAGAAGCTGCCCCAATTTCACTACTCTTTTTCCCACTGATATTTATTTTGTTCTATGGGTATAATCCAACACTATCATTTTGTTCCTCAAACTGTTCCAGCTTAGATCATTAGGAGCGCCCCTAGATTGACTGGGCTGTCCTGGCAGGCCTCCCTCCTTCTTTTTGTAAACTTCCGTACTTTTTGGCAAAACAAGATGTCCTAGCTCATCTTGTGTTTCCCCTGCACCGGGATGAGAACCAACCACTATGCCCAGGTTTAACTGTTCTGGTGAATAGTACTTAAAGCTGAGGACTTTACTCACTGCAATTGAGGGTCACTGATTCTAAGTACTCTTAGCAGGCAGAGCTAAGACATATATGTAAAACACACTCACCCTTGCTTATAGAATCATCATCAAAGGGTTCCGCACCTATGCATCAAAAACTCTGAGTTTACACTGATAAGCCCATTGTAATGTGGCACCACAGGGCTCATTGTGATCTTCCCTCTTGGGCAGAAACCCAGCTCTCATCATCGTCTCTAGCACATCTGCTTATTGTCCATCCTAGCATATGCACACATGCACACACACAGAGTCAGTCTCTGAGTGTGGTCATTCTTTACTGCTTTGTCTTCAGCTGCATGGCATCCAGAAAAAAACAATCTTATTTTTCAAATTTGCATATGGTTCTTTGCCTTTCCATCCTCCTTAGTATAATTATAAATCATTTAACCTATAGTAGAGTGAGGTCCACTATTACTGTTTATAGTTTCATTTTGATCCCTCCATGTCCTGATTGGTTTAAACTGCTAACCTGTACCTTAGTATGGCCAGTCAACAGAGCTATGATTTTATCCAGCAAATGAGTGAGAAAGACACACTTTGAGGGACCTAGGAGTAATGCTATCTATGTGAGCACGGATACTCATCTCTACATGTGCACACATACATATGTGATTGCTTTGTGTGCTTGTATGGTTTCAGTTTCAAATGGTGGTGCTTCCTTTATCCAAAGGAAATATAATGAAGCTTAGAAATTTTCAAGACTCTTCAAATGGCTCTTCAACAGTCCTCCAAACCTCCACTCCTTAATATTTTTTAAACATAAAAAATGTAAGTTATATAAGTTAGAGGTCAGTCTTTTCATAAAAATATGTTTGAGTGTCAGCATGAGCACTGACAACACTTCCTATAATACTACAGGAAAGAGCCTAACAATAAGTTTTAAACTAAGTATTATGAACAAGGGAAATATAAGAACACAAGAACATGATGTAATTCTTTAAAAAAAACTCTATTATTTGGCTTCATTTTCTAAAACTCATTTTTTTCTTTAGAGAAAGAAACAAATATAACTGGTACAACTGACATAGTATAGAAGCAAAGAAATACATTCTCAAAATCAGAACTGTTGCTGAAATGAGAAAACACAAGAATTAAAGAGCAGAATTTCAGAGCTACCAGAAAATAGATCTTAGCACTCTAAAGTGGCAAGTGAATGGAGAAAGATCCAGAAACAGGTCCCCGGTGTCTTTAAATATGATGGTACAATGTTTAAATCAAACACCAGCAGAAATGAGGCAGGATGGTTATGAGGAGACTGTCACACAGGGTGAAGGGTGGGGCTTCCTTTGCAGGAGCCGAAGTACAGAATTAACTCCGTAGGAATGCGTTAGCACTAACATCTGTTCTCTGAGATGGCAACTCAGAGTTATTTCTCTTCTCAAAGTTATGAAAAAGAGCCACAGAGAAAATGAGTTTCCTGCATGGACCTGTGATCACCGTGACCAACACCATTTCAGATTTGGGTGGAAAGTGGGAAGAGGAGGAAGGAAAACAAACATGGAGAGACAAGAAGGCCTTGGAGAGACTAGATTGTGTAGTGTAGTGTAATGAGCAAAATGTGAGTTACCAAAGAAAAGAGATCTCCAACCAAAGACTCCTTGGCTTCCCGCCCCTAACCCTCCCGTTTCCCCTAGTTTTGTATCCAGCTTTTAAAAAGCACCAGCTAGCTATGCTGCTTATAGTATTTTAGATCTTGCATACACACTTAGCAATTTGAATAAAAAGACCTACCCAGAGCTTGCATCATATTTTATAAGGTAGGCAGGAAGTATTCTACAACTCTCTCTCCCTACACACACATATATATGTATATATATATATATATGAATGACATATTGGTGAAAAGTGAACGTAGGTCACACAGAGCAATGCCTATAGAAAGGATTCTTCCTTTATGCAGATTGTCTTCAAGACAGTTGCGATATGGCTGCAACTTTTAAACAGACAAGAGAGATGCCACATGGCTGCAACAGCACTTTGCACGGGCTATGACTGTGGTGATGTTGCCAAAGCCCGACAAATATGGTCAGAGAGACAAGGCTTATGAGAGAGGCATAGTTTTATGTGATGTCAAATTCCATGGACTACATCATTAGTTTTCAAGAGTTCCAAATTATGGAAATAGTGCTGTAGATGTTCATGTGCAATTTTACAACAGCAAAACAAAACCAAAAATCAAATCCAAGCAGAAAACTGCCCTAGTCCTTTAAAAACTGGTATTTTTACATAGTGAGTTCCAGGACAGCTGGGGCTACGGGGAGACCCTGTCTCATAAAGTCAAAAAAAAAAAAAGTATTTTGCCCAGTTAAATGATTACAAACATTTTCAAAGAATTTCATTTTAATTGTGTGTGTATGTGTGCTGGGGTGTGTGTGTGCGTGTGTGTGCAGGTGCCTGCACGGGCTGGAGGTACCAGATCCTTCTGAAGCTGGATTTGCAGGTGGTTGTAAGCTGCCCCTCGAGGGTTATGATTACAGAACTCAGGTCCTCTGAAAGAGCCATCCATGTTCTTAATCACTGAGTCATCTCTCCAACCCATCACAAACTTTTTGACATTTCTCTTTTTCTGCTTTTATCTTAAAAAAAGAAAAAAAAAGCCAACTTCATGCTGCACTGGCCTGAATAAGCTCAATGTAAAATAATAATAAACATAAAGAGAGGGTCTTCACAGGTAAGAGCTGCTTTGAGTGTATCACACAATGCCGCCCTTCCTCACTCGACACTGGCATTAAAGTCCTTCCCCCACTCCAGAGTGCCTCCTCTTCTGTCTCTGATGCATCTACAAGAATTGTCTTTCAAAAGGCAACTACACACTGCCATCTAGAAGGCTGTTTCCCTTTGTCCAGAAAACCCTCAAGCACTTCATATATAACTCTACATTGTATGCAGGGCTATAAATGCCACAGGGTTTGAGTACACACACACACACACACACACACACACACACACACACACAAGATTCTTGTGACTATTTAATCAAATACTGATCTAGATGTTAGTGGCAAGGGGCAAGCGACTCTGGGGATAGAATGAAGGCTGCTAATCACCTGACTTTAGTACAGGGAAGTAACTGAATCATTCAAGTAATCATACAAGCCCTTCACAACATGAACAGTCACTCAGTTATACAACATAAACCAGAACAGAAAACCAGAGGAGAGATGAGGCAGAAGGCAGCTCGTCAGGGGGTCAGGATCACCAGACAGATCTGAAGTGTTGGAAGGACTTGACCCATCACTGTTGGCTTTCAAGATATACAAAGATGACCTCAAACCAAGAAAAACAGTCAAACCTAGAATCCAAGAAGGCCTCTGGCTGGTAACAAAAGTAGTGACCTCAGTCCTAAACAAGCCCCAATGACCTGTACCTCTTCTTCAGTCCTGGACAAGATGGTTCTTCTACATCCCCTAAGAGATCTCCCCAACAAAGTTTTGATGTTAAAATCCAGCTGTCCTCTGCTCCGTGTGGCAAGACTGCCCTTGTATAAATTTTACTTCACAACCCAAGGCTGGTGGCTGTGAGTACCTTGGCAGGCCATACATGTGAGGGATATTCAGGCATGCCCTGAAGGTGGCACCCTATATGTAACCCTGCCCTCGCTCATTCGAATGATAATTGTTTAATTCATCCAGGTGTTTTAAAAAGCCTGGATACAACCGAAGTATATCACCATCAGTGCCTCTAGAAGAAAACACAGCCCTGCCTAAACCTTGATTTTGGTACTGTGAAAGCTGAAGCAGCAAAGCTGGCCACGCTGACTATAATGTCTCACCTACGAATGATATAAATCCATGTTGCTTCAAA
>NW_008350535.1:3092732-3093452 GCF_000622305.1 Nannospalax galili
TCGTTTGCTCTAAAACAATATACAGGGTATATTTAGTTTTGTATCAAATTTCCAGACCTTTCTCCAAAGTTTACCACTTTAATAGATTGCCATTGGCATAATGGTATTTTGGCTTCCTACTTTTTCTTCCCTTGTCCCCAATTATTTTAATGGACAGCCAGACTTGAAAATGACTATAATCAATTAAAACCCCTGGAGTGCACAAATGACATCTTACTCATTTTTACTTCACCCAGTATAGCTAAGTCAGCTTTGACCAAAGTAAGAACTCAGGAATCCCATTAAATTTCACCCAACTCGTGCCAAACATGTCCAGTCTACTAAGTATGCCTGCAAGTGTAATGTGGTGGTTTTAATGACAGTGTCCCCCATAGGCTCCAAGTATTTGGACATTTAGTCCCCAGTTGGTAGTGCTGTTTGGGGAGGCTTTAGGAAGTGTAGCTATGCCAGAGGAAACACGTCACTGGGGATGACTTTGAGAGTTCTTAAGCCTTGCTGGATTTCTAGTTGTTCTCTGCATCCTGTGCCTGCTTGAAGGTGTGAGTGCTCGGCTTTCTGTTCCAGCCACCTTTGCTGCCATGCCTGCAGAGCCATTATGAACTCTTACCCCGGGAACCATAAGCTCAAATAAACTCTTCCTTTTATAAGCTGCCTTGGTCATGGTGTTTTATCACAGCAACAGAAAAGGAACTAAGATACCTAGACACATTTAGTACATAA
>NW_008350535.1:3094502-3098786 GCF_000622305.1 Nannospalax galili
CAAACCATCTACAGATGACTTATGACAGCTAATATAATATAAATGCTATGAAAATAACTTCTACTATTTAGGAATAACAAGAAAAAAGTCTGTACTTGTTCAGGGCAGATTCAATTTTCTCCCAAATGTGTTGAATCCATGGCTGGCTTAATACGCAGGGCTGCCTGTAATAGTAACAGAAATCCAATACTGACAGAGCATGGAGCCCAAGGATGATTTGGGGTACAGAAATGAATTATTCCAAGTTAGCTGATTTTCCAATTGAAGCTAATTTCTTTAAATGCCAAAAATCTTTATAAAATAGTTTTGTTGGCAATCTTTCCAAATCTATTTCACACCAGAGTCTCCTAATCAAACTGAGTAAACATAACAGAACATTTTTGATGACTCATTAAGTACATCCATTACTTTGTAGTGCTGCGCCACAGCCACTCTGAGAAGCTACTCTAAACAACTCCAACTGTTCCATTTGGAGGCCTACCCCCCTTAAAGGCTTCATTTTCTTTTCATGTCATTATCAAACCCCCATCTTGCTACCAACGTACATCTGACTCAAAATGCTTCCTTCGACTCTTCTAATTCATATCCAACTGATAAACTGTTTCTTCGGGTCATGACATGGGGGCATAACTGCATCTCAGCACTAAGGAGATTAGCGAAGCTTTATGAATTTGAGGTAAGCCTAGGCTAGGCAGAGTTTGAGGCCCTTAAAAAACAAACAAATAAACAACAAACAAACCAAACCTGTTTCTTCAAAGTAACTTCAACTTTAATTTTAAGGACCTAAATGCCTTTGTTTAGTTTGTTTCAGAACACATAACTGGAAGTAGGTATTATTTTGTCATTGAAGCACGGGCTCAGAGATTGGTAACGTGCTGAGTTAGGCAAGTCTTTGGTTTCAAGTAACTGTATTCACCTGTGTCTACAGCCATGTATTTATGATAGAAAAGGTTAGCTGGAAACGCAGCTTAGTGACACTGAAGTGCTTTCCCAGCATACTCAAGGGGTGGGAGGGAGAAAAAAGGAAGGAAGGAAAGCAGATAGGAGGGAGGGAGGGAGGGAGGGAAGGAAAAGTCCAAGGAGGGACAGAGAAGACAGAGTACTTATTAAAATGGTTATTTTAAGTATTATTTGCACTCACCTTTTAAAAAATATTTTATTTATTTTTATGTGTATGAGTGTATTGCCTGCAGGTATGTGAATGCACCCATGTCTTGTAATGCCGTGGATGTCAGAAGAGGCCTTTGGATTCCTCTGGAACTGGAGTTAAGGACGGTTCTTAGCTGCCATGTGGGTGCTGGTAATCAAACCTGGGTCCTCTGCAAGAGCAATCAGTGCTCTTAATTGCTGAGTCATCTCTCCAGCCCCACAAATTTTTAAAAATATTTTATTACTTTTTTATTTATTACTTTTATTTTTATGTATATGCGTGTATTGCCTGCATGTATGTAAATGTACCTGTGTTGTGCAATGCCTGTGGGGGTCAGAGGAGGTCGTCAGATCCCCTGGAACTGGAGTTATGGACGGTTGTTAGCCACCATGTAGATGCTGGAAACTGAACCTGAGTCCTCTGCAAAAACAGCCAGCACTCTTACTCGTTGAGCCATCTCTCCAGCCCCCACCTTATTTCTTTAGGGACAGGGTTTCTTGCTAAGCCTAGAGCTCATTAATTCAGCTACGCTGTAGCCAGCAGGCTCCAGGGATCCTCCCCTTTCTGCCTCCCCAGAGTTGGGCTTACAAGCATGTGCCACTATGGCTGGCTTTTTATGTGGGTGCTGGGGATCCAAACTAAGCCCTTATACTTGGCAAGTACTTTATCCCAGCCATCTCTCTAGCCACTGTCCTTTCTTTTCCCTTATCGAATGAAAGTGGTCTGAGGTCATGTCAAGCATCTGTGCAGGTTGTGTGCCTACATTTCAAGAGTTTTGAGGACTGCACAGCATCTGCCATTATCGCCTGCCATGGGGATGGTTGTTGAGAAGCTTCTTCAACATTCAGAGAGACAATGACTAAATGAAACTCAAGATTCTTTTGCTTCTGTGCTTATCAGAAAGCTTATCAGAGCCAGAAAGCTTATCAGAATCACTATGCGGCAATTCTAGTAATGCGTCAAATGGTCAATGACTAACATTTTTTTACCCCAATAGCTGGGTGTATTAGCTTTGGGCTGTACTTTCTTCTGACTAAAGCTATTTGGAACATTAATAATAGCCATCTTGTCCCTGTCGCTGAGTCACCATGTGGCCTGAGCTTTTTGCCCCTCCTCTAAGCTGAGGGAGGGTGTGTACTTGACCCAGCTCTTACAGGCAGAAAGGAGGTGACAGAGACTTCAAGGACCCTATGCAGCCACAGATCCTTCTGTCTTCTGTTGTTAAGTGCTGAGGATCACAGACTTCATCTTGCAAGCTGTGTGTCCTTGGGCCACATCCCCTACCTCATCTTGCCTCAGTTTCCTTTTCATAACGGGGATAATAACTGAACGTCAGCAGGCTGATGTGTAAAGTGCGGAGCTCAGTGCCAGCCACACAAGGGCTCAACAAATGCGAGCTATTTGCTTTTATTACTGTCATTACCGTTGTCTTCGGCAATTCTCTTCAGCTCCCTTATCCTGAGCCTTCTGTTGGAAATTGGCTGGGATGTCTCTGCTATTATTCTTCCTCTATAGTCAAGCTGTGACATTTGAGTCACTGTGACTGGCTCTGCCAGGCACTTTGCTGGGATGTGCATGTGGAGATGCAGGGATTCCTGCCGACATGGACCCCTAGGGACACTTCCTGGGTCAGGGATCAAGTATTTTTGAGTATTCACTTCAAGCTTTTCATTTATAAAAAGTTTAGACTTGTTTTAGACTGAGGTCTGCTTTTTCCTCTCCTAAGTCTTTTGAGCATAATCTTTTGAACATATTGCTACAAAAAAAAGTAGTTTTCTTAGATGTAAATCTGAACATTTGCTGGTTTCAATATTAGTGCATGCTTCTTTGTCTAAGCCAGTACATGACTGGCAAACTGAAACAAGTGTACAAAGAAAAAGAAACTATGTAGAGACCACCCCCAGCAGATCCTTAAAGACCATCTACTGGGATTTTCCAGCTTCTTTTGAACCAAGTAAGGTTTTGATTCAAACATATGACATGAATATGTTTGAATATAACAGGGAAACAGGATACACCCTTCTGGTCCAGGTGTGGAGGGTAAGATGGAAGGATGGGCAGAAGACGTTACAGGCTCCATGAACCTAAATGAAAATATAAAAAGTATAGGCACAGTCCACAGATCTTATTTTACAAATAAAGAGACTAAGGCAACAAGAAGTAAAATGCACCCCGAGACTCTATCTACTGACCTCACTAGCAACTCTCAGGCAAACTTAGGGTCTAGGGGCTTCCACAACCATCAGGAAACAGTGCATGCTGGGTGGGCCCACACCTCATCTTACTGTATTCGCTCTAAAAAGACGTTACTATGACCATGTTTTGTACAAGGAAAACTGAAAAGTTGTACTTCCTGTTCTGGGTAAAATGTCTTGCTCTCCAGATCTGATACTGTTCAATTCAAACTCTGCCCCAAAGCCTTCTGGTACATTCAGTTTCACATATCATATACCACTGAGAAGATGGAATTCTGATTTTTCTACATTTTTTTCTCTTCAACTCCATGTAGTTAGATCACAAGTAAAGAGCGCACAAGGAGATCTGAGAAAGCAACAAGCAGCAGAAGCTCCAATAGGAGGCTCAGAGTAATTCAGTACTTAACACATTCCCTCAAAACTTCTGCGACTGCCATCCAGGCCACCTCTCCTCACTTGGAGAACTAGCCCTGGGCTGCCCACTTCTGTGATTCCTCCCGACAGCTCTCCCACGTCCAGAATTACAGTAATAGCTTTATGTTGATTTCTGGCTTTCATTTCTTCAAAAGAATTCCCACTATCTCTTTAAAAAAAAAAAAAAAAGACAATTTATTTCTGAAGAGTTCACCAGTATCTAAACACAACTTTTTCGCCACAAGAAGAGAAATCATGCATGCAACTGGAAGAGAAAATTAAATATCAACCTTATTTATCTGTGAATCTAGTGAGCTACGACAACCACTGGTCTGGCAAGATATGTCTATTGGTACAACAGTGGCACGCATATTACAAGAGTAACCAACCACTTTCTGATTGGAGGTTAAGGTTCACTTCTTAAGATGGAGCCCATACTTAATATTAATATCAGGCCAAGTAACTTATGGTTAGACAGGTCACAGGACAGGGGAGAGTCTAATGCTATTATTCTGCTAAATATAG
>NW_008350535.1:3100000-3101200 GCF_000622305.1 Nannospalax galili
TTTAAATAAGAACTTTTAGTGGCATTCTAAACAACTGAATTTATAAGAACTTAAATTCAGTGTGTTGTCATTCCATGAATGGAATGAAGCATTTGCTTCCCCATAAGCATACTGATGCATCATCTACACACACACACGCACGCATGCACGCACGCATGCACACCCTACACCTCTAATAACTACAAATCAAAGTGTAAAATAACTAAGGCACTACATCTCTGATAAGCAAACATGGTCATTGAAGAATAATAAAGATGATAGGCCTCTGTCATCTTTTGGGTCTGAAACAAAGGCCTGGGATCCCTCTCTAGTCATTAGGATTATCTTTCAGGCCAACTAGTCCAAACCAGTTCAGATAAGACCAAGGCCTTTGAAGCCATCAACTTATCAGCTTTTACTTCTTTGTTTAAGTTGGCCAATACAAAATTAGGGGAGAGGTAATAACTAAAACATTTAAAGGGCTCAAGCCCTCCTGGGAGTTCTGGATTCTTGGTCTCCAAATTCCCCTCTTCCGTGTGGAGAGCTTTATGAGAGAGCATGTATGGATGTCTGATTGCTTATCTTTAAATAAAAGTTTGCTTGCTTCTTGCTCTCTGCTGGACTGAGATTTTTTTTTTTCCTGGCTTTTAATTCTTTAAATAGGCTGAAAAAATGAATCCAAGCCCTAGATGGTGACCAACCTTTCCCCTGACTGATCGTGTGGCTGAAACATAATCACTGGTCATCCCCTATTAGACTATAGGCTAATTTCAAAGTTAACGAATTTCTAGGGGAAAGGGGAAAAGAAAAGGTAATTTCTACCAAAAAAAAGAGAAAAATTAACTGAAAAAAATAAGTCAAACATCTACACAGCAATGTAGAAGATCATTTTGACTAGCCCAAGTAAGATTTCTTTTTCTAGATGCTAAAAATTTCCAGTTACACTGACTTATAAGTAGAACTATTTTTATAGCTATTTTTATTACTTAAACACATTTAAGACATGACATGTTTTAAAATACTGAAAATTGTGATCAATTTTGGTTTTTACTTATTCATATTACAAATAGTCTGAAAAGTTTTGGGGTTTTTGTTCTGTTTATTTCTGTCCTCTCCTCCACTAGTAAGAGAATTTTTTAAGAAATTCATAAAGAGCATTATTTTCTTATTTTGTTTCCTTTGGTACCAACTGAATTCAATTGCTGCTCAAAATAAAAAAAA
>NW_008350536.1:0-605 GCF_000622305.1 Nannospalax galili
TGCCCTCTTTGACGTGCACATGGTCGTGTCACCTACCATCTCTGCCATAAACATGGTCGTGTCACCTGCCCCCTCTAACGTGCCGATGGTAGTTTCACCTGCACCTTCTGACGTACAGATGGTCGTGTCACCTGCCCCATCTCCGTAAATATGGTCTTTTCAGCTGCCATCTGTGATGTGTAGATGGTCGTGTCACCTGCCCTCTCTGACGTGCAGATTATCTTGTCACCTGCCCTCTCTGATGTGCACATGGCCGTGACACCTGAACTTTCTAAAGTACACATGGTCGTGTTACTTGCCCTCTTAGTCGTGCACATTGTCATGTCACCTGCCCTCTTTGACGTGCACATATTCGTTTAACCTGTCCACTCTGTCATAAAGATGGTCGTGTCACCTAACCCCTCTGACGTACAGATGGTCGTACCACTTGCTACCTCTGACGTGCACATGGTCGTGTCACCTGGCCCTCTGACGTCCACATGGTCGTGTCACCTGCCACCTCCGACGTGCACATGGTCGTATCACGTGCCCCCTCTGATGTGCAGATCGTCGTTCCACTTGCCCCATCTGAAGGGCAGAAACTCGTGTCTCCTGCCTACTCTAAC
>NW_008350537.1:0-318 GCF_000622305.1 Nannospalax galili
ACCAGGAAGAACTTCCCAGGAGATGGAATCTTAGCTAAATTTCAAAACTGCTGTCACCACCAGCACAGGCTGCTCCTCTGTTCTTGTGGGTGCCACTCCTTTGTTCTCACGGGCGTCAAGGCTGCTCCTCCACTCACCCTGGGTTGAGGCTGCTCTTCTGCCTGCCCTGGGCTGAGGCAGCTCTTCTGCTCACTTGGTGCTGAGGCAGCTCTTCTGCTTGCTTTGTGCTGCCTCTTGTTGTCACCGCTTCTGTCCGGTCCCGGACCTCAGGGCTGGTGAGGAGACTGTGTCAGTGGATCCACATTCAGACACAGGAGA
>NW_008350538.1:0-506 GCF_000622305.1 Nannospalax galili
GTGTTTTTATCACAGCAACATTAAAAAAAAACTAAGACAAAGGTATAGAAATTAAGCATACTATGCCAGGCATGGTGGCACATGCCTGTAGTCCCAGCACTCGGGAGGCAGAGGCAGGAGGATCTCTGGGAGTTCAAGGCCAGCCTGGTCTACATAGTGAGTTCCAGGCCAGCTGGGACTACAGGGAGACCCTGTCTCAAAAACCAAACAAACAAAATGTAGGTATATAAATCAAAGATGTACTGATAATAAATCATAAATTTATTTTAGAACTTGTTAATAAACATAATTTTACCATTTATTAAAGACCCAAGTAAATACACTTATGTAAATACACATGGTCTTATTTTTACCTAAAGACAAAATCTACGCTGAATATTTGCCACTGTAGGACATGGTTTTTTAGAGTTGATCAATACTTTGATTCGAAAATCAATGCTGAGAACCTGCTTCATACAAATACACAGTACAAAGTGGCAGAAAAATGTTTAGGGCCATTTTAGAAA
>NW_008350539.1:0-207 GCF_000622305.1 Nannospalax galili
CTGCTGCCTCTGGATTTTGGGGTTCGCCGAAATTGCAAAACCCCTATATGAAGCTACCAAAGAAGGAGAGGACTTCAACTGGATGCAGGAAAGGCAAGAGGCCTTTGAAACCCTAAAACGCATGCTCTTAGAGGCCCCTGCCCTAGGACTACCAGACAGACATAAGTAAACCTTTCTGTCTATATGTGGATGAACGTAAAGGTATTG
>NW_008350540.1:0-236 GCF_000622305.1 Nannospalax galili
TCACAAGGAGCACTTTGATGTCACACTGGAACATTGCAAAGTCATATTGTAACATTGTGATTGCACAAAAGAGCATTGAGATGGCACATGGGGCCATAGTGTTGGCACAATGAATCATTGTGATGTCACATTTGAGCATTGTGAAGTCAAAGTGGAACACTGTGAAGTCATATTGTAACATTGTAATGGCATCATGGAGAATTGTGATGTCAAATTTGAGAATTGTGATGTGACAA
>NW_008350541.1:0-3297 GCF_000622305.1 Nannospalax galili
AATAAATGAAATATTTAGCTTAACAAGAGGATTACTGCAGTCACTGCCAGCGGTGGCTGCTCCTCTGTTCTTACGGGTGCTGCTCCTTCATCCTTCGTTCTCATGGGTGTTAAGGCTGCTCCTCCGCTTGCCCTGGGCTGAGGCCACTCTTCTGCCTGCCCTTGGCTGAGGCCAATTTTCTGCCTGCCCAGTCCGCTATGTCTGCTCTCCTGTTCTCTTAGTTCCTCTGATCATTTGTCTGGTCCCTGACCCCAGGCCTGGTGAGGAGACTGTGTCAGCAGAGCCGCATTCAGACACAGGAGATCAGGTTCAGTGACACAGATCTGGTTTATTACAGGAAGGCACAAGCTTATATAGGGTCACAGCAAGTGGGATACCTCGTGTTATATAGGGTTAGTGGTCCAATCACAGCACAGCAAGTAGAATACCTTATTAGCATAACAGGTTTAGCATCATATTAGCATAACAGGCTTAATATCCTATCACAGAAGAGCAGGTAGGATGCCTCATTAGCATATTGGGTTTCAGATTACAGAGCCTGGATTCCTGGAAACCACGTGACCCTGACTCTTGCAATGTCTAAGTGTTGCAATTTGGGATCTCAAGGGTGGTGACTAGGGAGTGGCAAGCTCTAGGCATCAGTCTCATGATCTGCCAATGGAGCAAATGTCACAAGGCGTTTCTTGTGGCTCCAGCAGTCGGGCCGTTGCCTCAGGCCTGCTGTATGGCTGTCAATAAGACTTTCACCCTATGCTCAAGCCTGTCTCCCACAGATTATAAGTGCTAAAATATTAAAATTCCAGCTTCTCAGAATGGTCAAATTTGTCATTATTTCATTTCTGGTTGATTTGCCCTTCTCCTTTCCCCTTGATTTCTCTAGATGTAAAAAAGTAGACATTGTTCAATAACAACATAATAGACTCTATTCTAAATACTCAAAACTGTTATTGTTATCTTGCATCCAAATTGGAGGGTTCAGTTCATCATGGGAGGAAAAGGCATGGTGGCACATGGCATCCATAGTCAGGAAACAGAAAATGATGATGAATGCAGGTATTCAACTCACTTTTTCCTTTCAGTTCAGTCCAGGACCTCAGCCCATGAAATGGTACCACCCACATTTAGGGTGGTCATCCCCACCTCAATTAACATAATCTAGATAAACCGTCACAGACATGCCCAGTGTCTTAGGTGATTTCAGATCTGTCAAATTGACAGTCAGCATTAACTGATCTTACTTGAATTTTAGAAAAATCTGGCAACTTATCTCATGCTCCATTCGTGTTAATTATTATAGGTGTATATTATTCGTTATTCTTCTAAGAAGAAATTAATGTTTATCCTGGTTGAAACTGTAGAGATGTAGAGGATCTTAAACTGGGAAGAAAAAAATCCAGGGTCGGAGTCTTTGGTGGCCAAGATGCCATTGCGACCTAACCTTTGCACTGTTTAGCATTTCCTGACATTACTTTGATTCCTGGATAGCTTTTGTAGTCTTTCTTTTTTAAGTTTTATTTTTGATTTTTAATTATGTGTAATCTGTGTGTCTGTGTGGAGGTATGTGCACAGTTGACCCTTGGGATCAGAAGAGGGCATCCACTGAATTAGAGTTATAGGTGATTGTAAGCCAAACAACATGGGTTCTAGGAACCAAACTCATTTCTTTTACAAAAGCAGTACATAATTCCTGAGCCATCTCTCCAGACCCAGACAGCTTTCCTTATAGAAAACAAATGGACACATAAGATCTAGTTTTCACCTTTAAAACCAAAGCATTAAAGTATGTGACTAGATGAGTATTTTGATCCTCACCACCGTCAGATTTTGTCACTGAATCAAAAAGCATAGTGAGAAAAGTAGTGAGAAAAATGTTAGGAGCTTGAAGTACTTTGTCAGCTGATATTGGAAGCAAGAGAAGGTCAGGGCTTTGGTAACGAGGGCTGATATTTCTAGTAATGTGGGGTGATATAAGAGAGGCAAGAATTTTTAGAGAAAATAATTCTTTCTCTGATAACCGATGCTCAAAACATGATCATAAATTCCTTGTAATCCTTTACCTCACATCTGACTTTTGCTAAAATGTTACTTTAAAATTTTGTGTCAGGGATAGTTCCGAATGTGAAGGAGGCCCCAGACAACAGGGGGACAATGCTGCCTGAGGACTGTTGGACAAGTGTAGGAAGCCTGCAGGTAAGAGCAGACGCCCTACCAGAGAAGCAGCTGTGTACAAACTGCATTTGTTGCAGCATTGCCTGACATTGGATAAGGAACATTTAATCAACCAAGTCATCAAAATAGAGTTTAATTCATATCTATCCAAAGAGAAGTGTCATTGAAGATGATGACAAGTAGTTCTAGTAGCTGGAGACGTTTAGAGAGAATGGATACTCAGAGGTCTCTGAATGAACTCAGAAGAAAAAAAAAATCCAAAGAACTTCATGTTAGTTACAGTCACACACATATACACAGACAGGTTTAGACATTTATTTGTGTCTAATAATATACTCCAATGCACCGACACATACAGAGGTGACTTGAGGCTGCTAAGTCATCATAATGGTCTAATAGTGTTATTAATAACAAGCTAAATTGTAATCAGAGGTCTCTGAATGAACTCAGAAGAAAAAAAAAATCCAAAGAACTTCATGTTAGTTACAGTCACACACATATACACAGACAGGTTTAGACATTTATTTGTGTCTAATAATATACTCCAATGCACCGACACATACAGAGGTGACTTGAGGCTGCTAAGTCATCATAATGGTCTAATAGTGTTATTAATAACAAGCTAAATTGTAATTGAGCCAGTACACTCCAGGGAGGATAAAAGGCATTAAAGACCCCCCAATTAAGCCACATGGATTTCTATCTAGTATGAACTGGGTGTGGTCCTGCCTGAGGCAGTGAAGCTTCCTCAAATACATACCTGTAAGAACAGTAAAATGCTTTCCTCCAAGATGCAGGTGTGTTCAAGGAAGTACTGAGATGGTATCTGTAAGACCTGAATTCTGAAGAAATGCCAAGAGCAGTGTTATAACGTGCTACTGTTGTACCATGAATCACTGGGCAGAAGTCGGATCAAGCCTGCTATGGTGAGGCTGCTTCTGCCTCCACAGCTCTGAAACTTGGCACTTGTATTTAATTAATTTTTTCTTATAGCTGTCAACCATTTTTCTAAAATGTCTTTCAAAGATGATTGTTTCACCAAAGACAAACCATGGTGTCTGCCTGCTTTTCTCCTCGACTGGCCCCAGGAGCAGAGTACAGCTAAGCACAGACAGAAAAATGTTTATC
>NW_008350542.1:0-399 GCF_000622305.1 Nannospalax galili
CATTTCATTTTAGAATATATTGTTCCTTGCAGAAAGACTCATTCTTTTTGCAACTAACACTGAGATGTTGACGCATGTATCTCTAATCTGTATGTATCTGCCTAGTACTAGTCATAATTGGTTGCACTTGGATCCTTGGCACTTGTGTATGTCTATAAAGTCACTGGGTAAATTTCAGTTGTAATGTTTATCACCTCTACTAATTAGCATGATGTAAATTTTCATGCTTCCTCAAATATAATACATTTAAAAAGTTTTTGTTGATTTGTGTGTGTGTGTGTGTGTTTGTGTGTGTGTGTATCACACAGAACATACCTAACCATCTTATTCAACTATACACACTTCCCTAATGGCACCCTCCCATAGCCTCCCTCCCCCCACTAGAGTCCTTATACTCTG
>NW_008350543.1:0-275 GCF_000622305.1 Nannospalax galili
GTGGGACAACAAAGTGCACTATGTGCCATTACAATGTGACAATATGACTTCGCAATGTTCCATTGTGACTTCACAATGTTCCAATGTAATATCACAATGCTCCCAGGTGACAATTGTATTGCATATATGCCATAACAATACTCCATGAGGCCATCAACTATGTGCAATTGTGTCATTACCATGGTCCATTTTGTTGTCACCATGCTCAATATGCAGACACAGTACTCAATGTTCTCCCACATTCCCCAATGTGACAACAAAATCATCTATGGTGG
>NW_008350544.1:0-321 GCF_000622305.1 Nannospalax galili
AGACAAAAATGCGAATAAAATATAAATTAATAAATGAAACAATAAGTAAGAAACACTAATAACATGAGAAAATAAAGCGTATTGAAACATATACATTAATAACAATATTAGAAAATGTTAACATTTACAATGGCCCCTTTTCCAACTGTATCCCGCTTCTGGGGAGGAAGGGCTCTCTGCACAGGACCCTGGTCCGGACAATGCACGGCGGTGGACGTACGACAGGCCGCAGGCATGGCCTGAAGGGGACCCGGCTATCTGAGGCCAACCGAGGTTTTGGCACTGCAGTACGGTTCCGCTGGGGCAGGATTGTGACATAGA
>NW_008350545.1:0-669 GCF_000622305.1 Nannospalax galili
CCCCATGTGCCATTATATTGCTTCAATGTGCCATCACAATGTTACAATATGGCTTCACAGAATTCCATTGTAACTTCTGAATGCTCCAATTTGACATCAGAATGCTGCAGTGTGCCATCACAATGTTACAGTATGACTTCACAATAATCCATTGTGATGTAAAAATTTATATTGCTGTGATGTGTGACCACAATGTGACAATATAACTTCTCAATATTCCATTGGGAAATCACAATGTTCCAGTGTGATATCACCATGCCCCAATGTTCCAACACTATTGCCCCATGAGGGATTACATTACTCCAATGTGGCATCACAAAGTTACAATATGACTTCACAATATTCCTTTCTCACATCACAATGCTCCATTGTGACATCACAATGGTCAAATGTGCCAACATTATTGCCCATGTGATGTTATAATGCTCCAATGAGCCATCAAAATATTATAACATGACTTCTCAATGTTCCATTCTGACATAAAAATGCTCCAATCTTACATCACAATGCTCCAATGCCAACAACTATCACCTCATGTGCCATTATAGTGCTTCAATGTGCCATCACAATGTTATAATATCCATCACAATGTTAAAATATGACTTCACAATGCTCCAATGAGACATCACAATGCTTCAATGTGCCAACACTATCGCTCCATGTGAAATC
>NW_008350546.1:0-421 GCF_000622305.1 Nannospalax galili
ATTTTGGTTTTGACATTTGCTGTACACTTGGGAGACTTTTTTGGCTTTTCTGGTCTTTCGTTTTTAACTTTTCTAATATTTTGCTCTTTTCTGTTCCCTTCTACAACATCTGTTCCTATTTCCCTTCTTATCCTTCCTGTCTGTTTAACCTTGCCTCTTCTCTTCTTCTCTGTCCATGTCTTCTTTATCTCCCTGTCTCCACAACCACCCTCAATAGTATTGGGATTCAGAGTATATTCAACTACAGGAAAAGTTCATGGAATAGAGGATGACCTAAGTAAAATTTCATTATGCACTAGAGAATGCCCTTGCCATCATGTGCTAATTTAAAATACAGTAATTATTTATTGAAATATCTAAATACAGATTAATAAAGTGCTCTGGTCAGCTTATGAGTAACTCAGTAATGGGTATATTTTTT
>NW_008350547.1:0-249 GCF_000622305.1 Nannospalax galili
GTTGGTACATTCATCTTTGCCCGCCGAGCTTGACTGGCAGCCAGAGACGGGCAAGAGAAGTGGCCCCCACACTAAAACACCTAAGACAGGAGGGCTGCCAAAGCTGCGGCCTCATCCCATGACGGGTGTATGATTTGAGGGAGATCCCTTCCGACCTAAGACAGGCGCAGTCACCCGGGCAGGGCAGGGACCCAAAGATCCCTCACTGCTCTGCCTCACCTCCCCAAAAGTACCAAGAGCAAAAAACAG
>NW_008350548.1:0-676 GCF_000622305.1 Nannospalax galili
GATCATGGTCTGGGTAAATGAAAATCTCAGGAAATTTAAGATATGAAATAAAGTATGATTTTTCTGAAAAAAATTCAGTCAGCATATAATATCAATATTTTTGGAAATTCAATAATGAGTTCTAAGTAACCCATGTGTGGAGAAGAAGCCACGTAAAAAATGAGAAGATATTCTGAGTTAAATAGTAAATCTCTTTAGAGATTTACCAGGGTAAGAAAATAATCATCTGTAGCAAATAGATTACCACAGGAAAAAAGCATCTTATGGAATACAGAGAAATGTTTTAACAGAATTCCACACTTATGTTTTTTTATAATTTTTATTTTATGTGTTTGAGTGTATTGCCTGCACGTAAGTGCACCTGTGTCATGCAATGCCTATGACGGTCAGAAGAGGGCACTCGATCCCCTGGAACTGGAGTTACAGATGGTTGTTAGATGCCATGTGGGTGCTGAGAATAAACCCTGGGTCCTCTGCAAGAGCAGGCAGTGCTCTTAACCATTTAGTCATCTCTCCAGCCCCTCAGCACCTATGTTGAATACTACTACTAAAACCATGTGGGCAAACTAAAAACAAAATGTATAAATTATTTCTCAAAGGACTTTTAATTGTCTTCAATGTTAAGGTCAAAACATTGAATATTGTCTCCAAAGTTGCCCTCATTAACTTCATAGTA
>NW_008350549.1:0-344 GCF_000622305.1 Nannospalax galili
GAACATTTCTAAAATAAAACTATAGTCATTCCAGTTAATGATGTGGCATAATTCAGGCTTGAGGGTGAAACGTATTAGTTCAAGGGATGGGCTTCCCTCATTAGTTAGACCTCCCAGAAAACACCCTCAGAGACACACTCGGGAGGTGTTTTTTCTAGGTGATTATAAATTCCCTCAGGTTGATAATGATTATCACAACCATGCCTATAGGACCATCTGCCCCACTTCCTTCTCTACCTGACCATGTCAGTACTCCTCAAACATTTATATGGTGACTTGTCTCAAGCCCTCCAATTTTTCCCGTGAAGGAAATTCACTTTTCTGGAGATTTAGACTTCTAGTTC
>NW_008350550.1:0-3597 GCF_000622305.1 Nannospalax galili
AGACAGGACATTACTCATAACCATACTGTGCTTCTCAACTTTCTTTCTACTAGAGGCCAACATTGGAAATAAATTTTATGTTGAGACTCAGTTCACACTCCTTTGAGTGTTACCAACCTTCAGTATTAACTTGATAGAGTCTAATAGTGGAATTTTGAAAAAAGATATTCTAAAAATAAACAGTTGAAGTAAATTAAATGGATTCATTAAATTGAATTGTTGGCCTGAAAACAAGATTTAAAAATAGCTTTGTTTCCAAGCATTTGTCATGAGAAACAATATTTTAGTATTAAATTCATAGACACTAGTATTTTGGTATTCTTACTACATACTTAGAGTTTTTTAATGCAACCTATTTTGATATGTTCTTTAAAATGCGGATAATGTAAGACTTGAAATTTTCACTTTTGTAAATTCACAAAGGCCTTAAGTCTCCTTAAAATGAAATCCACCTAATTTCATGTTATTTTTTAAAACGAATAATTTTATTTACATACTCATTTTATGAGCAGCAAAAAGTACTATTTTAATTAAATCTAGAAGATTATCAGATTCACAAGTTATGCACAGTTGAAAAAAATCTTCTTTATAACATACTGTATAAATAATGTGTCCCGCTGGGTGTGGTGGTGCAGGCCTGTAGTCCCAGCACTTGGGAGGCAGAGGCAGGCGGATCTCTATGAATTCAAGGCCAGCCTGGTCTACATAGTGAGTTCCAGGCCAGCTGGGGCTGCAGGGAGACCCTGTCTCAAACCAAGACCTAAATAAATAAATAAATGGCCAGTTTCACAAAGTTGCCATAATTCTCAACCCAAATTAAAAAGATGAGGACATAATGTAAGAAGTGAAAATTAATCAATGTAATAAACACTAAAGAAGAGACTGGGGGTACCTCATTGGTAGAGCTCTCGTCTAACCCATGCAAGGCCCTGGTTCAACCCCAGCACCGAGAAAAATAACAACAAAACAAACCAGCAGCCATAGGATGCTGCACAGCAGTGAAACTGACCTGTTAGCGCTGTCATTTGCTCTCTTCCCTTGAAGGTGACAGAGAAATGTCCAGAAGCACAAAGCTTAATTGTGGCTGGGCTACTTTTGATGTTCCCTTCTCTCTTTGCCTCCCTCCTTTCTGCCTTCCCCTTCTATCTCTTTTCTGTTTCCTCTGCCCACTTTGTTTCTTATTGAATGATTAGTATCCATTCTAGTCTTGATCAATACCTGTATTTTCATTGGAAGACAGAGGCAGGATGATCACTGTGACATCAAGGGTAGCCTGGAGTGGTCTGCATAGCAAGCTCCAAGCCAGCTGGATTACAAAGTGAGACCCTGCCTCAAAAAAAAGAAAGAAAGAAAAAAGAAGAAGAAGAAGAGGAGGAGGAGGACGAGGACGAGGACGAGGACGAGGACGAGGAGAAGGAAGAGGAAGAAAGGAAAAGAAGAAACACAAATGGGCAATAAATACTTATGAAAGTATTCAATATCCTTAGCCAACAAAGAAATGAAAATTAAAACTACTTTGCACTTCTGTATAGCATAGCACACCATCATTCAAGTGAAGAGGCAGTGTACAGAATGGAAAAAAACTTTACTAGCTATACACATCATACAGAGAATTAGTATCTAGAATATGCAAAGAACTTTATAAAAAACCTAAACATCACTAAAACAACACAAAAGTTGGGACAAGGAACTAGAGTTCTCAAAATATGAAATGCTAATGGCTGAGTTACCATCTTTTTCAAGACAGGGTCTCCCTGTAGCCTCAGCTTGCCTGGACCTCAATATATAGACTAGGCTGGCCTTGTTCTCACAGAGATTCACCTGCTTCTGCCTCTCAAGTGTTGGGATTAAAGGCATGCACCACTATGCCCAGCTAGAAATATTTTTTTTAATGTTCAACATCTTTAGTCATCAGGGAAATTAAAATCAAAACCACTTTGAGACGTCATCTTACCACAATCAGAATGGCTAAGATCCAAAAAGCCAATAATGACAAATGCTGATGACGATCAGGGGAAAGCAGACACTTATTCACTGCTGGTGGGAGTACAAACTGGTGTAGCTACTATGATAATCAGTGTGGAAGTTTCTCAAAGGCTAAATATAGATCTCCCACGTAATCAAACAGTGTCACTCTTGGTCATATACCTATATCCCACTACAAAGAAACATGCTCATTCATGTTCATTACTGCCTTATTCACAAAAGCCAAGAAATAGAAACAACCCAGATGTAATGAAAGTATGCTACGTTCATGCAGTGGAATATATATTCAGCTGCTAAGAAAAATGAAATTATGAAATTCTCAGGTAAACAGATTGAAACTGGAAACAGTCATCCTGACTGAGGTAACTCAGACCCAGAAAGACAAACATTCTCTCCTCTATGTGAATGCTAGGGTGCAGAATGGAAGGGCAGCATAGAGAATAACTAATACTAAAGGCCTTTTGAAAGAGTCATATGGAAACACTACAGTAGAAGCTTCTTAAAAATATATATATACACATATAAAAAGGATATAAAATAGAATTACCCTATGATAGGGGCTCAATAGTCCTACCAGACATCACAGGCTATCAAACAGAAAGCTCAATGCCAAGAATAGACTCCCTATTTTGGAGTTGTGGACCATGAGGGTCCCATAGACCCTAAAACAATAATACTGTTTATTGACATTGTTCTTGGTTACACACCAGAACTTGATGGTAAGACCCTATTGCTGAAGACACTGCATATGTGAGTTGTAGAACAAACATGGAAAAATCGAGCTGGCACTAACCTGGAAGCTTCATCTCTACTGCTAGTGCTCATAGTCCTGAAAGGTGCTATGGATGCCAGAGGAACAGACAAGTAATAATCAGCTTTACCCAGCTATGAACCCTGCAGGCCACAATAACTGGTACAATAGTAACATGAATGTTGTGGGAGTAACCAAACACTTTCTGATTGAATTTAAGGCTCACTTCACAAAATGGAGCCCATACCTGGCACTCTTACTGGGGCAAAGAACCTATGATTAGACAAGCCATAGGGGAGAATCTACTACCATCATTCTGCTAAATGGACACAGTATTAAACCAGGTCCTAATGACTTGTTGTTAGACCCATAGATTAGTGCATCCCTCAGCTCTTCCCAGAGAGGCTTCTTGCAGCAGATGACAATTAACACAGAGACCCACAGCTAGTAAATGTGCAGAGAATGAGAGACTGAAGAGTGCTCGGCCCTAAATGGAACATCTATATCACACCTCTCCTCCAGAGGTTCGGGGATCATTGTGGAAGGGGAGGTGGAAAGGTCAGAGGAGTGGCTGACTACAAGGAAACTGTCGGATCGCTACAAGGAAACACCCTGGACGCAACAGGGTATTTTGCACATATGAAGCCACAGTACTTGTGACAGCATGGACAAAACCTTCACAAGCACAAGCCAGACAAAACCCCAGCATGGCGGGGGGAGCGGGTAGCAAGAAGCTCCAACCCTACTTGAGGAACTGTTGGCAATTGATAGTCGCTAGGAAAAGGAGAATCGGTTTTCTTCAAGGGTATAATGCTGGGTAGGCTGCCCCGGCTCCAGGGAAAGGACCCACACCCAAGGGC
>NW_008350550.1:4740-5116 GCF_000622305.1 Nannospalax galili
AATATTTCCTTTGTTACACAGAAGCTTTTAATTTCACGTAATCCTAGCTGTCAATTCTTAGGATTATTTCCCATGTTATCAGAGTTCTTTTCAGAAAATTCTTAAGTCTATGTCTTGAAGTGTTTTACGTACGTTTTCCTTTAACAGTGTCTGTTGCGGGTTCTCCTCAGGCCAGCTGTGAAGACCCTGACCTGGATCGGGTCCCCTGCCGATTGGGGGGGCGGGGGGCAAGAGGCACGGAGTCACGACACACAGACCCCAGGAGCCTGGTAGAAGCAAGCACCAAGAGAGGTGCTGCAGGCTCATTTAATGCAGGAGGCAGCAGGCCTTATAGTTCCCTTTTCTCCGCCCCCAAGGCCCTTTAGTCAGCCTATCG
>NW_008350551.1:0-1301 GCF_000622305.1 Nannospalax galili
ATTGCTCCTATTTGTCATCACAGTGTTACAATATGATTTCCCAATATTCCAATCTTCCATAACAGTGTTCACTGTATCCTCAAAATGCTCCAATGTGCCAATATTTTGGCCCCATGTGCAATTACAATCCCACAATGTGACATCAAAATGCTCCAAGGTCATATCCCAATGCTCCAATGTGAAAACTCAATGCTCCAATGTGCCTACACTGTGTCCTCATGTGCCGTTTTATTCCTCCAAAGTGTCATCACAATGTTACAATATGACTTCCCAATATTCCATTGTGCCATCATAATGCTGCAGTGTGCCAACACTATCGTCCCATGTGCCATTATATTTCTCAAATGTCCCACCTCAATGTTACAATATGACATCACAATGTTCCATTGTGCCATCACAATCCTCATTGTGCAATCACAATGTCTCATTTTGTCATTACAATGATCCATTTTGTCGTCATCAAGCTCAATATGCCAAAACGGTGCTCCGTGTCCCCTCTCGATCCCCAACCGTGACATCACAATGATCCAATGTGTCACCACTATTCTCATTGTGGCATTACAATGCTGAATGTCCCTCACAACGAATATAATTTGTCATCACAATGCTCAGTGTGCAAATATAATGCCCCAATGTTTGATCACAATATACAAATTTGGTATTCCAGTGTTTCATGTGCCAAATCAATGTTCCAACGTGACAATATTATTGCTCCATGTGCCATTATATTGTCCCAGTATTCCTCACAATATTCCAATATCAATTCACAGTATTCCCTTTTGCCATCACAATGCCATTGAGCCATCACAATGCACCATTGTGTCATTACAACAATCCATTGTTCTGTCATCAAACTCAATTAATCAATATTCCCTCACAGTCCCCCAATGTGACACCACAATGCTCAAAGTGTCATCACAATGCTCCAATTTGACATCACAAGGCTCTAATGTGCCAATACTATGGCCCCATGTGCCATTATCTTTCTCCAAAGTGCCATCACAATGTTACAATATGTCTTCACAATGTTACATTGTGCCATCACAATGCTCCATTGTGTCATTACAATGATCCAATGTGTCGTCTCAATGCCCAGTATGAAAACACGGTTCTCAATGTCCTCTCACTATCATCCAAAGTGACATCACAATGCTCCAATGCATCATTACAATGGTTCACTGTGACATTGCAATGCTCCAATGTGTCACCACAATGCTCAATGTGATATCACAATGCTGAATGTCCCCTCGCAAGGCCCCTAATGTGTCATCAAAATGCTCTGTGTGCAAATATAATGCACG
>NW_008350552.1:0-446 GCF_000622305.1 Nannospalax galili
AAGGTTGTTTATTGAATATATTATGGCAAATAAATCTACACAAATGAATTTAATTCATTTTTAGGAGTGATAATATAGAAAAAAGTTATAAAAGTTTTGTATATTCAGGGATTTTTCTGCCTGTAGTCAAGATTTTGTTAGCCCTTTTCAGTTTCCAATCCTGAGAGCAAACTAGAGGACTAAAATAAGTTACTTTTTAAATGTTTTCAATCTAACTATGAAATACTTTATTTTGAATTTGACTAAATTATTATGTTGCTTTTTTTAATGTTTTTTTGGTGGACTTTTCTTTTTTCCAATGAAAAGAACAGTTGTTAGAAATTAAATTACCAACCATTACCAGTCTTACTATTTCCTCTAGAAGTTTTGCCTCACACAGTATATCATGGTAACTTGCATCTACCTTCTGTTTAAGGATTAATTTATTGCCATTATGTATCTATAAA
>NW_008350553.1:0-586 GCF_000622305.1 Nannospalax galili
CTGTTCCATCAAGTCTGGGGACTAGTGTTCCTTTGCTTAGAGAACTACAATCAGAAATGAATCCTGTAACTCACATTGTTACATTAATCCTTTCCCATCCTTTTACTCCAAACAAGAAAGTCTGACGGAAACCATTTAATAAAGTGGGCTCTGACTTAGGCTTGGGCTTGTTTCAGGCCACACAATAGGACTTAGCTCCCTCCCAGCTGATCCTGTTCGCACAGCTGGTGAGTTGTCAGGTTCAAGCTGTGAAGAATGGACATCTCTTTTCCAAGTGTTGGGTTCAGGGAGAGCAGGTGTCTGCACAGGCTAAGTCTTCCTTTCTGCAGCAATTCGGCTTACGCTGGAGCAGTTGTGAGGTTCTCTACTGCAGCGACGGTGCCCAGGACTACAGATGGAATTAAATACTGGAAGCACACGGAAGAATGTGGAAACCACAGACACAGGTAAAGTGTGTCCCAGGTGCACTGACAGTGAAACTCCAGTGATCCTGGGCACATGGCAGTAATAGCTGTTCTTTTTTAAAATTTATTTTTATTTATTTTTAATTTTTTTTAATTTTATTTTTATTTTATGTGTCTGTGTG
>NW_008350554.1:0-522 GCF_000622305.1 Nannospalax galili
GGTAAATTAACCTAAAACAGTTTGTTCCCTATTTAACATATCACTGCCATTTTCCGCTTACAACCCCACAGGAAAAGCAATAATGGAGAGACAACACAAATGCCTCAAAGATCAAATAATAAAAAATAAAAAATGGGGAAATCACTTATACCTGCGAGAACAGTACAGAATCCTCATTTCCTATTATATGGGTCTCTACTTGCGACGGACCAGCCCAGACCAGAGCAGTTCAGTCCGACGGGAGCAGGGTCCCCGAAAGGGTGGACAAGGATTCGGCTAATGACAAACAGACGCAAAGGAGCTTGATGAAAGTCTGAGTGTAATTTTGCAGCTGCAGAGCTCAGATTATAAATTACAAAGTTACATGATTACATCAATAAGCCATTGTTTTACAGTTTAACCATTTTTTAAGAGTTCTGGTTCCAGAAACAAAACTGAAACACAGGTGAATCAAAATACATTGTCAAACAGTAACTAGTGCTGAACAGAAAGTTTCTGTTTTTCATCTTGGTGAGTCACATT
>NW_008350555.1:0-25399 GCF_000622305.1 Nannospalax galili
GAAGAGCGGCACCAATTGCCAAATTTATGCCTTGAGTAATCTTATGAGAAAGAGTCTATGTCAGCACAAAGTCTGATTAATTCCTTCAAGGGCTTATTTTTGGCTTGTCCCTTAAGGACAGATTTGCAAGCAGAATTAGCATTTTCACAAGCAAATTGTTTAATGAACTTGTCATTGTCATCTTCAGGACCCAAAACTCTTTCAGCTACCTCTTGTAACCTGCCCACAAACTCACTAAAGGGTTCTTGAGAGCCTTGAACTATTTTAGTTAGGGGTGTCATGAGGCTGCCTTTTGCTGGGATGTTTCTCCACGCCCCCAGTGCAGCCTCCTAGGTCTGCGCTAAAACCCCTGTGGGTAATTTAAGCTGATGGCCCTCAATGATATCCTAAGCCTACTGAGGGTGTCTTGCAGTGAAATTTGCCGAGAAATTGAGATCAAAAAGTAGAAGGCTAAGAAGACAAGTATCGCAAGGAAAAGGCATGGAAAAACAGGTAGCCACTCAGAGTAGACGTGGTTAGACATACTGCAGTGTTTAGGACCAAAATGTTTGTACTTAGTGGGAGACTTCCGTGGTTCGCAAGGCCACGGCTGTATGCCCACATGGTGTCTCAGGTCGAGGACATCTCCTGTCGGTCCCATTTCCTGGGTGATCAGTCCTTATGTGGAAATGCCGGGCAGACCGAAAATGGAAGTATGCACCTCCCTACCAAGGACGAACAGACAAACAAACAGAAACCTGGAAGGGCCCTAGTCACTGAAAAAGAGCTGAAGGGGACAAGAACCACTCGACAAGGAGACAGAGTAATCCGGACGGTGGCTAGAACTCAAGGAAGCCAGGGGTCCACACCAGCATAGGTCCAGAAGGCCCCATTGGGCGCCACATGTTGCTCTGCATCTCGGGGGTTGGCTAGCCCTTTGGGTGTCTTGGGATTACCTGTCTGGGGAAGAGGGAACATAGGCGTAAAGTCAACTGCCCCCACCTGCGGGGACCCTGTACAGGTAAAGCTCGAGGGGGACCACTCCCTGAAAGGAAAAACGGGTGAGAAAGAGGAGACGGAGCCCAAGCAAGTCCACTTGTCAAGGGTCGCTTTATTGTATTGCAAGCTTTCCTTATATACAGTTTGTATTTAGAAGGGGTTGAAGAAGTTGGTCAAAGGTTACAGCATTCTTATGGGTATGGTGGCGGGGGAACTGAGCAATTCAGCAACGTGACTGACCGCCAGGTGTTCCAAGAGATTACTGCATGACTTATCTTTTCTGAGAACTGTTTGCAAGGGGAAGAGAAAGATAACCTTGCCATAAATTCTTTCTCAAGGTTACTAGTGCAGGCAGAATGTCCTGCTTAAGTCAACTGTTTGTAGAGCCATATTATATTTTTTGGTAATGAATGTTGTTTCTCCAGCTCCCGACATATGGCAGAACCAGTGTAAGGCCCAGGATTCTACCCTTCGGTATGTGGGTATATGACTACAGTGGTAAAACTTTCAAAATTAAATGACCCTTTTTATGTCTATATTTTATTTGTCTTGTATTCCAGTTGCAACAAAAGTCTATGAAACAGTTGTACTCTGTAATGTTTAATCCTGGATTCAAGTGTCAAAATAATGAAAGACCTGATGTAGTTCAAAAGTAGATTTGTATTAAAGTAGGTGAAAGAACTTAATTATTAAAAGGGACTACACTGATAAATGTGTTTTATCTGGACTTAACTTGTAGGTGAGAAAAACAGAATTCAGAGCTTTCTTTTTTGTATAATTTGTCTTCTATTTTAAGTGCTTTCTAAGATTTTTGTTTAATATCAAAGTTTAGTTGATTTAATTAGTTGCAAACATCTTCTCCATTATACTTTATCACATAAAGACATGTTTTCCTTAATATTTCTGTAATTCTTAGGGGGATATATGAATAAATAATATTCAATTTAAATTTCAAAATAAGTAACTCCATTCTGTGGTCAGTAAATTAGCATGGCTGGAAGATATGAAGCATATGGTGTTGGAAAAATGACACCTACACAAATTAATGTTCAGTTCATTTTACCAACAAACCATGGCCGTGCTGCATGGGAGCAGGTACTAACAGTGACTTAATATCAGATTACTTTTATACCTTTAGAGGACATGCTTGTAGTTTTCCTTCTCAGATTTTGCTAGGGAGTTTTTGTTTGCTTGCTTGTTTCCTTCATTTGGTTTAGGGCACATGTCTGTCCTCTTGTCACATCTCTGTTGTACATGTTCTTTATGAGCCTGTCCTTTCTTATCTATGAGCTAAACAGTTGAATTAGCCACCTCTAAAACCACTTCTAGACCTGGGTTTCAAGAATACTTGAATTATACCATGATCTCTCAATCCTGCTCAACTGCAGTATATTGTACATTTATCTTATACTCTCTACTGATTTCATCAGTATAGGTAATTTCATGCTGCAGAGAGGAGTGGACATTCAAGGGGTTATGAACCTCCAAAATGCTTCCTGATAATTTATACCACCTGATGTAGTCTTATCTCTAAATGAATTAAAGTTCACCCTATTTCATTAGTATAAGGGAAACAGTGATCATTTCTCAGGCTAGATAGTAAAAGGTATCACAGTTCTGGTTAGGCTTTTGCATTACAGCCTTGGAAGGAAGTCATCTACCACAATGCGGTGGTATCCAAGCAAACCTGTGTACGCTTTCAGCCAACAGCCCCCTTGGATGAAGTTCTTGACTAACTCCTTCTAACTTCACCCAAATAGTGCCAATGAGAACTGACTAGTTGGTTTTCATTCTTTATGCCAGTACTTGGGAGGCAGAGGCAAGCGAATCTCTGTGAGTTCAAGGCCAGCCTGGTCTACATAGTGAGTTCCAGGACAGCTGGGGCTACAGGGAGACCCTGCTTCAAAGAGAGAGAGAAAAAAAAAAAAAAAAAAAACCTGTAAAGATCCACAAGCATAATAATTGACTATTTGTATTACTAATTTTCTTTTTAAATTTTTGTGGGAGAGAGGGAGTGTATATGTATGTGTAGGTATGTGCAGGTATGTGCATGTGCAGAGGCCAGAGGAGGATGCAGGGTTTCTTCCTCTATCACTAACCACTGTGTTCCATTGAGACAAGGTCTGTTACTGAACCCGCAGCTCTCTGTTTGGGCTACACTTACTGGCCAGTAAGCTCCAGTGAACTGCCTGTCTGTATTCCAACATGGGGTACAAGTATAGGTGTCTGAGATTCAAACTCAGGTCCTCATATTTGCACAGCAAGTCCTCTCACCCACTGAGCCATCATCCCATCACCCTATACCACTAATTTTCAAATAATTTGTTACATTTGAATTATGCATCATTTAATAACACTAGTCTAGCACTTGCATTCATTCTAAGTTCTGTTAATTGTAAGTGTAAGACAGTATGAAATGTTTCTCAGGAGAATATTCTGAGGATTCTACAAAAGGAACTACCAACAGTTCCAGAGCAGTCACCAGTGACCACAGAGGGAAGATAACTTGTAAGCTAGGAGTAAAACAAGTACAAAACAGAGAGGTGGGAATTAACATAGATCTTTCCAACTAGAGGAAAGATTGGGAGTGTCCTGTGGGGCATGAGAAGAAGACATGGATGATTCTGGAGGGGATTTTTTTATCTTTATTTTGTGGTTGGTATTCTTAAGTATTGATCCATGGTCTGTATAGTGGCTTTCTCAAGGTCCCATGATGGTCAAATCCTGAGCCCACTGGAAATCACTGAAACTACACCATGGGAAGCTTATGGGCAGGCAGCTTTGCAACATCTGTTGAGGCAGTGTGATGATGGAAGGTCTGTTGATCAAGAAAATAACACAATCATGAGTGTCTCAAAGCTCGTTCTGATGCAGTACATGGGCCATAGGAGATAAGACAAAGGAGAAAAACAAGCAAGGAGGGAGAGTTTCCAGTATTTCTGGTGGCAAACAGCTAGAATCTGAATCAAAGTAACTGTAGCCAGGATACAGAGGGAAGGAGAAAAATAATTGTGGTTTAGAATCAATAGATACTGGAGACCAGTAGGATGCAGAGCACATGGATTTTACAGTTAATTTTCAAGGGATCCTTGACTGTACCCCCAAATTTGCATCTTTCCAGAATTGTCATAAACTCATTTAAAGAAAAAAAATTTTTTGTGTTATGGTTATTGAAAATAACTAAAAATCTTAACATGCTTGATTGAAAGACAGTGGGAGTCACCCACACATAGAAAATCAATTAGGCAAATAATGAAAAAATTTGTGAAGCTGATTTAGGCCATTTTCTTTTTAAAAGAGAATCAGCATCATAAAAGGAGAATTGAATAATAAACAATTACCAAAGTTTTCATAATATCATCTATAATAATGAAACAGGCTATATGTTGAACATTGATCATCACCTTGATATTTTGCTAAATTCTATCTTTCTAACCTCAAGACCTAAGACCTAAACTTCCTCTTGAGTTAAAAGTTGATTTTATGCATGTTAAGAAATTTGCAAATTTGCAGACCAAACCACCTCCTCTCAAACTCATGAACTCGCCTCTAATTTTATATATATATCCTACCGAATCCAATTAGTGTTACCTTTATTTGCATGTGTTTGGGCTGAACCCTTAGGACTGGGGTCTCACGCCTGAAAAAAAAACTGGAAAACTGGTTCTCCCTCTTTCAGCAGTCATTGACCTCTCCCTTTTCCACAATGTTCCCAGAATCTTAGGTATAAGAGTTGTGTTATAGCTGTCTCATTTGAGACTAAATGCTCCATAACTGTATAGCTAACTAATAACATAATAGTTATTCTCTGCATTTTTACTAGTTTTGGATCTCTTTAATAGTCTCTGCTCCTTTGATGAGATGTGAGAGCGGCACTTATCTATGGGAATAAGGATGAGTCTTTAGAAGGCAGTTGGAAATTATACCTCTAGGGCCTATAACCTCTTCACCCATGGGTTCTTGGCTAGGTTTACAGAACCAAGGAGGAATTCTTTCCAAATGAGTGAGCTTTAGGTACAATTAGACCTGGCTGTTGGTTGCCTGCAAGATACAAGTGCCACTCTTGTACCTTTGATGACATGTTGCTCATCGCAACACTGTTGTAGTTCTCAGGCTGGGTAAGTATGTTGGTAACTTTATTTCACATGATGACTTGCATGGCACCTTCCAACATTAGGAGAGCTAGCCTTCATGGAAGAGGCATTCAGGTCAACCAGCTTGGTTTCTTCAAGCCTTGTGACTGAAGTTCGTGGTATTTTCAGCAATAGAGTCCTACCTGCATACTCTTCCAGGTAACCAAGAGCAATGGAAGAAGACTTTTTCACTCTTGTGGGGGACTGGGGGTGTCTCTTGGACCCTTCTGGCCAACAATTCAAGAGATAGTGTTCCCTGCCAGCCACAGGGCTTCTTGGTAGTCTATAGCTCTTGAGGGAAACATTCTTGTGCTGGGATTTTATAATTTATTTATATTTGTGATTTATTTATTGATAAGATGTTTATAAAGCACTTAATGTTATATCTAGAATTGATGCAAATTCTTGAACTGTATAATTTATTACTCAAAAAGCATTATATAGCATGTGCTATTGTTTATCTTAGGTAGGTGAGTTTCTCTGATTTAGCAAAGAGGGAACTCAGGTCCTGATAAGTTAAGCAGCTTGTGCTAACTCACACAGGTAGCAGAGTTAATTTTCACTTCAGTACCTGCTTCAGAGCCTCTGCCCTTAAGCCACATCTGTGCCTCAGGTATGTGCTTCATCATTGTTTACTGAATGAAAGAATGAACAAATGAAGGATTTTCTATATGGTTCATAAATCCACCTAACAGCTGTTTTTAAATTCTTATTTTGTGTCATGTGCCATACGTTGCCATCTCTTCAGTGTGATCACATTTTAGATAGCTCAGGAGCATATTTAGCAGTTCAGGATTTTGCTTAGGTAAATCCGTGAGACTTTTATTCTCAAGGTAGAGTCCCTGTAAACAGAACCTTCAGGAAATTTAACTTCTATTTCAATAAATTATTGATATTCTAGATTTATTGTTTAAAGAAATCCCAATAAATCTTTGTTCATAAGTGGTCAAGATAAATAGTAGCTATTAATAATATTGACTACGATTTCTAGGATTTTTAGGATTCAAAATAGATAAATAGGGGAGATTTCATCTACTGAAGATACAAGCAACACTTTCTATAAGGAGAGACACTAAAGAATAGACTGTCTCCTAGAAATAAAAATATATAATAAGTTTTATTTAGAATGGCAGCAACAAAAAAGCTAATTATATGGTAATATTGGAATGTAATTAGGAGATTCCAAAAAGGCCCCTTTTCATGTGTAGGAAAAAATCCTCACTCTAAATCTGACACATGACTGTTGACTCAGATTCACAGCTGATTGTTTTGAAGATCAATGACAAAGGTGTCTTTAAAAGTGGTAGACATAGAATTCACGGTCTGGTTTGTTGAGAGAAGAGTCCTTGGGACCACACTTCTCAGTAAGTCCATAGACCGCCTTGTTTACCTTTCAGAGTCAGTTTCCCCAGCTTTTACTTCTGTTGACAATCAGTATGAGATTGTAAATACATTGTGATGGCAGTACTTAAAATATTATCAATAACCAAAAAGTAAGTATTATCAATTATGTTGTTAATAAAATGATTGTTGAATATCCTCCCAAACTAGCAATCTAAAAGCAGAACACTAAACTCCTATTCATGCTATTGTGTTGTAAGTTTATAATTTTTATTGCTCCCTCTCACGGGGAATTTCTTAAACCATTTCCTCATTAAAACTGCTCAGCTGAAGAAACAGAAGACCACATTCGTTATTTCCCTGCAATATCTTGGTGTACCTATTTATGTGGAGAACGTTGAAACCATTTTTTGTTGTTGTTGTTGTTGTTGTTGTTGTTGTTGTTTTCACTATAATGAATACAAAGTAGTAATTTAGTACCTGGTCTATAACAAGAATTATTTATAACAGCACTAAATAATGTATAAGTTTTTACTGTGACAACTGTAAGATGCCTTTGGATAGCAATAATGAAGGAGCATAATTTGAGAACACCTTAGAAGCTTGTGAAAGAAATTCCAGCCTAATAGAGTTATGAAGCATTAAATATAAATGAGTTAGTTACATGAACTCTTGTTACAGGAGCTCTAAGTGGCAGAAATACCAGAGAAACTTCATAACGTGGGCGGTTTTATTCTTACTTGCTGTAGTGTTCTAATGTTGCAATGCTGGCTAAATTAGATATGATAAATTTGAGAAATGTACCTTCCATGTATTTAAGATAAAGTCAGGGATTTAGGGAATGATACATTAGTCTGTAAAATTATCATTTCTAATTATTTCCTTAGTACCATGGTAATTTCCTCTATTTGAGAAGTGTTATATTACCTTTTATATTACATTACATTAAAGTTGTAGTTCATTCAATTCAGAATGAGAAGCTAATTAATATTTTAATATTTATAATAGATAACATTTTAATATTTAAAACTGTTATTTTAATCTGATTTATCATTAATTGATAAGACTTTTAATGTTAGAAAGAGACTATAATCTGCATTTGAAGGCTTCAAAACGGAGATTTCCAGATCACATCAGGAAATAATGAATTGGGTGTAGTTTCTCCGTTAGATGTTTACCATTTCTTGCTTCTTTCATACATTCCAAGCATTGTTTAGGTGTCACTGCATCTTCACTTCCCTGTGTAGACTTCTAGGTTCTAAACAAGAGTGAGTTCCTGGTTTCCCCAGCCCCCTTTTTTTGTGGCTGTTTACAATTGAAATTTGCTATGGATATCTCTGATTTCTTCATCCCAATTCTTCAGGCAAAATTTGAAGTATTTCTTAGTTTGTTTCCTTCTTATTTGATTCTTTAGATTTTTCTGAACAAAGAAGAGAGTTGCGATAATACTCTAAAAGAGACAAATACCAAGCCAATATCAGTGGGGTCGGTGGTCAACATTATGATTCATGTCAGTTTTCTGATAAAAGTTTGCTGCTTTAGATATTTAATATATTTGCTTCATAGTTTCTTGTAGGGTCTGGTGCAAAAATCCTTAAAAACCAACTTGCAAAACTTGAATCGTGGGTGTGCTCAGCCAGGTCTCACATGGTTTGAGCAGGAAGACTCAATTGCAAAGCTAATCACCTCAGAAATGCAACCCTGCTGCATGCCTTCATTTCACACCCCGGGAGCAGCCATGGAAATCCCAAATGGAGGAGATACACAAACAGGTTTCAGTATGCACACACTGCTACCCTGGGGCTGGGTATGTTGCATATTTGTGTACATATGATATGAATGTGTGCAGTGCAAGTGGGGATTACAGCTGAAATACAGCATAACTAAATACTCTGCTGCTGAAAAAAGACTTTACCAGAGCAAACTAAAGGTGCAAAGCACCTTTTAGAGTGTGCTTTCACATGGCCTGCCACAGTGTTTTCTAATTATTACAATGTGAAAATCATTAGAATAAACAGAAGCAAATGTATCTCCCTGCCTGTTTCTTAATTACAATATATAGGCTATAGATAATAGCCTTTTACTGTTGTCACAATTTAGCAACTTTGAGTCAGATTTTTAGCAGTCCACCCTCTCCACTGTATGATGCTATAAATTGCTACACGATTCAGCCAGTGTACAATTTCCCTGAGGCTTTATACAAATCATTAATATAAAACATTAATGTGGAGGGCTTGTAAGCCTTTTTTATTTTTATTTTATTTTATTTTATTTTATTTTAATTTTTGGTTAAGAGTTTAAATCTATTGACTTGTAACTGGCTTTTAAAATGACATTTTTTCTTGCTTCCTTTAATTCAATCCAAACTAAAAAAATAAATAAATAAAAAGATGCCAGATGTCATGAGGCCAATAAGCAGGTGGGCCGAAGCTTCTGTACCAATTCAAACTGGCACCGCATCAAACCTGGTGGGTATAACCTTTAATTCACTGCTTCCCTGGCAGCAGATCTAGTGCCATCTGCTCAGCCTTGCTAAGCTGTGCTTGTTTCTGTGCAGGGACGATGCCAACAATGCAAACTGTCTCCTACATGTGCAGGGAATCATCAGTGCAACTAGTTTTTTGAGACCCATATGGTGGCATCTGCGAATGCACACTGTCAGCATCGCTGCCTGAACCACCCTTCGCGTTTTAAGAATGGGAGGAGAGAATGCCAGCTTGTAATTCACTACAGAGAGCCAGGAGGAAAACTTTTCCTCCCTTCTAGGTGCTTTTATTGGGGTCTTTTGATGCCAACACCTGAGGCTTGGAAGAGACCTGACATTAGCTCAGAGGCTAAGAACCCTAGTAGACCCTGCACACCTCACATCCAGTAAAACACCCCACAGATTTATTAAAGATATACCAAGTCCCCCTCCAATCTTGCACCTACACTTCAGAAGGCTATTTTTAAAGAATCCTTTCTTATTTCCCTTAAGATTTCAAATACTGAGATTCAAAAATACAGGCAAGGAGTGTTCTTGTCTCTTTGGAAAATGAAGGAAGATATGAGAACAGAGTTGCTTATCACTACCTGCATTACACATGTCTAGAGATGCGGTGCGTTTTTGAACTATGTCCTTTATGAAGAATGACCCTTCATCTGCTTCTTCATTTTCTGTTATTTGCTGAGCACTGGTAAGGTAAATTGATGCACACGCACACACACACACACACACACACACACACACACACACACACATGCCTTGTAGAGTGTCTACAGAGGTCCAAGTTGTTGCTAGCAGCCATTTACCTGTGGCTCCCAGTGAACAAGTCAAATTTTTCGATTCTAATGATAACTCCTTACTCTGTTTCCTATCCCCAGACAAACACTCTCAGTCTACTTGCAGTGGACTTAAGAAAGTCTGACCAGTGCTATGCTACTAAACAAACAATTCAGATTTGTTCATTTCCTTGTTCCTTATTATTTCCCATAGAGACTATAATTTCCCAGAAAAGAGACTTTACTTAGTTCCTTATTCTAAATTCATGTTTCAGAAGGATCTAAGACATGGTAGTTTCTTGGCAAATACCTAGTAAATAAATACATTTATAAGCATGGAGAAAATGTTGCTTTTAGAAATCCTAATAGAAAAAGTATATCCCAGAAGCTATGAAGTCTGCATTGGTTGATACGACTGAATTAACATGCAAACAGCACCATTTGCTGTGTCTTTCTGTGTGGCACACACTTCACCAAGCACTTCACACTCTATCTTACTTCATCCTTTTAGCAGTTTTGTTAATTACTATATGACCCTCCCCTATATTACAGATGAGAACCAGGTCTAGGGAGAAGGTGGAGTTCAACTAGGAAGTCAAATCTAGATCTATCCGGCTATAGAATCTCAGATCTTAATCACAGAATTAAGTGCTCTCTGCTCTATCAAAATATTTGGTAAATTCAGCCTAAATCAAATGAAAAAAAAAGTGTCAGACGAAGAGGTGTATGCTCCTACCATATGTTAGTTTTTGTTTTAAATTTTCCCTCATTTTGAAACTATTCTTATTTTATTAATGCTAAGGTAAGGATTGGGGGTACATATGCTTTTACCTTCACTTATATTTATTTCAAAGACTCAAATACCAGTATATATAAAACATTTGTGGCTTGTTAAGGACCTAAAATTCTCAAATACAAAAAGTATAATTCTTACTCTGGGTTAACACCCACGTCTGATAGTTACATTTCTGCCTATATGGGAACTCCTGGAGGCTGTATTAGTGATCTCGATGCCATCTGGCAAAATAAAGATCTTGAAATATAAGACAGAATCATTCAGGGAAAGGATCATGATAATGGTAGTGCAGTATTTACCACCTGATAAACACTAACGATGAAAACTAGAGACAGAATATATTTCCTAAACAAAAATTCCTTTAAAAATTGTTTGTGGTGACTGTTATTAGCTATCAATGTATATAATGAGATAATTCAAGCACCAGAATTAGAGCTCAACAGCATTGCTTCACCCAAGGAACTGTGTGCATTAAAATCACAGTTACTGTGAATTCACAGGGGTGTGCACACTATCATTCACATTTAAATGATTTCATTGAATATTTTTATGATTTCCATCTGTTGATTAGTTCAAGGCTATCTTCTTCCTCATCCTTCATCCCTTCCCTTCTCCAGGCCATATGTGCACATAATTTTTCTCATAAAAATGTAAGGAAGGAGTAAAGAAAGAAGGGAGGGAGGGAGGAAGGAAGGAAAGAAGGAGCCTTGGAGCTAGGGAAGAAAAGAGACCGGGGAAGAGGAAAGGAGAGGGGGAGGTGGGAAAAGAAAGGAAAGAATGGAAAGGAAATGACTATAAAGCTAACATCTACTAGAGGGAATGTATCCAACAGAAATCTATCCAAAAGCCTAGTCTACATGTACAGTTTTTTCAATAATTGGTTTTACTAATGCTATAGAGCTATTAGAACAAAACAGAAAGGTGAGAAGATAGCAATATTTTTAAAAAGGCAAATGGATTCTAAGACATAAAAGTTCAAACAGCAGAGCATCTGTCATGAGAACAGAAGGAGGTCACTACTGTGCATACAGGCACAAGGGAGCACACTCCCGTGAACGCTCTGATCATGCCCAATCTCAGATCTCAGGCTACAGAATTTTTCTAGTTCAAGAATATGAATTTAAGGGGGCTGGAGAGATGGCTCAGTGGTTAAGAACACTGGTTGTTCTTGCAGAGGACCCAGGTTTGAATCCCAGCACCCATATGGCAGCTAACAACTGTCCGTAACTCCAGTCCCAGGCCATCCGACAGCCTCTTCTGACCTCTGCGGCATTGTACAACATGGATGCACTTACCTACATGCAGGCAATACAGGCATACACATAAAATAAAAATAATAAATAAAATTTAAAAGAATATGAACTTAAGAATATGCCCAATCCTAGGCTGCAGTAATTTTTCTAGTTCAATGAGCTGCTTCAAGGATCAAACACAATAATGGGTATGTTGCTTGATGCAGCATGTGACACAAATGTGCAGTGACTTCCTGTGAGCATCATTATCATTTCTTATTGCCAGGTATGGTCCAAACACTTTGGCCCACAGAAAAAGGATGAGCAAGATTCTTATCATAAAAAAAAAAAAAAAAAAAAAAAAAAAAAAAAAATGGCAGATGTCTAGAAAATGACCACTTTGCACATTTAAGTTCCGTCTGATCTCACACCCAAGCTGCCAGGTCAATTGACCTGAGCTTCGTAAGCCTAATTCAGCACATTCTGGGTCTCAGTGACCACAGTACTCACTTGCATTCAGTTATGTTTTGCAACTTAAATCTCTTTAGAGTTGAAATCTCAATGGAAAATCCCCTTGACTGAGCTGCATAAGAGGAGACTAAGTATCTCCCCAAGAATGAAGCTTCTTAAGTAGGTAAGACTGACAGCATCAAGTTTAGAAGCAATGCCTTCCCTCTCATGCCACCCAACCTCCTACAATAAGGATCAACTAGCTGCGAGAGAGAGTAAAACACGCGTTGGAGAGGGTAAGCAAAAAGAGTCTGCAAAGAGATTCTGGCTAACTTTGTCCTCCAGCCTTGCCCCACTTTCTTTCCCTTCCCTGACCTATCAATGGGTGCCTCCACTGTCTACTTACCTTTCATTCTTTTTTTTTTTAAATTTTTTTTAGAAGAAGCATTTCATTACAGCTTTAACATACTCAATAACAGCTTCCAGAGCAAAGATGCATCTATTTCAAAAGTGGCTATAAAATTTTTAGGTTCCTGATGACTTTATATCCATACCCGGGTGCCAAGGATCCAAGTGCAACCGACCATGACTAGTAATAATCAGATACATGCAGATTAGAGATGCATGTGCCAACATCTAAGTGTTATTAGCAAAAGCAATGAGTCTTTCTGTAAGAAGAAGTATATTTTAAAATGAAATGGAGGTCTTTCTTAAAGGTTAAAAACTTTTCATTCTTTTTAAGGTAAGGTCTCACCATGTGACTCTGGTTGACTTGGAATTCTCTATGCAGATCAGGCTGGCCTGGAATTCAAAAGGATTTGCTTACCTCTGCCTCTCTAGGGCTGGGGTTAAAGACATGCCCAGGTACTTCCTACATTTTCAGATTCTTTGTAAAACTAGTCAAGAAATGGCACCAGCTTTTCCAGTCATAGAGTCAATGCAGAAAGAAAATATTTGTTCATTCATAAAAACATCACAGCATAAACATAACTAAAGATTGGGTTACCAGACCTATTATCTAAGAACCTTATTGTATTTAATCTCCATATATGCTCCTTTGGAAAATTAAGACTGGAAAGGGTCTGGAGACCTACTTAGAACACAGAAATGGAAAAGGCAGAGATAAAATTGGAACCCGAGTTTACGCAGTTTCTACACTTAAGCTCAATGCTGACACCATGAATATAGGGTCAAGGCTTGTGTATTGTTGGAGGATGAGAAGATTGGGACTAGCTGTGGCACACACACCATGTACCATGTCTTTATTCACAGGTTCTTTTTTAAAAAAATATTTTATTTATTATTTTTATTTTATGTGTATGCATGTATTGCCTGTGTGTAGGTAAGTGCACCATGTCGTGCAATGCCTGCAGAGGACAGAAGAGGCTGTCTGGATTCTGCAAGAACAACCAGTGTTCTTAACTACTGAGCCATCTCTCCAGCCCCACTTGCAGGTTCTTTTATGAAAAAAAATTATATTACAATAAGCAAGATATACCATGGAATAGAAAGTTGTGGGGACATAAATTTTCAATTTTAAAAAGTGAAAACATTCAAGTAACTGTTTGCATGTCAGGACTGCTTTGTCATGGGAAGTATGTCAATCTTTCACTCTTCCATTGAGAGTGGCCCAGTGCAAGGAGAGCAAGCCATGAATGCCAAAAGGTACCCTGACTCTCTCTCTCTCTCTTGCATGCACCCCTGACTCTCTTCTCTCTCTCCCCTCCGCCTCTCTTCTCCCCCTCCCCCCCCTCTCTCTCTCTCTCTCTCTCTCTCTCTCTCTCTCTCTCTCTCTTTCTCTCTCTCATGTACCTACCTCCCTGACTCCTGCAGACAATGGGTCTCAAATCTGCCCATATATTAGCACCAGGCATGCCTTTTAAAAAATACTCATGTGTAGGCTTCAGCAACCATGCTTTTGATTTAATTGGTCTGGATTGGTCCCAGGCACTGGTAATTTTTAGAAGTTCCTCAACTAGTGATGACAATTATTTTACAACAATATAATGTGTAATGTTATCCCCAATCTTTCAATATATGTTCACTGTAGGTCAATCTGAGTAGGATACCATGTTAGACATATGGTACTTACAATCAGTTCAGGTCCAATGTCTCTCTTATAGGTGGCCAACACTGCATTGCCCTGTCTCATTACTTTTCATTTCTTCATTTCTGTCCTTAGATTGCTTTTTTACTGTTTCATTTTGTTTAATTTGAGGTGGGGTATACTGGCTAGCTTTTCTCAACTTAACACAAACTAGAGTTACCTGGGAAGAGAGAACCTCAACTGAAGAATTTCTCAGATCAGACTGGCCTATGGCCATATCTGTGAGGCATTTTTTTTAATTGCTAGTTTATGTTGGAGGGGCCAGTTCTTGTGGGTGGTGACGTCCCTAGGCAGGTAGACATGGGTTGTATAGGAAAGGTAGCTGAGCAAGAAGAAGGGAGTAGGCCAGTAAGCTTGTTCCTCCATGGTATCCCTTTTAGTTCCCGCTACCAGGTTCCTGTCTTGAATTTTTGCTCTGATGTTCTTTAGTGATGGATTGTGACCTGGAAGTTGTAAGATGAAATAAACCTTCTCTTTCCACAAGTTGCTTTTGGTCAGGGTTTTATCACAGCAACAGAAACCAAACTAGGACACAGGGTCTCACTATGTAGATCAAGCTGGCCTTGAAATCATAATCCTCTTGCTTCAGTCTCCCAAGTGCTGAGGTTACAGGTATGTATCACCATACCTGGCTAGACAGATTGCTTTAAGTAGTAGTGTGAATAAGCCTTATCTCTATATGGTAGCAAATAATGTGACAGAAAGAACAAAGGCCCTTCTGTCTCTATATCACCAAAAGACAAAGTTACTATGGCACTAGTATCAGGTAACACAAAGGGGCGATGAGAGAGCACGGAAAGAAAAGGAATCATAATGCATGTAAGAAATATGAGTTTCCCATTTAGAATATGTCTCCCCCCAAAAAACGGGGGTTGGGGGTGTCCTGCAGTGAGAGACACAAGCCAAACACAGGCTTAGCAGATTTTTCCCTTAAGGACAAGTCTGTAGTAATGTTAAGAATAGAGGACAGATTCTTAGGGAGACTGAGCAGTCCCTAGTATAGTCCCTAGCATTTGTAAATTTATCAGAATTTTCCCATGGGTTCAGAACTCAGCCCATCCTTACAGTATCTGTTTAAACTCAAAATCTGATGTAGCACTGATAGAGTTGCATAAAGTACTTAACCCAAGCACTTAAATGTATTCATCTTTTTAACATAGGTGTTGACTGCTATACCATTTTGAGTATTTCTATGTGTGAAGTACTTTGTTAAATGCATTCCAAAGACTAAGCCATTGTATCATTGCAGTAGCCTATTACACAGTGACTGTATGCAGGAGCTACAGTAGGCAATGCTCACATCTTCCTTCAAGAGGCAGCCACTGGGAGGAGTCATCACTAGCTGACAACCTCCAGCTGCCATACATTAGGGAAGCTACTGGAACACTCATTCCAAGGCCACTCAGTCCCTGGACTGTTCCCAGCCACTGACTGAGCACAGTGGAGGAAGTAGAGCCAAGATATTTTATCTAATGGGACTCTTTTAAAGGGTAATGTTTGCTTTGGAATTCCTCATATGCCTGACCAAGATTTATCAGAATTACCCTGTGAAATGAAGCTCTTTCAACTACACACAACTTCATCCCACTCTTTCTCTCTCACAAGTTTGCAGCATGATCTGAAAGTTCTCTGTGCTTATTCTTGTTCCCTCTCCCTTTTAGATGATATAGAATCATATCCTGTGGTGGTTTGAATGAAAATGTCCCCCATAGGCTCCAAGTATTTGGACATTTTGTTCCCAGTTGGTGGCGCTGTCTTAGGAGGTCTTAGAAGGTGTGGCTATGCTGGAGGAATCATGTCACTAGGGGTGGGCTTAGAGAGTTCTTAAAACTTGCTGGATCTCTAGTCTCTCTCTTGTGTCCTGTGCCTGCTTGAAGATGTGAGAGCTTAGCTTCTGCTCCTTCTCCAGCCACCTCACTACCATGATGGACTCTTGCCTCTTGGAACTGTAAGCTCAAAAAAAAAAAAAAAAAAAAAATTCTTCCTTCTATAAGTTGCTGTGGTCAGTATTTCTATCACAGCAACAGAAAAGTAACCAAGACATAGCCTAATGTCTCACATGTCCAAATCTGTCTTTTATCTTCTCTATAGAGTATTACAATTGAGTAGTCATAAGATCTCATGACCAAGAAGTAAAAGAGCTTGTATTTCAATGCAAGTAGAATTACTTGATCTTTATTTCTCTTAACAATTATGTTGTTTAAATTATTTTATATTGAAAATTCCTGGGATGAAGAGGAAGAGGATCCAGACCACATCATTTCATCAATAACATGGAGCCATGATGGATTTGTGAAGGACAGCCAGACAAATGGATTTACTTAGTGATAATATACAGACCTTGGCCACTGTCACACTGGGAGAATGTTATTACACTCTCAGTTCTTGGGCACAAGATTTTGGAAGAGTGATATTCAAGGAATTAAGAAAAGGTGACTTTGTAGCATGGGCTGATAGAGACTGTAACTTGGCAATTGCAGATCATTTGATGAAATAAATGCAAGAGCTAGAAGAGTCTTCATTGGTTCTTTGCCAAATTAATCCTAGAAACAACTTGTAAAAGACCAGATAAGAGTTTGTTTCACCTTGCTTTGGTAGGAGGCAAATCTTGAACTTGCAGTCAAGTTCCAGCCCCCTCATCACGATGACACTATGTCTTATGGAGCCTCAATTTTTCATTCTGGATTCTAGAAATCATATCTTTTAGAAATTTTAAAACACCAGATGGAATACTATAAATAAATTTATAAGCTTCACGGTAGTAACTTTACAAATGCTGATTAATATTTTGTAAGCATGTCTTTAAATTACAAAGTACAGTTCAGTTTCTATATAGACTGGAGAGCTTATCAAAGAGCGAGGACCTCTTGGCCAGTCTGCAGATGAGAACTTGCCCCTAGTTCTTTGTCTGAATTGTGATAGATTAATTGGAATTTCTCTTGTTTTCTATGTCAATGTTCCTGGAAAATGCAGTGACTTCTTATATTTTCAAGGAGGAAAATCAATTGTTTTTTAACCTTCTGACTGAGGCCACCATCATTTCCCACTGAGCACTCATTTCCCTCACCCTTACTTCTCTCTGTGACTTGTTTGTGGGAAGTAGCAATTCAAGACCTTCCTCTCCCACTCTTCAAAACGTCACTGGATTATGCATGTACATTCCTTAGGGATTGTTGAGGTCCCATCAGTGCAAAAGACTGGCCAAGTACATGGTCCTTAGATCACTAGCTCTATTTTACTTAGAACTTTTGGAAAGATTCTCTTTGCGTGAAGAAAGGACTGGTGGAAAAAGAACTAGAACAAATTTTATTCTACCACTGTAGAGCAAATCATCCTAAAATTTAGCAGCTTAAATAACAAGCATAATTCAATTTTCTTTTTTGTTTGTTTTATTTTGGCTGTTGCTTGTTTGCTTGTTTGTTTGAGACAGAGTCCCAGTATATAGCCCTGGCTGGCCTAGAAGTTAGTATATAGACCAAGTTGGTTCTGAACTCATAGAACTCACAGAGATCCACTTGCCTCTGCATCCTAAGAGCTGAGATTAAAGGCTTGTGCCACTATACCTGGCTAATTCAATCTTCTTTTGCAGTTTCCTGTTCATGATCTTGGAAAGAGCTGGATTTGATGGCTGCTCTGTCTCAAGGTCTCCTTCAGGTGTGGTTAGATGGTGGCTAGTATGTGAGCAACTGGAAGTTGGGCCATTAGCCACAGGGGTTCTCCACTTGGTGTTATTATCATAATTATTTGGAAAACATGAACAATTACAGGTAGATATTTAGAAAAAAGGATAAGTAGATATAAATGTAAATGCTTGAGTCTCAGTGAATATTTATGTGTCTCTCACACACAATGTGCACACACACACACACTTGCACACACACACACACACACACACACACACACACATACCAAAATATATCTCAATGTCTGATCTGCCCAGTACCAGAATCATGTGAATGCTAGATAAACTTGTTTAACTCTTTAACTGGTATGGTATCCACTGAATGATAATTTCCTTCACATTTTCCTAAAGTAACAGTAGATTCTAGTAGTACCCTGTCTGCACCAAAGTCTATGGTTATGACAATTGACTCAATGCGACCTTGGAAGCTCAGATTAAGCCACCTAAACGATAGGATAAATCCTTCCTCTTCCAGAGCAATCAGGATGGAATTACCCCCACCAACACCACCATGCAGGTTACACATGAATTCTGCTTTCACAGAATCACTGGCTTCTCTCTCCCAACACGAGAAGCTACAACTTCCCCAAAGCATGGATTTGAGCACTTATTCTTCAATTACTAATGCTACTTTGGAATACTTTAGAACGTATAGCAGGTGGGGCCTAGCTGGTACAAACAGATCACTTTGGGGCAGGCCTTTGAATCTTATAAAACTGGTTTCATTCTCTATGCTTCCTGGTCTACTGTGGAGGCCATTTGTTTTACCACATTCATAAAATGAAATCCTTCTGAAACCATGAAAAAATAACAAGTTCTTCCCTTAAGTGGTTTCTGAGAGCCTATATAGTCACAATTACCATTTGTTGCCTGATACCTAAGCAGTTTTGTATCTGTCCTATCTACTCCTAAACTAAGACTTTTCTGAGGGGGAAGTAAAGTGCCATCAAACATAGATTTACATTATACACAGCCTCACATGCAGTAATCTAAATCAGACCAGCCTTTTCCCTGAGAACATGAAAATATTTCCTACCCCAAAGACATTTAGAATAGCTACTAATTGTGATAAGAAATACCTATACACATTGAGATTTCAAATTTTTATGCTATTGTATTGTAAAGGATGTATAAGAATATTAAATTTGCTCACTTAAAGATCATGGGTATAAAACTGAAAAATATTGGCTCACTTTCTTGTCATCTCACTCTCTTTTGAGAACTTGCAGTCACTTTATGCCCAAATGTCTACTTAATAAGTTAGTTGATTATTCCTTGCAAAAGTATTGATGTTTACTTTAGAATTCCTTGCTTATAAGTGCATCAAGTTTCACATGTTAACATGTCTAGACACCAGAAATTACACACTAGTTGCTCAGAGGACAAATGCAATGGGAAGTCATGTATCTGCAGCCTGTTGACTTAGAATTGCTAGGATATAAAAATAGAGTGATGACTTATCATTGGGTTTCTATTCTTTGTTAAAAAAGCATCAGAGTTAGCATGAGAAGACCAATGGTCCTTCTTGCCAACACTTAGTTGATGGTGATTAGAGGTTTTCCTTCCCACATTGTCAATGGGTAATCTATTTTACTTATTTTGAATAACCTATTTGATCCCCAAAAGTATTAACTTTAGATTACTTAATAAATTTCATATCTAGATATTTCACAGAACTATTGACAAATTGCACTGAAGTGTGTATTATAACTGAGACACAGGGAGCAATGGCAAACATCAAGGGAGGCACTCAGTGTATAATCACCCAGGAATGAGTAGAGACATTTGGTAGTAATTTGCCTGTCAACCTCAATAAACACCTAGAATCAGAACAGGAAATAAGCAAGCACCCAAGTAGTCTGAAGACATGGCATCAAATTCATGCCCTAGAATAAATGTACTTGACTCATAAACCTGACTTTTCATTCAACAGTTAATGTGTATGCCCTCAGATTTAGAACATGAGAGTGGAAAGCACAGCAAAGATTCTACAGCAACCCATAAAGTCACTCAGAACTGTATCATTAGTGCACATGCACATGCAAATTTTAATAAATATTAGTACTATGCTGGCTATAAACTACAAATGATCTTTTACAATGGTTTTCAATTAATACTTATTTAATATTCCCCATGTTACTGAATTTTCTTCTACATGTTTTTAATAGCTGTATCATAATTTACTTTGGCCTATTTTCTAATTATTAAAATTATTTAGTAAACATCTTTGAAGACAAAAGTCCCCTCTATATCTCTAATTATTTTCTTAGTATAATGCATGAAAATAAATTTTGTAAGACACTAGGTAACCCGATTGTGGATTCAAATGATAGGAACATTTTAAAAGCTGGATAATTTAGAAAGGGCTCCCCCCAATGACATCAATTTATATTTTAATAAATAACAAATACGACTTCACATTGCTCCCCAAAAGCCATCTCTCCAAAACTAGATATTACATTTGGATTTCAGGCAAGTACAAAAAACAAGAAAAACTAAATCAATACCAAGATGAGGGCAGAAATGCCATTCAGAAAGAGGAAACAGAGTCATAACCCTGAGTAGCTTGGAAACTATTTCTGAGAACAGTGCAATGACTGATCTCCAGAGCAGTGATCAAAAGTGAGGAAGTCAAGATGAATTAATGCTTAATAATTGCTTTAAAAGGAATAAAGTGTTAGTGATAAGACAAATTGGTTTATAACTCTCAGAAAAAAAAAATCCTGACATATACCTGGTTTTAGTATTAGATACTTTGACTCAGTAATTTCATTTTTTGCACTCTGTGTTGATTAGTTATCCTTATATATTGTCCTATGGTTCTTTTTTTTTTAATTTACTTTATGTGTATTGCCTGCATGTATGTGAGTGCACCCGTGTAGTGCAATGCCACGGTGGTCAGAAGAGGGCTTTGGAGTCCCCTGGAACTAGAGTTAAGGATGGTTCATAGCTGACATGTGGGTGTTGGGAATAGAACCTGGGTCCTCTGCAAGAGCAGTCAGTGCTTTTAACCACTGAGCCATCTCTCCAGTCCCCGTCCTATTGTTCTTAAACATTCATTAATATATTATTTATGCTAGCAACATAATAAAATATATAAACAAAGTGAAAATTAAACAGCCATTTAAAATGGAATATTTGCATAAATTATGGTACACCTACTTCTGAGCTGTGATAAAGAGCTATCACAATAATATTCACTTATAATTTGTAATAAGCTAAAACAAGATAAAGCTATATTAAATGAATTATATGCAAAAATAGTACAAATATATATGTTGCTAAAATATAACAAATATTAGTAATTGACCATCGTCTTTGCACACTCAAATCATAGACAATTATCTTCATTTTGTCTTTTTTCCACATGCAACAAAATTTCCATAATGATGATATATTGTTTTTTTGATGAATGGAACAAGTTTTTAAAAGAGTATTTTTTCAAATCCTGCCCACTAGGTCTTGATCCTCCTGCTCCCAAAATCTAGATAGGGACTCAGATATTACACAAAATGTTTGTTTCTGGACAGTCACAGTAAGAAGCATGATTTTCTGTTTTAAGTAGTAAGTTTCCATTGTCTGATAAATTCATCATGGTATTCCCCAAAGATAAGAGATGAATTGCTCTCTTAACTCTGTGTTGCTATGTAGACTAGAAGGCATTCTGCTGATATCATTTATAATAACCATTAATGATTAGTGTTTGAAAATTCAAATAGCTATCTTTCATTGTTATAATGTTACCTTACATCGGACCCCAACAACTTAGTAGCAATAATAAACATTGATGATGCTCATTAGTTTGTGGGTCAGAAATTTTGGCTAGGCTATCTGGGAGTGTCTGAATGTGTGTGAAGTTGCTCACATCTCTAAGAGTGAGCTGCCACATGCCCCATCTTGGCTGAGAGCATTGCAACTACTGACTTTGTCCCACATGACTCTCTTCGCTAGCAGGCTCTTGATTATGCACCCGTGTTCTCATGAAAGTGGAAAGAGAATATGACTGGAAAGTAGAAAGAGTGGAAATGCTCAAGTGGTTTTTCAATTCTACATAGTTCATATTTCTATCACCTCATTGGCCAAAGCTGTATGACCATGTATCAGGGCATAGCGAGACAGTATGGTTGCACAGGATTCACATAGCTTCAGAAAGCTATGATGGATTTGGCTACTAATAAATTTGTCTTTCATGGTATAGAAGCATTTTCAGTCTTTCTATGCTTTTAGATGTTATTTTGGGTTCCTGAACTGGTGTTACCATCAACACATGGATTGTTCCAGAACATTTGTGAATCCGTTACATCTGAGGAAGAGGCAAAAACTACTCCTCATTATAATGCCATAACCTAGGGACAACCCAAAAGCTGTGGTATACAAATGGGGGCAAACAATATGGAAGAAGTATCTACTGGGGTGTATCTGAGCACATCTGACATAGATGGAGAAAGCTGCTCTGGGCATTAGATGACATGTATTCATTTCAGAATAAAAAATTGAAAACAGCATCTGATATTTTATAAGGACTCTTTGTTACAGTTTATTAGTAAGCTTGCATTTTATCATCTAACACAAAGTTAATTTCATATCAAACTAGTTTCATGAGAGAATCATGATGGATAATGCTCATTGAGTAGCTGAGTGCTGAATTTAATCATTTGGTATGTTTGAATTATGTACTGCAACAAATTAATAGTAGAAATTTCTCTGCCTTCTAATTCACCCTGACATAAATAGACTATGTCTGCTGTTCCATTGTTCCCCACCACCAGACTAATTGTTATGGGACAAAAAAAATTAAAGGAGCATTAGGTATTCTAGTCACAAATGTATGACTTATCTTGTAACTTACTAAAATAGTAAGTTTGAGGGGAATATTAGATGAAAATTAGCAGACAAAAATTTAAAAGGCCATTGGTAGCAGGAAGAACTTTATCTTTTTAAAAATTATTTATTTAATAACCATATAATTAGAAGAAGCATTTCATTACAACAGCATCGACATATTCAATAACAATCTCCAGAACTAAGATGCATCTCTTTCAAAATTGGCAGTAAATTTTTCAGTATATAGTTGAATTAACACAGTTATACAATATTGTACACTGTCTAAACCCTATAAGACATAAAATTAAATGAGATTTTAAATTTTAAAAAAGATCTCCATTTCATTATTAAAATAGAGTTTCATACAGAAAAATTCATTTTTAATACAATTGACACTAAGATGCACATGTGTTTCTAATCTCTATATATCTGATTATTACTAGTCACAGTCGGTTACTTTCTGAGCTCCTTGGCATCTGAGCATGGATATAAAGTCATAAGGTAGATTTCAATGCTAATGTTTTTCACATCTACTAATTATTAAGGAGCAAATATTTATGCTTTGAAGAATTATTTTTTTCTTTTATTTATTTACTTATACACCCACTTCCCAGGTAGCACCCTCCCATAGCCTGCCTCCCCCAACTAGAGCCCTCATACTCTGATATCCCTGCTACTGTCTCCTGTGTGGTCGGCACCCCCAGCCATTCCCCACTACTTGCCCTTCTGGTGAATCTAGTCAGCCTATCTAGAGGTCTTTGTTTTAGGAAGGTCAGCTGTTCCTCATCTAGCGGTAATCAGTTGTCTATATTCCTTTGGATAAGATTGGGGTCTGCTATTCATTTTCCCAGTTCTCTGCTGGATTACTACCTGGGAATTCCTTTGGCCACCCTGGCCAACAACTCAAAAGAAGGTATCGCTTGTCTGGCATTGTTGCTTGTTATGTAGCCTTTAGCTATACATATGGACTCTTATGAAGTTTTGTTGGCGCATTTAATCTTTGGTTATACTTTCCATTTGGGTGTTTAAGGGCATACAGTTGGTCCAGATAAACCGATTTAATTTTTCTCTTCAGGTCATTTGAGGATCTGTTCCTCAGGGTCACATGGGCTGGGGAGGAGCCCCTGGCTCCTTTCTTTTACCAGTTCTGCCTATATGAAGATAAGTCAATGGTCCTGCTCAACCATGGTTGGCTTTGCTTGGAAGCATGGAGGAAGTGATTCCTCTGTGTTGACCCTCCTCTTTATAGACTGGGCACTGGTTCAAGTCCATCTGGTGGGGTCCCCTCAGCCTCCCTGATCAAGAGGACAGGTGACCCACCACCATTATAGGACATTTTGAGAGATGCTCATAGTCCCCTGGAACTAGTCGAACTAGGAGAGCAAGGACCAAAACTGTGCTTTATGTCCCTCTGACCAAATTATTATAGGCCTGAAGGTATGTCTGTTAAACATCCAAGAAGGTTAGTTCCACCAGATTGGTATTTTTAATTACTGTCTGTCATGTAGATAAATCTTGGGCAAAGACCAGTTGTTCTCAGATAAACCTTACAGACGTATATTTCTTGATCTGCTATGTATAATTTGTCAGTAGGTTGTAGGAGTAATATGGTTCTCTCCGGTTTTCCAAACTAGCTAGGCATTGTTTATCTCTCGCATTGTCTCACCCCTCCATCATGGTTTTCCCACTTAAGGTGCCCCCATTTTCCCCCTTTCTCCCTTACTAATACCCTTCTCCTATGGTCCTACTTCTCTTGAGCTCCTTCTTTCCCTTTATCCCCTAGGCTCCTTGTATACCCTTCGCTCCCCCGTCCCTTAAACTAACCCAATTTTTATCCATATCTCCCTTATTAAGGCCTGTTTCCTACTGGTCTTCTCTTTCAGGTCCTTTCTTTTCCTTTACCTCCGTTTCTTTTCCATTATCCTGTTCCCTATAGTTATGTCTGGTTGCGTACTTATTTATCAGAGTCTGGTTCTAGGATCCACATATGAGGGAGAACATGTCGATTTTTTTTTCTGAGTCTGTGTTACTTCACTTAGTATACAGTTTCTAGTACCACCCATTTACCTGCAAATTTCATGATTTCATCTTTCTTTGCTGTGTAGTAAAACTCCATTGTATAAATGAAACACATTTTCATTATCCACTTGTCAACTGAGGGACACGTAGGTTGCTTCCATCTTTTAGCTACTGTGAAAAGAGCAGCAACAAACATGGATGTACAGGTGTCTCTGCAATAGGATGAGTTCTTTGGGTATATGCCAAGGAGTGGTATAATTGGGTCAAATGGTAGGTTCATTTGCAGTTTTTTAAGAGTTCTCCACACTGCTTTCCATAGGGGTTGAACCAGTTTGCAAACCCACCAGCAGTGGATGAGTGTTCCCCTTTCCCCACATCTTCTCCAACATTTCGTATCATTTCTTCCCTTCATCTTAGCCAGTCTGACTAGTGTGAGGTGAAATCTTAAAGTGGTTTTAATTTGCATTTCCCTAATTATTAAAGATGATGAACACTTTTTGAGGTGTTTCTTAGCCATCTTTATTTCTTTCTTTCAGAACTCTGTTTAGATCTCTAGCCCATCTTTTAACTGGGTCA
>NW_008350555.1:25684-28637 GCF_000622305.1 Nannospalax galili
TTTGATGTACAGAAGCTTTTTAGTTTAATGAGGTCCCATTTGTTAATTCTTGCTCTTGTTTCCTGAGCAATTGATGTACGGTTTAAAAAATCATTTCCTACACCTATATCTTGTAGGTGTTTCCCAATGTTTTCTTCTAATAGTTTCAGAATTTCAGGTTTTACATTGAGATCTTTGAACTATTTAGAATTGACTTTTGTGCAGGGTGAAAGATAGGGGTTTAGTTTCATTCTTCTACAAGTAGAGATCCAGTTTTGCTAACACCATTTTCTGAACATGCTGTCTTTCCTCCAGTTGTTGTTCTTGGCCCCTTTGTCAAATGTCAGGTGGCTGAAATTGCATTTACTCATATTTGGGTCTTTAGTTTTATTCCATTGATCTATGGGTCTATTTTTGTGCCATTACTATGTTGTTTTTATGACTATAGCTCTGTAATACAGCTGAAAATCTGGCATAGTAATCCCCCCAGCATTGCTCTTATTGCTCAGGGTTGTTTTGGCTATTAGAGGTCTTTTGTGCTTCCATATGAATCTTAGGATGGTTTTTTCAAATTCTGTGAAAAACGTCATGTGGATTTTGATTGGCATTGCATTGAATCTATAAATGTCTTTTTGTAGGATGGTCATTTTCACAATATTAACTCTTCCAACTCATAAGCATGGGAGGTCCCTCCATCTTCGGCTTCCTTTAAAGATTTAAAATTTTCATTGTAGAGCTCTTTAATGTCTTTGGTCAGGTTTACTCCAAGATATTTTATTTTTTTTAAAGCTATTGTGAACAGGAATGTTTCCATGTGCTCTTTCTCTTATTGCTTGTTATTGGTATATAGTAAGGCTATAGACTTTTGTAGGATAATTTTGTAACCTGCCACTTTACTGAACGTGTTAATAATTTCTAGGAGTTTTCCGGAGGAATTTTTGGCATCCCTTAGATATCATATATCATCTGCAAAAAGGGATAATTTGATCTCTTCTTTTCCAATTATTACTCCTTTACTTTCCTTCTATTGTCTCATTGCTCTTGCAAGAGTTTCAAGTACTGTGTTAAAGAGAAGTGGGGATTGTGGACAGCCTTGTCTGGTTCCTGATTTCAATTGGAATGCTTCCAGTTTTTCTCCATTTAGAATGATGTTTGTTGTGGGTTTGCTATATATGACTTTAATTATGTTGAGGTATGTTCCCTCCAATCCAATTCTCTCTAGGACTTTGAACATAAATGCGTGATGAATTTTGTCAAAGGCCTTCTCTGCATCTATTGAGATGACCATGTGGTTCTTGTCTTTGAGCCCATTTATATGGTTTATGATGTTTATTGACTTATGTATATTGAACCATCCCTGCATCTCTGGGATAAAGGCGACTTGATCATGGTGGATGATCTTTTTGATGTGTGTCTGTATGCAGTTTGCAAGTATCTTGTTGAGAAATTTTGCATCTATGTTCATTAAGGGACATGGGTCTATAGTTTTCTTTTTGGGTTGTATGTTTACTTGGCTTTGGTATGAGAGTAAGGCTGGCTTCATAGAAGGAATTTGGAAATTCTCCCTCCATTTCTATTTTTTTGAATAATTTAAGTAGTATTGCTTGGAGGTCTTCTTTAAATGTGTGGTAGAATTCTGCTGTAAATCTGTCTGGGCCTTGGCTTTTTTAAGTTGGGAGGTTTTGTATTACTGTTTCAATTGCTTTATATGTTATGGGTATGTTTAAACTGTTGATCTCTTCATGGTTTAACTTCTGGTGGTTCCCATGCCCTTATATATCCGTCCATTTCTTTTAGGTTTTCAAATTTAGTAGCCTATAGGTTTTTAAAGTATTCCCTTATAATGTTCTGTATCTTTCTGGTCTCTGTTGTAGTGTTTCCGCTTTCATCTCTGATTTTGTTGATTTGGAGGTGCTCTTTCTTTCGTTTTGTTAACTGGGCTAGTGGTCTGTCAATCTTGTTTATCTTTTCAAAGAACAACCTCTTGGGATTGTTGATTCTTTGTATTGTTTCTTTGTTTCAATTTCATTGATTTCTGCCCTGATTTTTGTTATTTCTTTTGTCTGCTGGGTTTGTGTTCTGTTTGCTGTTGCTTTTCAAGTGTGTTGAGTTGGAATGTTAAGTCATTTATTTGTGTTCTTTCCGATTTTTTGATGTAAGTACTTAGAGCTATAAACTTCCCTCTTAGGACCACTTTCAGCGTGTCCCAGAGGTTTTGTCATGTTGTATTGTCCTTTTCATTTAATTCCAGGAATACTTTTATTTCTTTCTTAATTTCTCCTTTGACCCATTCATCATTCAGGAATGTGTTGTTTAATCTCCATGTGTTCGTGTGGTGATTAGGGCTGATAGAATGCATCAAATTATTTCAATCTTTTTGTATTAGTTGAGGTTTGTTTTGTGCTCCAGTATATGGTCGATTTTGGAGAAGGTTCCATAGGGTGCTGAGTAGAAAGTATATCCTTTCGTCCTTGGGTGGAATACTCAGTAAATGTCTGTTAAATCCATTTGATACATGGTATTGTTTAATTCTGATGTCTGTCTGTTAACTCTCTGCCCTGTTGACCTATCTATTGGAGACAGTGGGGTACTGAATTTGCCTACTATTAATGAGTTGGGCTTAATCAGGGTCTTAAGGTCCTGTAGTATTGTTTTTATGAAGTTGGGTGCACCAGAGTTTGGTGAATATATGTTCATGATTGTTAATATCTTCTTGATTCATTGTTCCTTTGATCAAATGAAGTGGCCCTCTTTGTCTCTTCTGATTAGTTTTAGTTTAAAATCTATTTTGTCAGATATTAGAATTGCTACGCCTGCTTTTTTCTTAGTGCCATTTGCTTAGTATATTTTTTTCCATCCTTTCACTTTGAGATAGTGTCTGTCCTTGAAAGTGAGATGAGTTTCTTGTAGACAACAAAAAGATGGGTTTCTTTTCTTAATCCATTCACATTATCTATGTCTTTTGACTGGGGAG
>NW_008350555.1:28741-29487 GCF_000622305.1 Nannospalax galili
CTATATTAATCTTGGTTGGCATCTGTGGTCATTTAAAACTGGGACTAGTTTGGTCCAGGCTCTTCTGGCTTTCATAGTTTGCACTGAAAAGTCAGCTGTAATCCTAATGGGTTTCCCTTTATTTGTGACTTGTTGTTTCTCTTTTGCAGCTTTCAGTATTGTCTCTTTTTTTTTTTTTTTTTTGTACGTTTAAGTGTTGCCGTGGAGAGTTTCTTTTCTGATCCTGTCTGTTTGGTGTTGTATATGCTTCTTGTATTCGTATGGGTATGTTTTTCTTTAATTTGGGGAAATTTTCTTTCACACTTCTGTTGAAGATCTGGTCCATGCCATTATCCTGGGATTCTTCTCCTTCCTGTATGCCTATGATTCATAAATTTGGTCTTTTTATGGTGTCACACAATTCCTACATATTCCATTCTTGTGATTTCTTAAATGTTTCATACTCTTTGGTTAAGTGGTCTAGTTTGTCCACTTTATCTTCCAGTCTTGATACTCTGTTTTCCATTTTGTTCATCCTATTGGTGAGGCTTTCTCCTGTCATTTCTAATTGGCTTACTGAGTGTTTCACACCCTTCTTCATTCAGCCTGAGTGTTCTTCAATATTTCTAACTCTTTTCTGAATTCATTCTGAAGTTTATCCCTATCTTCCTTCATTTCTTTGATTTCTTTTTTTTGTGTGTTCTTTAAATTCACTGAATTCTTTTATCATGTTTATAATCATTCTTTTGAGTTCCATGCCCTGCATT
>NW_008350555.1:29556-33975 GCF_000622305.1 Nannospalax galili
TATTTTGGTTTTTCATGTTATTATTTTTTCTCTGTGATTTTTTCCATTTTGACATGTGAATTTCTTCTGTAGTTTCTGATTCTTGTGTGAGACTCGGGCCTTCAAGTTTAGGTCTGCTTGTTTTTGTGATCTTTATGTGTCTTTGTGGTTTACTTTTTGTGCATGAAAAGCTGGTTCATCTAAGCTTCTGATTCTCTCTTGATTTTATATTGGAGTGGCTGGATTGCTTTTGTCTTCAGGAGTTCCCACAGAGGCCCAATTCACGTGAGGGTCAGATGTTTTCAGGCTTTCTCCTAAGGTCTGGTTCCTTCAGGAACGATTTTGGCCTCAAGAATTTGGGGGTTGGACTGGCCTGGGAGCCTGGCTCAGGAAAGATGCTGGTCTAGGGCAGCTGGTGGCTGTGCCACCAAGAGATGCAAAGGCAGATAGGGCGGGGAGAGGCCCCAAGGCCTCCTGGGGACTGCACTGAGGAGCTGGGTTGGTCTGGATGCAAAGGATCAAGAAGAGGAAAGGTCAGCGCCAGCGGCCCAGAAAGAGGCTGGCAGGTGGTGCAGGCCCAGGGAAGCAGAGGGAGTTGAGGGCAGGGCCAGGCCCAGAAGCAGTGGTCCTGGGGCCCAGAGAAGGCAGTCCATTTGTCTGGATGAAAAGGATCAGGGAGCAGTATTGTCTTGGGCCCAAAGACAAGGAATGGGGCAGGGCCCAAACTCAGAGGAGAGAATGGCAGTGGAGATGGGAGATGGGAGATGGCACTGGGGGCGTCAAGGCTTGGAGGGCACAATGGGCTTTCCCTGGAGAGAGGCCTTCGGGCAGGAGAGTGGCCTGCAGTGGGTCCTGCAGGCCCAGGGAAGCAGAGGGAGGTGAGGGCGGGGCCTGGCCCAGAAGCAGAGCTCCTAGGGCCCAGAGAAGGTACTCCCTTGGTCCCAGAGAGAGGCCTGGGGGTAGGAGAGCCAGAACTTTATCTTTTTTCCTTCTAATTTCCCTTTAAAATTAGAAGATACACATCAAATATACTGTTTCCTCATTTAAAGTGAAGATGTTACTGAAATCACTTTGAATGACAGATGAATTGATATGTAACAACATTCTTTAAAGAGAAACAATTTGTGCATTTTAAAATAAAAGAGTATTGTTGCATTACAAGGAAGTGTAAAGTACTGACATGACATGCACATACCTTGAAAATGTAACATAAAATGAAAGAACTATTATGAAATTCCACAAGCTATATGACATGTTCATTTAAAATATAAAGAGCTGGCAAATCTACATTGATAGAAGGATTATGGCTTTTCTAGGACTGAGATGGGGTAACGATGGGGAACAAGAACGATGTGGCTGAAGAGGGGCCAGAAAGAATCTAGGAACAGGAGGATGGGGAGGAGTGCAATGAAACATGGCATGCCCTAGCATGCACAAACTCACAGTAGGTGTGGTTACCTGCACAAGACCAAACCAGTCAGCATGAATGGTGGAGGGCCTCATGTGGCCCCACCCTTAGCTGAAGAACAATTGGCAACCGATAGCTCCTGGGGGAGGGGAAGTCATTTTCCTTTGGTGATCTGGCTGCTGGTGTGTAGCTCCTCCTCTGGTGGATAGCCCAAAGCTTGTGCACTTGCGGGCAGCAGTAACTAGACCCCGTGGGTAATAACAGAAAAGAAGACGAAATGATGGTAAGAGGGGGACATGTTGGGAAGTGTTAGAAGTGGAGTTGGAGGTAGGAATTGGGTGCATATATGATCCAATACATTTCAATGTATGAGCTTGGCAAAGAATAAATAAAAATTACTCTTAAAAAAAGAATGTGGTGTGAGTCCTAGTGGTATTGTTTCTTCAGAGTTTGTTCAAATTTAGGCTGCAGTGATGCTTGCACAGTTCTGTGAATATTCTAAAAGCAACTTTTGAATTTTACACTTTGAACAGGTGAATTTGTGGAATGTGGACATACCTTAATAAAGTTGTAAACAATGTAAATTTGAAAATCTATCGATGATTTTGAGAGAAAATAAAGATGTGACTGGGTGCAGAGTATTTATCACAACATCATTTCAAGCTAATTGGAGTTGTCTCATAAATAGCTTAAAATGAATGTAACATAATTTCAAATTAAGTAAACTGAGCTGAGTCATTTTATTAATTTAGTGGAAAATGCATAAAACATACTTAATTTAAAGAAGGAGAAAATTTTTAAAAAATTAGAAGATTATAGAAATAAAATGAAGAGAATGAGATGAAGTCCAGGAAGGAGACAAAAGGATTTGAGAAACAGAGAAGTATCCAATAAAAGTGACAAGAATTCTAACAGGAAAATGGTGAGCTTTGCTTTAGGACACAGGTTTCTGAGGATGCCAGTGACTGATGAGGGCCAGGGAGGACAGCGTTCTGCTCCAAGTTGAACTGCTGCAGCAGAGGTCTCATTTGTTTTTACATGACAGATCATGAATATCTGTACTCAGAAAACACAATGTATCTCCATGCCACTATCTCCTTCTCTATTAGAAGTTGATCATATTACTTGTGTTTAGAATCATAGAACCCAACAAGTCTAGGAACATTTTAGAAAGAGTAGCTAATTCATGGACATTCTCAGTGTCAAGTCATAGGCTTCTACTTTATTTATTTATTTTTAACATTTCTTCATGACTATTCTGTTGGTATCTAGTGTTGTTCTAAAATAACTGAAAGGCTTTAAGAGTCAATGCAAGTGCTCAGGTATTTGATTTGAGCAAGCCACACCGTAGTGAATACATTGATCTCGAAAACCAAAAGGCAGCATCACACATACTCTCCTCTCAGGATTCTGCTTCAGTTAGCCTCTGAACACCCAAAGATCTATATATATCATGTAGTCCAGTCACCTTTGTTGAAATCATGTCTATTTATATAAAATTATTTATTTCTTCCCTGTCAAGGAACAGCTTAACCTTGGTTTGACTTCTTAGCTTACAAGTGGGAAAAATAAAAAGTTAAAGTAGGGAGGAGAAAAGCATACAAGGCAGCCGTGGAGTCTAGCCAGGGCCAGAGAAGCAAAAAGACAGTGGATAGTTCTCATTATCTGAACTGAAACTACCACTGTTGTCATCTTTCAATGTTCTGACCTTTAGAATATATTTTAGGAAAGAAAACACAGTAAGTTAAAGAGAAAATACTTGAAGTATACTGTATGAGCCTCCTGTAACAGCAACACATCCATCCCAAAAGGATTTATCTTTGTTGGAAATATTTTGAGTGATATAAACCATGAATTCCTGAGATAGGTGTGGATATGGGATTCATGTCCAAGAAATTCATTCTGGAAAGTTCTCACACAAAAAGTGAGCATAGTCATTTAGAGTCTACACTGTTCTGTTGGCACTAGTCTGCTTTTTCCTGTCTCTGCAGTGCTAAGGATCCATCCTCTCACATGTAACTCCATCAATTCAAGTCACATTTTTTTCTTGTTTGTGTGTTGCTAGAAGATAGACTCTTATTCTACCAACATACTCACTTAGTTTTCAAATAATTCTGGTAGCTACATGTTTAGGTTAAATGGTAGGAATAAGCAAACAAATATTTAGATGATAGTATCCAGTAAATGAGAAGCAAGCCCAGTAATGAAGTTATCTAATCATCTAAATTCATCATCTCTTCTTTACAGAGTCGTATCCAACTTTATACAGTAAGAATTCATATCTATATTGCATCTAATCAAGTATGTTTATGCATTTTAGTTCTTTTGGATCATAGTCTTTGAATACAATACTAAAAAATATGCTAGGAATACACCATACAGGCTTTGGGAAGCATCCATAAAGTTGCTATTTGCATGATTTTGGTCACATGAAACATAGGCACATATAACAGTTAAGCAGTTTTAGTTGGGGAGTCATATCAAGCCCTAATAGAGACTGAGAAATAAGAAAATATATTTCACATGAAATCAGGAAAAAAATCAAAACACTTTTAGATATACATGAAAAAAAAAGGGAAATATGGGCCCAAAAAGAGACTGAAAACATCAAGACACTTTAGAGACAAAGTCTTTCAAACAACACTGTGTATAATTTTTTAAATGAAAAAGGGAAAGTAGAAATCCTAAAAGAGCCAAATACTTTCAAATTAGGAAAGAACACTACATAAAAAAGAATTCACAAATATTGTCATTGTATTTATTTCTACATTAAGCAGTATATAAGCAATGGCAATTGAATATCTACTTTTTAAGTTTTAATTTTTTGAGAATTTCAAACACTACTACATATTTATATCATTTTCTCTCCTCTCTCTCTCCTCCCCAATGCCTCCTGTGTCTCCCCACAACCTACTCTCTAATAATATTTTCTTCTATAATTATTATTGTGTACACACACACACACACACACACACACACACACAACCTGTTGAATCCAACACGTGGTCTCTGGATATACATATGTTTATGGC
>NW_008350555.1:34052-50375 GCF_000622305.1 Nannospalax galili
AACCTGTTGAATCCAACACGTGTTCTCTGGATATACATATGTTTATGGCTGACTACTTAGGATTGGGAAATTCTCTGGGGCTCAGCCCTGAAGAAATCTAATTTTCACTCACTCAGCAGCCATAGACTACCCTGTAGTTCTTCATCTGGGGCAGGAGCTTCAGGAACTTTCCCTGTCCACATTGGCTCATCTACTGGAGTGGTCTTCTAGAAGTCTTATGTGTTCTCTGGATATACATATGTTTATGGCTGACTACTTAGGATTGGGAAATTCTCTGGGGCTCAGCCCTGAAGAAATCTAATTTTCACTCACTCAGCAGCCATAGACTACCCTGTAGTTCTTCATCTGGGGCAGGAGCTTCAGGAACTTTCCCTGTCCACATTGGCTCATCTACTGGAGTGGTCTTCTAGAAGTCTTATGCCACACTGTTGAAAGTTCCTGGGTGCAGCTTCCCTGTTATGTCTAGAAGGTATTATGTTACAGTACTCTTCTTGATCCTGTGATTCTTTTCCAACCTCTCAATAAAGATATATTCTGAAATGAAAGCTCTTTCAAAGATGCTTCATAGATTACACTGGTGTTTTTAGAAGAAAAGAAAAATGTCAGAAAAAGGACAAATATTTTAGATTATTCTAAGAAGGAAAAGATTTATTAGTAATATACTCCCGAAATTATTTTTATACTTATGAAAATCACTTTTAGAAATAATAAAAAAGCAAGCAATATTATTCACAACACACTACAAAATAGCATAACATATAATGTATGTAGCACATAACTCTTTCTTGAATAACATTTCTCTACAGTTCCGTTTTAACTGACAATATGTCAAGAATCTAGATATTTTAAATTTAGGAGTAAATCTTGGATCTGAAACCAACCTTCAGATGGAAAAGCAGTTACCAGCCCAGCCACCTGAGATATCTGTCAAGAAGCCAGGTGCTTTGTGGGAATCTCTTCTATAACTTAGCATCTGGGTTTTCAAAGTTGTTACCGAGGGAGGAAAGGGGGAAAAAATCTACCACAGTTTGTAGTGCTGAGGTTACTGGCCTCTTCAGAATAATAACAAGTAAATGTTTTATTTTCAACAATGAGACTCACAAAATGGGAATAGAAATCCAAAGGTAAGAAAATACTGTATGCTCTAAAATGTCTTTTCTGCTTTAGTTTTAATTTATGTTAAGACTGTATTAGCTTCAGAGTGTTTATCTATGTCCCCAAGAGAGGATTAGCTGGGAACATTCTTTGAGATAAACTAAAAGAACTATTTGGTGCTGTCGCTGTTAAATTTTTCTGATGTGCAGGTGTTTGTAGTATTTGTACAGTTGCCTGATTGGTTTTCATCCAGGTAAATCCACAGAGAATAAGGTTTATCGTTTCAGGATGGAGAGGTGCGGAGGCTATTATGGAATATGTGAAAACCTGCCACTAGCCACTTGCATGTAGTTTCCTGATGCTCTGGCTTGGAGAATATAAGCAAGCCTTCACTTTCTTATGAAACGTCTTTGACTGAACTTTGCTGAATTATATCTATCTTACTTTTTCCCAACATCTTTTATAATCAACCCTGCATTTCATAACTATCATCGGTATTACAAAGAGAGGATATATATTGTCACTGGGAAATAATGAAACACCCAAATCTTGTCATTTTCAAGTCTTGACAACCGTATTAGAAATACAGTTCATTTACTTTGACTCAGCTATTCCATCAACAAAACTCCATGGAGCACCTGAAAATTTCCATTCAACTTGCTGAGTGCAGAGGATGGTAAATGACCACTGCCTTCAAAGAGTTTATGGTTCAACTACAATGCACAAAATACTATATTCCACAGAGTACGTAAGAACACAAGCTGAATTAATAAATGACTCGAACCATATGTTGACACAAAGTGAGCAACACAGAACTGAACTTTCTTGAGCTCATACCACCCGCCAGCCTTAGCATGATGTGATGATTCTGCTGTGATTGACTCGGTCATCCTCTTCATGACAAGGATTTTTTTCTCTGAATTTTTCCTATTACAATGATGGTGGAAAGAACTCTGTAAGATGTGTTTCTCTTTGTCCATATGAACTTTTTCAGGATGGAGTCCTAGGAAATGCTTAGCAACAGTTTAATGTGGTAGTGAATGATCTAAAAAGATGGAGAAGGAGGTTCAGGAGTTCAAGGTTATCTTGGCTACATACATAGCTAGCACTAGAGAGTTGAGGCAGGAGAATCAGGAATTTAAGACCAGTCCTTGGTTACATAGTGAGTGTGAGACTAGCATGTGCTAAATCAGACCCAGTCTAAAAAAGAAAGAAACGTAGGAAAAGGAAGGGAGAGAAGAGAGGAAGGGATGAGAGCATACGAGAGAAAAGGAATGTGAGAATATGCTTGACAATGATATAGGTGGCCTTTCAACTTCACTATATATTCTCAAATAACTCTTCAAAATGTTTGTGCCAATTTATGCTTCCATTAGCTGTGTGCAAGTTACAGCCAGAATGTCCCATGCCAATACTTAATATTGGGAGACAACTTTACTAATCTCATACATTTAAAATGGAATCTAGCACAGGGCATGGTGGTGCATGCCTTTAATCCCAGCACTTGGGAAGCAGAGGCTGGCGGATCTGTGAGTTCAAGGCCAGCCTGGTCTACATAGTGAGTTCCAGAACAGCTGGGGCTACAGGGAGACCCTGTCTCAAAAAGACAAATAAAAGGTATCTTAGCTGAGCATGGTGTTGGCACACACCTTTAATCCCAGCACTCAGGAAGCAAAGGTAAGATCTCTGTGAGATCGAGGCTAGCCTGGTCTACATAGTACATTCTTGGCCAGCTGAGGGTGCAAGGAGATTCTCTCTCAAAAAGACAATCAATTAATCAATAAAATAATAAATAAAATAGTATCTAATTAGTTTTGACATACATTTTGCTGGTTACCAGTGACCTAATGAATAAACAAATAAATAATAAAATAAAATGGTAGCTAATTACTTTCAGTCTATATTTTGCTGATTATTAGTGACCAAAGGATTCTTTTATTTTTTTTTTTTTTTTAAAGTGGTTCTCCAAGCTTCCTCACCCTTGAAAGACTTCATTCACAATGGGAACTATGATTTTAGAGATTTTAAGAAAAGATATCCAGGGAGAGCTCCTTTAAATGAGGTTGCTATGAATCTCCTGGATTTAAAATAAAATGCAGGAGTTTGGGTATATCTTTCTTTTATCTCGCAATCCTTCAGAAAAAGTTTCAATTCTTAAAGAAGGGTCCAACCCAGGACGGAAATATTTCTGCTTTATTTACCTCAACCTACCCCAATCTGGCAGGAAACATTCCCAGAGGGAAGGACTCTTTAAGAACAATGAAAGCACCTAAGAGTCAACTGAACACATGCTTGGCTGTCTTAGAGTATTTGCTGTGGTTACAAGAGAGCACAAGAGATTAGGTAATTTAGAAAAAAAATATGTTACCATTCTGGAGTCTCTGGGGGGCTTAAGAGCATGATTCTGGGGTCCCACTGACATCTGAAGATCCTATGCTGCTTTGTGGTGTGGGAGAGTGCATGATGAGGTGAGGAAGCAGGAGGATGCCTAGCTCCATCCATTTTCCTCTTATAAAGCCAAAAATGCCACAAGTTCATATCCGAATGATCTCCTTGACTCAAAGTTATCTCCCAATGATTCTATCTCAAAATGTCATTAATCTATGAATTTTGTCATTATCATCTACACACGAACTTTTGGACAACATAGTCAAGTCTAGCAAAGACTGAAGAGGAAGAAGGCTGGTACTCATTCTAGTACGAGACAAATTAACCTGTGTTGCCCAACTTGTCTTCTGTCTGTCCTCCTTTCCCAGCCCAATCATCAGACCCATCCCTGTTGGAGTAGGAACTACAGACACAGGTTCAGTCATTTTTTCTTTTTCTTTCTTTATCCAGCAGAAAGATAAAAATTAGCTAAGGGAGCATCCTGGAGGCACAAATGGACAAACAAGGTGTTTTCTGCTTGTTCATTGTAAAAATTAAATGAAAAGTAAACACATGATAATTACAAATTGAGGTGTGTTCTGTAGACAGTAAGCATGTGCTTATCTACATAAAATAGCAGTGGGTTGGTGAGTTAGATGACTGCTCAAATGAAGCATCTCTCCACGTGTCTGAGAGATGAGAGACTCTCAATCATCCCAAGACTTGGAGTTCAAGAGAAGAGCCTAGGAAAGGACTTGCAAGAGCAGAAGGTACATGTGACTCTGCCTGGATCATAGAATTGATTGACTAGGATACACACTTTAGGCTTGGGAAGGCTGGAAACAGTAGCAGGGGCCAGATCATAGTGAAAGTTCTACTACAAAGAAAAGGATCATGGGGGGGCCATGGCAAGGATCTTGGATTCTCTTTAAGTTTCATGAAGGTCGATTTTGGTGTGCTGAGGATGGAACTGGTGGAGCCTGCTTTCAACACTGAAGCCCTGAGCAGTATAATAAAGCAGGAAAAAGAATTAAAATGGAGGAGTAATAGAAAGAAGACACCTGCCTCTTTTCACCATAAAGATAGAATATCGTGAAGAATCTTCAACTGAACTAATACGAAGAACTGAGAATCAAATGTTGCAATGTGTCAGAATAAAAGACAATTATTCTTAAAAATTTACATTTATTTTTACATCTTTTCAGAAGACAACTGAAAAATAAATGTATAAAGCAGTTTTATTTACAACGGCATCAGAAAACATAAAATACTTATAAATAAAATATATACAGGATGCCTTTAATTTTTAAAAATGAATGCTCTGAGAGAAATTTTAAGACTCTTATGCTATACTGACTGAGCTAGCCAGGCCTTTATTGAGAGAAATTTTAAATAAACGATGACATCATTGTCAAGGATCAAAAAATTTAGCAATATGAACCATCTTTCTAAATGGTTCCATAGATTAAAAACATAAACTTTGCACAGAAAACAAAATAAACACTCAACATATGATAGTATTTGCTCTATTGCTTCTAGGCATAAACACAGCATTCAAGTCTCAGTGTTGGGGATTTAGCTCAGTGATAGAGCGCTTGTCTACCAAGCACAAGGCCCTGGGTTCAGTCCTCAGGTCTGGGAAAAAAAAAAAAACAAACAGAAAAAGACAAGACAATCAAGGTTCCAAAGCAGCCTACTCACAGTATATAAATATATTTTAAAGCATCCATACCTATGCGGCCTCAATAGTAGAAGGATAAGGCCAATAAAATAAACTATGCCTTCATCATTAAAATACAAATTTCATCTGTTTTGAGATTTAAGTGGGGAACAAAATTGTTAAGGCATGATTTTCACATAATCCATCTATCCATTTTTGTTGTAGTACAAACCTTATTATGATGAGAGTTTCTTTAAAGAATATGTTCATTTCTTTTTAAATTATTTATGGGTATGTGTGTGTTCTATGTGAATGTTTGCCATATGTATTCACCTGCAGAGGACAGAAGGGAGCATTGAATCCCCTAGAGCTGGAGTCACAGGGAGTTGTGAGCAACTCAGTGAAGAGGCTGGGAACTGAACTCAGGTCTTCCAGAAGAGCAGTATGTGGTTCTAACCACTGAACCATCTCTACAGTTCACATAGCCATTTCATAAAGTCACGTTTATTAGCAACTTTGTTTTAAAAGATTCTAAATTAGAGGGAAATTTTTGCTTCTGTGAATGAATAAAATTAAACCAAGTTTAATGGAAATTAAATAAAAAGGACTCAAAGGGATAAGATTTACTAATACTTATTATTTATTTACAATAGGTTTAAGACTTCATATTACATAAATTATATATATCAGTAAAGGGCCATTTGAGTTCTCTCCAAGACCCTTGGCATATCTATATATTTGGATAAATCTTTCAAAGTTCTATTTTCTGATGAATTCTTTCACTACAAATTATTACCTATTATAAGCAAGTAATATTTTATATAGTTACATTTCTTCATTTCAGGACTATATATATGCCTTGATTCATTTTAGACAGTCCTCCACTTTGTAGGGTGTTATAGCTTTTGTAAAAGTGTAATTATGTACCATTAAAATAATAACAGCTGCCATTCACTCAACATCTTCCATGCCTGATGCTGTGCTAAGTACATTACTTACATTATCTCAATTAATCTTCACAACAGGCCTACGAAGTAGGCACAATAATTAATCCCCATTTTATGGATGAAGATTCAAAAATGCTAAGAAACTGAGAAATGTAATCAAAGTCTCACTGTTAATAAATACTGGGGCAGTATTTGAATTAAGTTTGTCTTGACTTTAGAGCCTATATTTTTGAAAGCCAGGCTACATTGGCACTTGATTCTCTTAACTGGATGCATGTTATTTGTGCACATCTAATGTCACCCAGAAAGGATGTGATATAGACATCTGAGAAAACACAAGAGAAATTGTCTGTAACTTTTCCGTGGCTCTTCCACAGCCGTGGAGCTGTCTTGCTGAATGGCACTAAGCAATATAAATACTGAAATTAAATAGATGTAAACATAACTTGTCACTAGGCTTTAGAGACATCCAATTTCTAGTTGTATTTTACCTTAAACATTGCTCATAAAGATCCTATTACTAGAAATGTCAGGTTGATTATGCATTCATTTCTTCCTCTTATCAAAACCCTGCTGAAGGAACAGTAAATGTGTTTAAAGTGGCACTAATGTACAAGGACAATAAGACAGGAGGAGAAGAAAATGGAACAGGGGAAATGGTGCCTTTGAAAATTACAAAGTACGAAACGATATACAAAATAATATTTGGGATTAAAAAGTCAAAGAAATCTCATAGAATATAGAACAGTAAGATAAAGTTATGGAACATATAAAAGAAAAAAAGGAGCAAAAATTTTCTAGTATCTGGATAGCAATACTTCTAGAAAGAAAAGAAACCCATCACATAAAAGATACAATAAATTCTTTTAAAACTGAAGCACACCTGTCCCCAGGCAGAGTGCTCACAGAGCCTGCAGCACTGCAGAGTGCACGCACTTCTGATCCTAGTACTTGGGAAGCTGAAGGCAGCTTGGGCTACACAGTGAGTTTCAGGCCAGTGTGGGTTACAAAGTGGCATGCTGTCACAAAGAATGAAAGTGGTCACTGAATGTCCAACAAAGCAAGTATTAGTAACAAAAGATGGTCCCCAAACATACTGCCTTGAAACCCCAGTATTCCAAGAATGAAAATCAGATCTGCTAGAGAGGAGAGAAACCTCCTGAATGGGTGGGACCATAATCACCATCAGAGGCTTGAACAACCCCTTGGGGTCCCAGAGGCTCACTTAGTCATTTAAATTCAATACCAGTTTGTCTCCCAGGAGTTCCCTGGTAAAGTCTTGGTGTCTTATGTGGCACTGTTGAGAGGTGATAGTACTTTAAGAGGTGGAGACTAGCAAAGGTTTTTAGGTTCTTGGGGGTTATGTCCCTGGAGGGGAGTGTGGGACCCTGAACTCTTTCTCTTTCTCTCTCTTTATACTCTGGCCATGGTATGAGTGGTTTTACTCTGCCTAGGAATCTAGCCATGATACACTATTTACACAGACCTAAAAAGCAAGTCTTCTCTGTTATGAACTAGAATTCCTGAAACTGTGAACCAAAATTAAGCTTGTCTCTTTTTAAGCAGATTATAGTGACAGAAACCTAACACAAAGGTAAAAATAAAGGTATATGCATGCGTGCAAGGTGTATCACATTAGTCAGAATAACACTATATGCTAAAATAAAAGAGATGATAGTGGGGTCTGGAGAGATGACTCAGCAGTTAAGATCACTGACTGCTCTTGCAGAGGACCTGGGTTTGATTCCCAGGACCCACTTGGTGGCCACAAACTGTCTTGAACTCCAGTTCCAGGGGAATCCCAAGCCCTCTTCTGACCTCCGCAGCATTGCTCGACATGGATACACTCACATACATGCAGGCAATACACTCATACACATAAAATAAAAATAATAAATACAATATTAAACAATATGAAAAAAATAAAAAATAAAAGAGATGATAGCAAAAACAGCATATATGTAATATAAATGTTAAAGATTCCTTGCTCTTTTAATAGACAATGGCACTGCGACTAGGCTGGCTCTTCAAGCACTCATTCAAAGAACTTAAGCTAAGGATGACCCACCACCTTCAGTAAGGACACAATAAGAGGGAATGTGGAGAGCCACACATTGTAGGGTTTCACATGCAAGACCTGAAAGTGAAAGACATCACATTCCACCTTCCATTGGTCCAACTTAATGTCATAAGAGTTGGGAATTTATCCTTAGAAAGAAGAAACGGATTTTTCCTGGATGGGTCCCATGGCACCCACAGTACCTTGACTTGACTCCCTCAGCCTCATTCACCCTCCCAGCTCACCTCCTAGCCTGGGTACTGGCCCATTTCTTGTCTTGGCACCCCAGACTCCTGAACTGACCACTAGGCCTAGAATCCCCATTTTTTTCTGATCTTTGGTATCCAGACCAACCCAATCCCTCCCTGCAGTCCCCAGGAGCCGTCTGAGGCTGGTTCCACTCCCACCTCCCTTTGCTTCCTTGGGCTGCACAGCTGCAGTACCGTATCTTACCTAGGTAAGTCCAACAGTGCCAATTGTGCCTTGACTCCCCAGCCTCAGTCACCCTCCCAGCTCCCATACCCCATCCCTCTTCCTGGCCTGGGTTCAGGCCCATTTCTAGTCTTGGCACCCAGACCTCTACACTGAATTCTTGGCCCAGAATCCCCACTACTTCCTGATCCTTTACATCCAGACCAACCCAGTTCCTCCCAGCAGTCCCCAGGAATTCTTGGGGCCTCTTCCCATCACCACCTCCCTTTGCATTCCTGGGTGGCACAGCCACCAGCTTCCTGGGACCAGCATCTTTCCTGGGCCCAGCTCCCAGGCCAGCCCAGCCCCCAAATTCCTGAGGGAAGTATCTTTCCTGGAGGGATCCAGATCTTAGGAGAAAGCCTGAAAGCATTGGATCCTCATCTGACTTGGGCCTCTGTGGGAACTCCTGTAGATGAAAGGAATTTGTCCACTCCAATCTAAAATTAAAAGAGAGAATCTGAGGCCTAGAACAACCAACTTTTCATGCCCAACAAGTAAACCACAAAGGCACATAAGGTTTATAAAAAGAAGCAGACCTAAACTCAACAAAGGAAGGCTTGAGTCTCACACAAGAATCAGAAACTACAAAAGAAATTCACATGTCAAAGTTACAAAGGAAAAATTAATTACATGAAAAACCAAAATAATATATCCCTACCAAGTACCAACAGTCCTGTAGAGGAGTACAATAAGATAACACAGGACATGTAACTCAAAAGAATAATTATATACATGATAAAATAATTCAGTGAATTTAAAGCACACACAAAGAACTCAAAGAACTGAAAGAAGATAGGGATAAACTTCTGAATGAATTCAGAAAAGAGTTAGAAATATTGAAGACTACTCAGGCTGAAATGAAGAAGGAAGTGAAACACTCAGTAAGCCAATTAGAAATGACAGGAGAAAGCCTCAACAATAGGATGAATGAAATGGAAAACAGAATATCAAGACTGGAAGATAAAGTGGACAAATTAGACCAGTCAAGCAAAGATTATGAAACATTTAAGAAAACACAAGAATGGAATATGGAGGAATTGTATGACACCATAAAAAGACCAAACTTATGAATCATAGGCATATAGGAAGGAGAAGAATCTCAAGATAATGGTATGGACCAGATCTTCAACAAGATTGTAGAAGAAAATTTCCCCAAATTAAAGACATGCCCATACAAATACAAGAAGCACATAGAACACCAAAGAGACAGGACCAGAAAAGAAACTCTCCATGGAACATCACAGTAAAAACACTAAATGTACAGAACGAAGAGAGAATACTGAAAGCTGCAAAAGAAAAACAAGAAGTCACATATAAAGGAAAATCCATCAGGATTATAGCTGACTTTTCAGTGCAAACTATGAAAGCCAGAAGAGCACCCAAGCACCAAAGGACATACTTTCTATTCAGCATCCCATGGAACCTTCTCCAAAATCGATCATATACTGGGGCATAAAACAAACCTCAACAAATACAAAAAGACTGAAATAATCCCATGCATTCTATCAGACCACAATTCAGTAAAACATAAAATCAACACTGGAAGAAACCCTAGTAACTACATGAACACAGGGAAATTAAAAAACACACTCCTGAATGATGAATGGGTCAAAGGAGAAATTAAAGGAATAAAAGTATTCCTGGAACTAAATGAAAAGGGCAATACAACAGAACAAAAGCTCTGGGACACACTGAAAGCTGTCCTTAGAGGGAAGTTTATAGCTCTAAGAGCCTACATTAAAAAATCAAAAAGAACATAAATAAATGACTTAACATTGCAACTCAAGACACTTGCAAAGCAACAACAAATGAAACACAAATCCAGCACACAAGAAGAAATAACAAAAATCAGAACAGAAATTAATGAAATAGAAACAAAGAAAACAATACAAAGAATCAACAATCCCAAGAGATTCTTCTTTCAAAAGATAAACAAGATTGATAGACCACTAGACCAGTTAACCAAAAGAAAGAAAGAGCATCTCAAATCAACAAAATTAGCAATGAAAGGGGAAACATCACAACAGACACCAAAAAGATCCAGAACATTATAAGGGAATACTTTAAAAACATATATCCTACTAAATTTGAAAACCTAAAAGAAAAGGACGGGTATCTAAATGCATAGGAACCACCCAAACTAAACCAAGAAGAGATTAACATCTTAAATAGACCCATAACACATAAGGAAATTGAAACAATAATACAAAGCCTCCCAGCTAAAAAAAAAAAAAGCCCAGGACCACATGGATTTACAGCAGAATTCTATCAGACATTTAAATATCTACATCCAATACTACATAATTTATTCAAAAAGATAGAAAAGGAGAGAGAACTTCCAAATTACTTCTACAAAGCCAGCATCACTCTAATACCAAAGCCAGGTAAAGATACAACCAAAAAAAAAAAATCGATAGACCCATATCCTTAATGAACATAGATTCAAAAATTCTCAACAAGATACTAAATATCCTTAATGAACATAGATGCAAAAATTCTCAATAAGATTCTTGCAAACTGCATACAGACACACAACAAAAAGATCATCCACCATGATCAAGTCAGCTTTATCCCAGCGATGCAGAGATGGTTCAATATACGCAAGTCAATCAATGTCACAAAGACAAGAACCACATGGTCATCTTAATACATGCAGAGAAGGCCTTTGACAAAATTCAACATGCATTTATGTTCAACCATGCATTTATGTTTAATGTCCTAGAGGGATTTGGACTGGAGGGAACATACCTCAACACAATTAAAGGTATATACAACAAACCTACAGCCAACATCATTTTAAATGGAGAAAAAACTGGAAGCATTCCCATTAAAATCAGGCAAGGCTTTCCACTATCTCCACTCCTCTTTAACATAGCGCTTGAAACACTTGCCAGAGCAATAAGACAAGAGAAGGAAATTAAAGGAGTAATAATTGGAAGAGATCAAATTACCCATTTTGCAGATGATATGATATTATATCTAAGAGATGCCAAAAATTCCACGATATTATATCTAAGAGATGCCAATAATTCCACCAGAAAACTCTCAGAAATTATTAACATATTCAGTAAAGTGGCAGGTTATAAAATTAATCTACAAAATATGTTTCCTTTCTATATACCAATAACAAGCAATCACAGAAAGAGTACATGGAAACACTCCCCTTCACAATAGCTGCAAAAAAATTTATTAGAATAAACCTGACTAAAAGTCTAAGAGATGCCAATAATTCCACCAGAAAACTCTCAGAAATTATTAACATATTCAGTAAAGTGGCAGGTTATAAAATTAATCTACAAAATATGTTTCCTTTCTATATACCAATAACAAGCAATCACAGAAAGAGTACATGGAAACACTCCCCTTCACAATAGCTGCAAAAAAATTTATTAGAATAAACCTGACTAAAAGCATTAAAGACCTCTACAATGAAAATTTTAAATCATTAAAGAAAGAGATTGATGAAGACATCAGATGGAAGGGCCTCCCATGCTCATGGATTGGAAGAGGTAATATTGTGAAAATGACCATCCTACCAAAAGCCATTTATAGATTCAATGCAATGTCAATCAAATTCCCATAACATTTTTAACAGAATTTGAAAAAAATCCCTAAGATTCATATGGAAGCACCAAAGACCTCAGATAACCAAAGCAACCCTGAACACTAAGAGCACTGCTGGGGGGATTACTATACCAGATTTTAAACTGTATTACAGTGCTATAGTCATAAAAACATCATGGTACTGGCACAAAAATAGACCTATATATCAATGGAAGAAAATTGAAGACCCAAATATGAGTAAATGCAATTTCAGCCACCTGATATTTGACAAAGGGCCAAGAACATTTACTGAAGGAAACACAGAATTTTCATCAGATTGTGCTGGGAAAACTGGATCTCCACCTGTAGAAGAATGAAAATAAACCTCTATCTTTCACCCTGCACAAAAGTCAACTCCAAATGGATCAACGACCTCAATGTGAAGCCTGAATCTCTGAAACTGTTAGAAGAAAATATTGGCAATAACTTAGAAAATATAGGTGTAGGAAAGGATTTTCTAAACCGGACATCAATTGCTCAGGAAACAAAGTCAAGAATCAACATACCTCATTAAACTAAAAAACTTCTGTACATCAAAGGAGGCAACCAGGGAAGTGAAGAGAAAACCCACAGAATGGGAGAAAATCTTCACCAGCAACACATCTGACAAAGGCTTAACATCCAGAATATATAACGAACTCAAAAAACAAAGAATCAAAAAAGGAAGTAACCCAGTTAAAAGATGGGCTTAAGGAGCTGAACAGAGAGTTCACCACTGCAGGTGGGACTACAAACTTGTACAACTGTGGAAAAGAGTGTAGAGAACCCTTAAAAAGCTACAAATGAACCTACCATTTGACTCAATTATACCACTCTTTGACATGTACCCAAAGAACTCATCCTATTGCAGAGACACTTGTACATCCATGTTTGTTGCTGCTCTTTTCACAATAGCTAAGAGATAGAAGCAACCTAAGTGAGCCTCAACTGATGAGTGGATAATGAAAATGTGATTCATTTATAAGATAGAGTTTTACTCAACAGTAAAGAAAGATGAAATTTGCAGGTAAAGGGATAGAACTATAAACTGTTATACTATTATACAGACTCAGAAAAAAAAATGACAATATGTTTTCCCTCATATGTGGATCGTAGCACCAAATCCTGATAAGTGAGTATGTATCCAGACATAACTACAGAAGCCAGAATAATGAAAAGGAACCAGGGAGGTAAAGGAAAAGAAAGAATCTAAAAGTGAAGAATAGTAGGAAACAGCTGTTTAATAAGGGAGCTATGGATAAAAATGGGTTTATTTTAAGAGGATGAGGGAGGGAAGGTTATACAAGGAACTCTAAATAGGCTGACAAGATTCAGTAGATGGACAAGCACTGGGGAATGGCTGGGGGTGCCAACAACACAATGGACAGTAACAGGGATGACAGAGTATATGGGCTCCAGTGGTGCGGAGGCTATGGGAGAGTACCACTTGGGAAGTGGGTGTATAGATGAAATAAATTGCTTGGGATGTTCTGTATCATATACACACACACAAAAATCAACAAATAGAAAAATGAGTCATATTTGAGGAAGAAGCATAAAAATTTACTTCATGTTAATAAGTAGAGGTAATAAACATTACCATTGAAATCTACCTGATGACTTTATATCCATTCTCAGGTGCCAAGGATCTGAGTGTAACCAATTATAGGGTGTAATAATCAGATACATAGAGATTAGAGAGAGATCCATGTGTAAACATCTAAGTGCTAGTAGCATTAAAAATGAGTCTTTTTGTAGTAAAAAGTATATTTTAAAGTGAAATGGAGATCTTTCTTAAAGGTTAAAACCTCATTCAATTTTATGTCTTATAGGGTTTAAACTGAGTTCAATATTGTATAACTGCATTAATTCAACTGTGAACCTAAAACTTACAGCCACTTTTGAAAAAGAAGTATCTTTGCTCTGGAAATTGTTATTGAATATGTTAAAGCTGTAAAGAAATGCTTCTTCTAACATGTGGTTATTAAATAAATAATTTTTAAAAAAAGAAAGAAAGAAGAAATGTTATGTGGAGAGATACTAGAGGTCTTTTCCATACAAAGTTTCCAAAACATACTCAGTGCTCAGGTTTTAGAAAACTACTTTGGGACATGTTTCTGCAAGCCATGAGAATGAAGTCACAGGAGCTGTAAGAAGTAGTAATGAATGAAAGTCCCAGAATCAGATGAGAAATGGATCAAGTTGGTTCGTGAAATTTTCTAATTAACCTAGGTGCCGGAAACTACCTATGAACTAAATGGCAGTTGGTTTGTGATCACAAATGCTCATGAAATAGGTTTTCCCTTCCTTCAGAGAAATGTTAAAGCACATCACCTTCCTGCCTTGTCCATCTGGTTATTAGTAGAGTGGAAGTTTTCTTCCATCCTGATTTTGAAAGTGTCTCTTCTTTGGGGACTTTCTAGGTTGAACTCTCCAGTAAGAGTGAAGAACTTGGGTGAAGGTTGGACTCTTCTACCTAGCCCCAGAACACACTGTAGCAAACTGAAAAGGGTTCCCGTTGTTAGACAGCACTCTCAGGACACTTCAGTTTACCTTTTACTTTGGTTTGAGCATTCTTTGCTTTCTAATCAGTTCGTTGATGTAGTTTCAGTAACCAAAGAGTCATGTGACAGTGAGTCCTTTGTGGTATCAACTGTCATTCTCTAGAAATGTCACAGGGACTGTTCTTTCCACCTTATCCTTTCAATGCTATTTCGATGTTTCACTGGGTGTACCTATAATAACAATAGAAGATTTCATTGCTAAATTATGTTTACTACCTCCAGTTTCATAATTTGAGCTAGAAAGTGGATCTAGTATCCTTGCTCAAAGTCATTGTTAAAAAAACAAACAAACAAACAAACAAACAAAAACAGGACTATTATTAAGTCAGTCTATAATTTTACTTCCAAGTAACCCAAGTAAGATGATTTCAAACTAGAAATCATTATAAAATAAAGACCATAGTAACATCTTTCACTAAATTTCCTTCCAATCTCAAATACCCTTCTCATATAGGCCACCTTTAAAGTTTCATTTGGAACAGGCATCAGGCTACATGAAGTGAATCTTTTAGCTTTAACTCATTAGACCAATACTGTAACTAAGCTACCCCAATGAATTTTTTTTTCTGGAAACTTGTAAGTGGGGCCCTAATCAGGTTAAAATTGAGTGCTGGTATGGATTCATGTAAGGTAAGAACGGCCACTTAATTTTGTACACAGGGGATATGAGTATGCTCAGTGATGAGGCCACTTGGTCACAGAAGAGGTGTGGGTCCTGGTAACGTGAGAAGGCCTCCTGAAGTCTAAATGTACCTCCATCTTTGTATTTATGATTATCTTTCAAGCCAGACCTAAAATCTTCTCTGTATCTGTGATATAATCTTGGTACACAATTTAAGCAAACTTTGCTCCAGTCTTCCCTACAAAACGAGAACACTAGATCCTACCTCCTAAGGTTAATGTGAGTGTGGGTGACCATATGGCATGGTTTAGTCATTGCTCTTTTCCAATTTGCCCCAAACCTGGGTCCTCAAATAAGACATTGAAAGGAGGTCAAGGAAAGCATCAACACGCAGTTGACACAAAACATGAACAGTGAAACTTTATTGGGATAAGTTATCGGAGTTAAGGAATCATTAAGGACAGAAGTTGGTACAAGAAGTAGAAATATATTATAAACTAAACCTAAACAATGTGGCAGGACCTTAAGACCTAGTGGGATGGGAGAAATGATACCAAATAATTGAAAAACGGTGACTCGTGTTAAGTATTTAGGGCTAAGAATTGAGGGGCAGGTCTTAAGGGCACCAGCACCAATCCTGGTGACCTGTGTTTGATTCTCAGATGCAGATGGTGGGAGGAGTAGAGAACTAATTCCTGTAAATTTTACTCTGACTTCCAGATGTGTGCCAAGGCATACATATGCCCCCAAACACAAACACATACAACAAATAAAAAGCATTAAAGCTTGAAAGACAACACATTTAAAACATTTAGTAAGAGTGTTCCTTGTTGTAAGGTAAAAGGCAGATAATATATCAAGAACCTTACATTTAAATAAAAATATAAGACATCACAGATGATTTAACTGGCAGAGTACTTAGACTAGCTCTATTATTCCTCCTTGGATAACCT
>NW_008350555.1:50480-64344 GCF_000622305.1 Nannospalax galili
GCTAACTTTTCACAAGTTACTTTGTGATGTAAAATTTCATAAACAATTGTCTTAATGTAATTACAAGCATATTATCATAATGAAAAACACAGTTCCAGGCCTTTTAAGTCAGGCCTTTTGTTTTTTCTTGGATAGTTTCCAATTAGCAGATATTTGCCTGAAATACAACTTCCTAATTGAAGATGACCAAATTGTTAAAGTTACATAAATCTGTATCTTTTCATCAGTTACTTTTTTAAAGCAATGGAATGAAATGTCAATGGAAAAATAATAATATATGGTCAAATTAACTAACAAAAAGCTTAATTTGAAGTCACAATTTAAACTACCTACATACCATTTTAATTTAAAACAATTTTGTTATATTCATAAAGACATATAAAACTTTTCCATCAAAAATAATCTCACAAACAAAATAGTAAAATCTGAAGGTTTTAAGATAAAACTTAGACATATGCTATGAGTTGGATTCTTACCATTGCAATTTCTCAAGTCACATGTATTCTATGTTACGCTAACTAAAATTCACCATTGCCAAGCACTCAAAATACAAATTTAAAGTGATGGTTCAAGTCTCTTTCCTAGAAGAGGTTCGGCAATAATATCGTTTTACTGAATATGTTAGCTAACTGAAATACAAATTCTACATATTATTAATCAAAAAAGAATACAGTCTAATGCACGATGTTGTACCTACAAGAACTGGAATAGTGACTGGTGCTTGAGAGTTGTGCTCTTTCTTTAGTCGCATGCACATGGTAGTTAAGGATTAAGACTCCAGAGCAAACCTCCTGTGTCCTCTCTTTTGTTACTTGTGTAACTTTGGACAGGCTACAGAACCTCTTGGTCCCTGAGTTGTGAGTTCAATAATACTACCATGTAATTATTTTGTGAGGATAAAAATGGTTTAGTTTTTAAAAAGCATGAAAAATAAATGTTTGATACTGAAGAATTTCTAAATATCAGCTATTATTTTCAGTTAATAATTATTTGTATTGTCTTCTTGATACACTAGTCCACCAACAAATTCACTGCAAATAGTTTAAATCTAGTCCTGAGAATTCAAGTGATATGGCCAGAGATGCTAGTACAAGAAATCTGATCTGTATTTTTAGCTATGATGGGACGAGTTGAATTTCCAAATTCTCTCTGAACTTTCCTTGTCTAGACCTCCAATTTCTTGTAAGGAAAGAGCTGCTTGTTTTGAAAACTACCTGGTCATTTTCTCTGACAGAGTTTTCATCTATTGCACGCATCTAAATGGGGACATGAGTGCTGGTGGGTCAGCTGCCGCTCCCTTTAACTCCTTTCTTCCAACTGAATACCCAGAAAGGGAGAAGGAGACGTCACTTAGACCTTAAATATGAGCTCCTGTTTCCGTGAACCTGAATTTTTCTTTGGGAATCAGGTCCTGGAATAGCAATTGAAGTTCTCTGATTCATATTCTTCTCTTATTTCTACATAATTTGGGAAACTGACTGGGCAAGATTCTAAAACATCACACAAAGTAGAAAACTCATGATTATATCCCTAACATAATATCTACCTGGTGGGCCAGGCAAGGAATGATTGAGGACTTTAGCTGGGCTTGGTCCAATATGAGAATATGAAGGTCAGACCACTCTGAGCTGGCAGTCCATTAAAAAAGGATGTGCTTGCAAAGTGCATCCGAGTAAGTATTTAAACAGGTAACTGTGCACAAGTAGAGGAGAGAGGGGAAATAAAGATCTCTTTTTGAGGAACAGAAGACAAAGAAAGAAACCTGACAAATCTTCAGAGGCAGCAAGGACACCAGTGTTTTGAAAGGAGGCTTATGGTACAGCTTCGGAAGGTAAAAGGACACAGTGGATATGGTAAACAGAAATAATGCCATGTCCTTCAGTAGACTGTGCAGAGGGCCTGGCCATCACTGATACTGAAGTGGGCAAGGCCACAGACCATGGAGGACGACTATGCATGGCTGCACTGTATCCATTCATGTGTGGGAGAGTTTGAAGCAGCTCTATCTACATTTGAGAGAGATCCTTAAGAGAGAATGTGATGTGTGAAAGGAAGCACATTTTTTTTTTACCAGGGTGAAATGTGCTTCCAGACTATGAATTGAACACTGTAAGGATAGGGCTGAATTTTCCTCAGAGGAAAGAAAAAGATATTAATTCCTGCTGCCATAATCACAAGCAATAACTTGAAGAGAGAGTACTCTGCACACAATTATAATTTCATTGCCCCTTAAAAATGAAACAAACGTAAGTAGCAAAACAGAAACAATTTCAAATCATTAAAATTAGAAATGAGCTCATGTTTAAGTTCAATTTTATGGTCTTTTTTATGTGGGTTTGAGAAAATCTAGTAGATTCAATAAAATAAAATATCCCAGACACCTGGTATAATTAAAACAAGTAAACCAAGTGGTAAAAATATCTTTGATTGAGGCTATGCTTGATGTCTGGCCAGAAAGACTACAGCTTCTGCAGCTCTGGAGTCTGAAATAAATACATGGGCTTGCACATGGACAGAGGAGAGATACAATAATTACTTCTAGAGGGTCAGAAGGTCGGTTCTTCACTAGCTCCTGAAATAGCTCAAATCTGTGCACCTCCTGCATTTATCTTGTGAAATATCAGAGGAAAGGAGATCTTATACTCTTATACTTGTGCCAAAAAATTCAAACCCAGGAGCAGAGATAACAGGAAAATTCACACGCTCTTCCATTTTTTTTTTTTTCCATTCACTAGGACAAATTTACCTCCCATGTACCCTGCCTTTTATTTGTTGGGTGTGTCTAAAAGAAGTCTCCTGCAGTTTCCCACACTAGTTCCTTGTAAATAAGTTATAATTGTCCAAACTCTGCTCCTTGCAAGCTAAAATGCCACCTTTCAGTTCTGCACCTAGGGTGTTTAATTTTAGCAAATAATACAGTTAGCAGATTCTTAAGTTCACTAAGAAATATTTTTTTCTTCTCTAAGCAGGAAGATGGGTGTTAGGAACTGCAGAGCTTCATAGTATAAGGTGTTTTAAACTTAGTGGCTTTTATTTACTGTAATTCTACCTCAAGTGCATAATTTCCATGTATCATCTGATCCTAAACTATTTTTAAGATGTAGATAAATTTCTTAAGGAAATGCATCAATATTTCCAGGTAAATTTCTGCTCTGAATCCCCTTTATTCCTAGTGATACCAGCAAGAGCCTATCCTGTCCTACTAATTAATTTTATGGCTTGTTGAAACTGAACATCAGATTTCTTTCAGCTATTTTTCTTTTTATGTTTTCACATTTACTTCATAGCTTAACTGAAATGCAATTAACATACAATAAGCTTTGTATATTTACAGTGTAAAACATAATGCTGGTCATATGACAACACTGTGAAACTACAGCCAAATCAAAGTTGTGAATGTCTTCATCACCATAAATGTTTCATGTCATGTAGACTCCTTTTTCTCCCCTCTAATCCTCTCATAACCATTACCAGAAAACCACTGGTCTGCTTTTTGTTGCCATTACTTAGTGTGTATTCTATAGAAACTTCAATAAATGAAATCATATAACTATTTGTTATCTGTATTTTTTCACTTGACATATTTACTTTGAGAAGCTCCCATGTTATAGTTTTAGGATACATGCATATACATATGTGTGAATACATATATATATAATATGTAACAATAATAAAGAAGAAGAGGTCTCAAGTTTGAGAGGGAGTAGGTAGCATAGGAGGATTTGAAAGGGGGAGGAGGGTAGAAATTATGTAAACATAATACATATGAAATTCTCTTTGAGAGGAACTAACACAACAGTCTGAAATTCTCAAAAAATTTACAAAGTTCAAGCAGAAAATAATTTATACCGGGTTAGTAGTCCATTATGTGCATACACCATTGCCATGAGTTTTATCCAGTCCCTTCCTGATGGACACTTACACTACTTCCAGTGTGGGACTAATACAGATAAGGTGGTTAAAACTATTTATGTACAAGCCCTGCTGGACACAAACATTCATGGCTCTTAAGTATTTATCTAGAAATAAAACATCTGATTCATGTGATAGGTATAGTTTAATGTTTTAAGGAAACAGTCTTTAATTTTTTGTGTGTATTTCTTCGTTCCACATTCCCACCCTCAAAGTCTAAGAATTTTTTCTATTCTTGCAAACATTTGGTTTAGTCTGTCTTGGTCACTGTGACCGTTCCCATAGGTATGCAGTGATATATCATCTTTATTTTAATTATTTGTTTCTCTGAGTGACAAATAGCACTGAGCCATGTGCTTATTCATGATATATCTAAAATATATGTGTACATATATTCTTGGATGAATTATGTCTTTAAATATTTGACCTTTTTGAAAAACCTGAGTAATTTATTTTGTTTTTATTGAATTTCAAAAGATCTTTACATGTTATAAATAGAAATTCCTTGTCAGATATGTAACCTGCAAATATGTAAGCCAGTGTGTTTCTTGACCTTTCATTATTTTGATACATAGTTTATTTGAAAAAGCAAGAAGTTTTAACTTTCATGAAATTCAAGTGAATCACCTCCTTTTGTCAGCTTTCCCGGGTTTAGATACGACACCTAAGATAAACAGTTTAAAGGGGGTTTATTTTGACTCACGGTGTCAGGAGTTTCAGTTCCTGTTTGGGCCTCTTGTAAGGCAGTACATTCTGGCAGATAAAAGCTGCTCACCTCATGTTAGCCAAGAACAAAAGGGGAGGGGAAGGGGAGAGAGAGAGAGAGAGAGAGAGAGAGAGAGAGAGAGAGAGAGCAGAAAGATGAAGTGACAGAGAAGGAACTCCAATATGCACCTATCAACTGAATGCTCCTTAGTGTTCTCAACTCTCTCACAAATTTTTCACAAATTCTATGGATCCATCAATAGATTAATTCATTAATGATTGGTAGACCCCTCATGGTCCAATCACCTTCCAAAGGCCCCACCCTTGAACACTGCTATATTGGTGATTAAGCCTTTAACACACAAGTTTTAGGAAGACGTTTCAGATCCAAGCTATAACATCTTTTCCTTATAAAGCAAACATCTTTCTTGAATAATGCTCTTACTTTAAAATCTACTTTGTCTGAAATTAATATAGGCACCACAGCTTTCTCTTGATCAAATACCAAGAGATTTAGCATAAGGATAAAACATTCAAAATAATGTTTTTCACGATTGGCCACACCCCCAGTTAAGGAGTTGTTGAAAATAGATCACTGGTGGGGAGGCAGGAGTCATATTCCTTCATTGATGTAGCCACCGATAAGTTGCCCATGATCCAGTAAATAACTCCACACCCATGCATATTCAAGCATCCCTAATTAAGCTTAGTGGGTTATATTTTAAAAGACATGAAAGCAGAAAAGGAATGTGTCAGGAAGAAGCATGAGAACCTGGTTTCAAATTCCCAGAACCCACATAAAGCCAGATGTGTTGGCCCATGTCTGTGGTTCCAGGGTTACTACAGGAGATAGGAGGCCGAAACAGGAAAACACCTTGGATGGTCGTGAGCCAGCTAGCCTGGCTTATGCAGTGGAGAAACAACAACGGACAACACGACAACAAAGGGGCCTGTCTCAAAATCTCAAACAAGATGGAAGACAAGAACCAATACCCAAGTTTGTCTTCTGACCTCTGCATATGAGCTGTTGTACATGTGTACCCACTTTCACGCATAAAAATACAGACACACACACACACACACACACAAATATTATATAATCATAGGCACACAGATAAAAGTTAACAGTCATAAAAAAGAAAATAGTAATTTTTTTAAAAAAGAGGATAATGTAACATACTGTGCCAGACTGGTAAACATGAATTCTATTTCAATTATTACTTCATAAAAGCATATCTATTTTCAGTTTGTGGAAACTGAGTAAATCAAATACATAATTAGTGTTTTAGTAGAAGAGACAGTAGACCTTTCTCTCATCTATAATATTCTCAGTTAATATTTGGTAAAACAATAAAAGAGCACTATTTCACAATATTTAAAATTTTAAGAGTTAAAGGTAATTTAAAGGTCTATGATGTCCCTGCCAAGCTTTATTCGTCACCAGCCCTATGAAGCAGAAAATAATTAACACCCCACATTATAAAGAAACAGGCAAGTAATTTGCCCAAAGGCATGCAGCTGGTGAGTCCTGGAGTTGAAATTCAAACCAAGGTAGTCTTCTGTCTGATTTACTGTCCTTAGGTTACATGTTATGCTACCCATCCGAAGGTGACAACTCCGTTTATGACCCCTTGCTCAAGTAGTATGCATTTAACACTAGTCTGTATGCAGTAAAGTTAGACATTAAAGAAACTTAACCTTTTTAAAGATCAACACATAATAAAAGTTAGGCACTTGACAGAAATACAGGAGAAAACTATATTCTTTGTGTTTGTTATTGGACTTAATGTGTTATTAAAGAAAAGATGCTTTTCTGTCTAGAATAACTTGAGTATTTCTCCAAACTTTGCTTCAGCCTTTTTCCTCACACCTCTGGCAAAGGCCACTCTCCCTTCTGCTTCCTAATTCCCTTCTCCCTCTGATATGCAGCAGAGATCACACAGGTGCAGTCATGGCCTTTACACTTGTCTTTTTCTCTGGTTTGTGAGTTCCTGGTAGAGAGGGAACATGTCACACCTACCTTCATGCCCCTAAAATATTTTCACAGGTTCCACCCATGTTAAGGCACCTTGAATGCTCCATGAATGGCCCGATGAATGTACAAATCAAGGTTTCCTATAGTTAGTAATTTCAAGATGGTTATGCCCTCCCCAAAGAGATAAGACGATATTTAGCAATTCCAAAAACAAAACAAAATCTTTTCGAAAGATTCTTTCTTAATCAAAACCATCTGTTTCATGTCCCGCAGATGTGAATTAGCATTATTGGAGAGGGTTACCGTCCAATAAACAGCAAGCTATGCAACTTGGAAGAAGCCCTGCTAATACTCACGATCTGTCCCTGAGCTGCCTACACCATTGTTTTGTCTTCTCAGACACACTTCCACAGGGACACAGCTACAGCCCAATTACAACCTCTTAAGTTTTAATAATATTGTTAAGGAATCTGCTATAAGAAATTGCTGAGAACACTTCAGGGAATGGCTAACTATCTTCGCATAGCTCTGCTTGAGTATCTTAAGTGCTAGGCGGCCTGACCGACCGTGGCTCCTCCCCTCTCACTTCTTGTTTTGCATGGAACACTATGGTTAACATCACTGTTGTCCTTCTAAATAAAGTGTGGACAGAAATGGGATGTTCAAAGCTTTCATCCTGGGGGATTAAATTGCAATAAGTTTAAATTTTAAAAAGTGGTGTTTCAACTTAACACAAGGGATGGGCCTCCCAAAACACTGCAGTAGAAGGCAGAGATTGGAAAAGTAATTATTTATTCTTTTGCTTTGTCTTTTATGACATGAATCCTTTACTGAATTATTCTACTTAGAAGGTTTGGGCTGACTTTCTTGCAATGGCACATTTATTTTGTTTGTTTGTTTCTTTTTGTTACAATGCAGGATTATTGCCTTTCAAAGGGTGGTGTCACAAGAGGCCTGTTGTAAAATTCCGGAGATGCTGCCAGTAATTAGGCAGCTGGGTGGCCTAGAAATTGTCTCCATTACATGCTGTTTCCTTGCTAGGTCTTTCTTCTGGGAAAAGAAAAAAGAAAATGGAAAGAAAAAGGGAAAAAAAAAGAAAAAGCTTTTTTTCTCTAGAGACTTCTCATAAGCAGAATGACTAAAACTGGTTTTCTTTTGGCCTGGCTTCGATTTACAGTTGTCAAGATCATGTTTAATGGATGAACAGGGTTCCAGTAGTTCATGCGTTAAAGGAGGTCTACTCAGAGATCCATGAGCTTCCCACATGCACACATGTTATCCACATGGGTTAATGTAGTGCCCACATTTAAAACCGAAACAGTTCTCAAGTGTTCTGTGCCTTTGATAACTAAGATAATATACCCCTAGGGATTATGACAACTGAGAAACAGTCTACAGGACACAGAATCAGTTCTGTTCTGCTCTCTTGGTTAATCTTTGACATGTTCTTCTATCCCAACATATGGTTGTGAAAAATGAATACAAATGTGGTGTGTGTATGTGTGTGTGTGTGTGTGTGTGTGTGTGTGCATGTGTGTGTGTGTGTTCATGCATCTTGAATTTCCATATTTGGCTATGATGGGATATTAAAGTTCATACTACATAGAATGGAAATTAGTACTGGTTCTATATACATTAATTGAACTGAATTGAGTTGTAGACTTTGGGGTTCTATTTTACAGTTTTCAAAAGTTCTTTATTTGTTTTTATTTCACATGTATGAGTGTATTGCCTGCATATATATAAGTGTACCTGTGTCATGCAATGCCTGCAGAAGTCAGAAAAGGGCATCTGATCCTCAGGAATTGGAGTTCCAGATGATTGCTAGCTGCTGGGAATTGAACCCAGGTCTTCTGAAAGAGCAGCCAGTGCTCTTATCTGCTGAGCCATCTCTCCAGCCCCCTTTTTATAATTTTTTGAAGCGGTTGTTAAGGACTGAATGATAATCTCCCCTAAATTATGTCAGTTCCTGTGGCAAGTATCCTACATAGAAAAAGCATGGTATAAGTGTAATCGCGTTGAAGATCTTCAGAGAGCTTGTCCTGGATTATTCTGTGAGCACAAAAGGCAACCACGTTATTTGAGAGGCAGAGGAGTTTTGATGCACGTGTAGAGAAGATGGCAATGTGACTACAAGACAGAGATGGAAATGGCACAGCCACAAACCGAGGAGCTTTGGGAATGCCTGCAGCCATAGAAACTAGAAAAAGCAAGGAAATGGCTCTCTCCAGAATCCCTGGGGAGAATGGAGGCCCGCCAGCACCTCGATCTCAGGCTACTGACCGCCAGAACTGAGAAAAAATTCATTTCTCTTGCTTTAAGCCACCCAGATTGTGGTAATTTATCGCAACAGCCATGGGATACAAATGTGTTCAGTAACCTCACGAATCTGGCAGGCAGGAAGCCTGACATGTGAAAGTCTAAAATCCCAGATCTGGTGATAGGGAGGGAGGCCTAAAGACTTCAGTGGGGAGGCAGAGGTGGGCATGTAGAAAATACAACTTAATTTGACCCACACAGGCCCTGATATTTGAAGTGGCCTTCAACAGGAAGAAAGTAACTACAGAATAATACAGAAGGCAAGAAAAACTAAGGGTTTCATTGTGATTAGTTACAGCTATTAATAGGTATGGAGAGAAATTATAGTTCCTAACATGTAGAATGGGGAATCACTACATTTTTGTATTCAGTTACATAATGAGTACCAGATTTTTAGGAACGTGAACGATAACTTTGTAGAAAATTATTGAGAAGTAAAATACTATGTGGATGAGGGAGAAAGTAATAACAGGGATCACAACAGCTAATTTATATAACAAAAGATATGACTGATTTTAACTGATTATAAGCTTTATCTTACAATGTATAAACTCACAATTCGCCAAAATTTGAATTACTGCCAATTTATCAAATAAGCTTCATGTATTTCATTTTATAGATGAGAAACTGAAATTAAATGAGATTAAATTATCTGAGATCACTCAGATAACAAAGATAAAAACAGGGTCTAAATCGAAGTTTATTTGACTACTTTAGGCTTTTTGTGCCTGTTATATTTGCCAATCTGTTCAAGTATCAGACCAGGACTGTAAAACAGGTGGGAGCTGCGTGTAGCTAGGAGCTAAGCTAGGCAGTGTTAGAGCTCTCTTCAGTTCTGGGTGAAGCTGTGAGCCAAGCTCCAAGCCCATCCAGGGTAGAGGACACCTAACAGAAGAGAAATGGGTATGTGCTCCGCAAGCTACACTCAAATTCAAGTTGGCTCCCAGTTAGTGGTCTAATCTTTACTTCATCTCTATCCTGTGAGCAATAATATCTATCTCACATGATCAAGCCATGAGGTGACAGATGTGAGTTAAATGCTGGGTTCAGTATATAACATGAAACTATCTTCTGGTCGCGTGTTAGAATTTGAAGGAATTTAGACCAAAAAATCCAAAAAAAAAAAAAAAAAAAAAAAACCAAAAACAAAAAACCCTACAAATAAAAACCAAAGCAAACATTTTTCCCAGCTAGTATAAAATATAGTAAACCCAGACCCAGGCTCCATTTTGTTGCATTGGTAGAGGTGATGGGTTGTTGTTATTATTGCAGACAAGATCTTACTAGGAAGCCCAAGCTGGCCTTGAACTTACAATCTTCCTGCCTCTCACTCCCAGGTTCAAGGATACTAGAGTACACCACCACAATAGCTTCATGCTCCCTTTCTGAAGTAAACATTGAATTTTATTGAAACTATAGAAAACGAGATATAATTGTGTTGGATGAAATAATCAATTAAAACTTCAGTTCTCTAACTTTAATTCTCCAGTTACAGAGTCAACTTACAGTAGATTTGAGAAACACTTGGGTTTCATACAAATAAAAATATATAATTTAGTTACTGTATACGTAAATAAATATCCTTAAGCACTGACCTATATTTTGACACACAGCATATCTTAGTCTTCATTGGTCATAATTCTGATTGGTCTGCCATATCACATTTTTAGTTGCAAAATTTGGAATCAACCTCATAAGGGTCATCAATCTCTCAGAGAAAGATTTACATTCACAAGCACAGAGGGCTCTATGTTCAATGCCATTATTTGGGAATATTAAAAAATATATTAAATAGAAAAACATTTGTGCACTTTACTTCCACTAAATGTTGCAAAGAGAGTTGTTTAAAGCACAAGGCCCTGGGTTCGGTCCTCAGCTCCGAAAAAAAAAAAAGAAAAGAAAAGAAAAAAAGAAAATATAGGCTGTCTGGGATTGAGGAAGGAAGAATTTAATTGGTTTTCCTATAAAAAGAACTATTCTGGGAAAATCATGAAGCATTTATACAAACGAATACAAAAATGAAGACCCTTCAAGTAGAATGATGCAACATATCACTCAAAAACAAAAGCTTCCTAAGAGCCATCATTTATCTTTCTACCCATGAATTCTTAGAAGCCTTAAGTAATTACATAACTGTAGAAAGAAGACACTGTATCTCAAAAACAATAATGTTTGCATATTTTAGAAGTGAAAATGAATGCCATCATCTCCCCCCAGTAAAGAAAATCATATTTTTGTTTTTTTGGTATTTCAGAATGGATGATGACATTTTCAGAGGCCAGATTTTCCTCATTCTACTTTAACCATGAGCAGCACACACTTGCAAATGGCAGACTTTGCTTTTCATGGCCTTTAGAATAGAGCTAGCACAGAGCATAGCCACATTCATTCAGGCAAGTCCACAACTCTAATTCCATTTGCACTGGTTTCCAATCATGCATAAAGCTACAGTGGATTCCTTTCTCTGGAAGGGGTTTTCAGAGATGGCTTATCTGGCCTCAAAAATCCTTTCTAAAGAACTAATAATTATCCAGTCCTTACAATCTATTCATTCTACATTGTAGACAATGGAACCAATGACTCAGGTTAGTGAAAGAGGATGACACAGCCAATCACACTTTTATATTCAGTTGTATGATGGAGATCAGATTTTTATGAGAATGAAAAGCTTTGTAGTGATTTCTTGAGAAAAAGGTAAAATATTATGCGGCAATGAAGAAATTGTAATAGTGACCAAGACATCTAATTTGTATACCAAAGTATACACACTCTCTTACAATACACAAATGGTGGAAATTATAATTAACCCAGGTAACGGGTTTTTAAAATAATACATAAACAAAACCACACCTTTCATCAAATGAGTTCCATTCTAAGATAATACCATAGACTTGACTGCATTCATATAAATTGGGAGCAGCACTGAAAGCCTGAAAATATTCCATTTGTAATAAAACCCCTAAGATTCTCAAATGTATTTAGGGCTTTTCCAAATGTACAGTCTATCACTGTCTTTGTACCAGAAACAAATTATTTTTAAGTGCTAATTGGCAGCTCTGTAAAGATTCCACAGTGTCCCCACACTAATTACATTGCTACAGAATTCTCAGTCAAACTCTACCTCCAGCCATACAGTCAGGAAGTCTGACAAGAACATATATGCACAAAGTTTTTGTGAACAGGGAAATGACTTTATACTGTGCTACATACATAGCTTAAAATAATTTTCATTTCCCTCATTAGGGATGGGCCAACTTGACTTATCTACACTCTGCTTAAATTTTTGGAGTGTTATATTTATGACCCACTTACTGAATATTTGAAATAATTTTAGCCTATAAATGTGGCAGTGCGGCTTGTGTACTGTTGAGTTGATTAAGTTGCCTCACTGCAAGTTTTCATGTGGTTCTTTCTCATATAAACTATTCTAATCAGAGTAAAATTTGCCTGTGCTGAAAGAATTATGTGTTTGACAGGTGATGGTTGGCTCCAAGGAGTTGATCAGAAAAGTAATTTGTAATTAGGGGGACTTATTTATAAGGTTCACAAGCTGATGTGTGAATCCATGAGGCAAGTGGCAAAAAAAGCGTTTTGTGGTTTTTCCAGTTATTAACTGTACCCTACAGGAAGTTAATTGCTTCGTGCTTCAGATTCCTTATCTGTCAAATAGGGCTAATATTTGTATTACACATATAAAAATTGCCACTCTTATGGTTCAAAAACAGTCAAATATCAGCATTGTCCTTTCATTCTAATGATATAATCTATACCATGAGTTATTGTGGTAGCAATTAAGTAAGTTAATGTATATAACACACTCAAGACCCCGATTGGGCTCCATGAATCATATGCCCAATAAAGGAGTTAAAATTTAAAGAATATATATTGGACTATATTTCACACTGAGCTCATGAGAGGAGAGGTACACAGTAGACTTTCTACTTCATCCTGCTGATTCTTCAACATGTCATCCAGTTTTTTGCTCTTTATACCAAATAAGGAATTGCTACGCAGTAACCCAGGTTGAGGCACGAGTACCTTTTGCTCCTTCTATAAGATTCAGCTGCAGGACCAGGTTGAAGGAAGAGCAGCACGAAAAGATAGAAAAGTTCACAAAGGGAATGAGCGTAGGGCCAAGTCTTAGAGCCATTATTTCATTCCAGAAGCTGGTCCTTAAAGCCAAGTTTGGATAATTCAAGAAATACAGTTTAATATGGCCATAAAGCCTAGTTAGTCATAGGTCTTAGAAAGGACATAGTGACTCAGGAGCCACTCAAAAGCCACCTGTATAGGAAGAATAGGTAACCTCCAGTTTGTAATGTCACCAGTAAAGTCCTTTCTTATGACTAGAGGGATTTGAGCCACCACACAACACTCCAGATCATAAAGGGATGGCCAGCTGGGGAACCTTTTTGTCTTCTGAACCCCCAGCTCACATAAGAGTTAGACCAATGTTGTAATTATGTTTACTCTGTGGAATGAGAACACTCTCTTTGATATAGTTCTTTTTTTTAAGTATTTTATTTATTATTTTTATTTTATGTGTGTGTGTTATGCCTGCATGTAGGTACATGCACCCGTGTTGTGCAATGCACACGGAGGACAGAAGAGGCTGTCGCATCCCCTGGAACTGGAGTTATGGACAGTTGTTAACTGCCATGTGGGTGCTGGGATTTGAACCCGGTTCTTCTGCAAGAAGAATCAGTGTTCTTAACCACTGAGCCATCTCTCTAGCCCCGATATAGTTCTTATAAGATGTGATTTCTCTGGAGAAAGACAATGATGTCAGGATATGAATTTGATAAATTCCCTTGTTGTTCTACTGAAAGACCACACCAGCAGCTTCTAAGAAAATTGTCGTGAGCCTCACCATATTCTCAGAGCCTCGGTTCCTCCACAAATCATTCACACAGTATGTTCCAAATAAAACAAGATTATTTGCTTCTCATATAT
>NW_008350555.1:64390-68125 GCF_000622305.1 Nannospalax galili
GTAAGAAATGTTAAATGCCACTTGTCTTGATTTTACTACAATTTAATCATAGTAAACTCTGTTACTATTTGTGTCAGCAACACAAATAGTAGGCACATTTTCATGCTATACTATATACATTGAATACTGTCATCAAACACATACATTCACATGATTTGGAGAAAAATTCTATTTAACAGTGTAAAATACCTAATCTGTAAGCTGACCATTAATATATTTTAAATCATACTTTATAAGCTTGCTGGTCCTCTACTTTTGATTAAGCGAGATTCTAGCCTATCTTTGAATGTGTATCTCGGTGTTACAGAGAAGACTCTCCATGTGTTCATTCTACTTAATGCATTTGAGTTCATGCTGCTTGAACTATATTAATGGCTAGTATTTAGAATGCTATAGTGGAGGTAGCTTGAATCTGGAGATGCCAATCTGACACCGCTAATTAGTGTCTCTATGACTAGGGAAGCGATTGAATATTCCATGCCTAGTTTCCTTCCTTGTAAAGAAAAAACAAAAAGATTGTACACACACACACACACACACACACACACACACAAACACACGCACACACACGCACACACACCTAGCAGGCCACTGTTGTAAGAAATGCAGAAAGAACTATAAGCAACCACCAGACTTCTGCAGAGCAAGGACACACCTGGTAAATTTTAATTCTCTTTTCCATATTTTCTAAATCCAAAATCGTATGAGGAGCAATTGATTTGCAGCAAACAATGTCAATGTAACCAGATTTAATGTTATATAGTAATTTTGGTAATAGTAATAATAATAACAACTACAATAACAACTATTAGTATATTCCTATGCAGATGGTAATGTTTAATTCTCATAAATATATTTTTTTCCTCGTTTTACCATTGAAAAGATATTGGGGGTTAGAAACCATATAGTGACCTGGTTAAGATTGTTGACCAACTTTACAGTATGCTATTGAACCAAGTCTTGTGATTCAAGATATGTGATACTAAAATCCAGTTTCTCTATGGGCTTGTCTTGATTAATTATCTCAAAACAATCTCAAACCTAGGAAACTGACTTATGCTTCAAAAATGATATACCAACCATAAAATATTATATTGTTATAATACACAGAAAGCAATAAATTCTTAGATGATAACAGGGAACTCTAAAGATCCCTGCCAAATTCTTAGCTAGACTGAGCCTGCTTCCTACCATAGATGCTACTACATACCCTTTTATCACAAGCCAGGCTATCTAGTACACTCAGCATGACACAAGGACGTATTCAGTTAATTCACCTTCCAGTCAGACACAGACTCAGGGAAGATGGATCTTGGAAGAACTCTGGCCACCTATCAATTTCCTCCTTGTGCACAGAAGGAAACAAGATATAACAACATAAATACTGAAGGACCAGTTCAATAGAATAGTTAAGATAAAAAATATATTTTGAGGTGGTTAGCATTATGTTTTAAAAAGCAAAGAAACAAAGCTAGTGAGATGACTCAGCAGGTGAAGGTTCTCGCCACCACCAATCCTAATGACCTGACTTCAATCCCTCTGTGACCCACGTGGTGGATAAGATACTGGACTTTTATGAGTTGTCCTCCGACCTCCACACATGCACTATGATACACATGCGCTCACACACATACGAAACAAATAAATAAAGTGAAGAAACAGACACATGGTTATATAAATTTAAAATCACTTGTCTTTTTTTTTCCCAGTGCTTGGGATGGAAGTGAGGGCCTTGTGCATGCTAAGCAAGTGCTCTACCACTGACCTACATGTCAGCCTGGATTCATTTTTCCACTTCAATTATAGTTTCTACAAAAACTAATACAAGAGTTTCATTTCTTCTGGTCCTTAACATCAATTTTTTCAATACAACAATATTCCATTGTTATTACTGGAAAACACAGATGAAGTGAGAGCACATCCGCAAAATGCTCTCTCTCAAGACCGTCTCAGAAGTAAAGAACACAGAGGAGAGTGAGGAAGACAACATAGTTTGTAAAAGTTAGGACTGGCTAATTTTGAAGAAACTTCTTGTGGAAGATAGATAACAATGTCAAAGAAATAATTGTCTTTCAACTGTCATTGTAGGATAAAATGCTTATACATTCCTTATACTCTGGACTTTGAAAAAAGAAATACATGCATAAATGAAGAGATATCCATCGCTGCTTAATTTAATAAGTACCAAATCCTTTTATGTGTTCAAGCATCATTATTCATCTGTACTTGTTTATATGTAAGAGATATAGACTGTGCAGAAGCCATTACATCCTGTGGTGGCTGTAAAGCTACCATGGATGTCTTCATCTACTTAACATGCCAAACTACACCAACTGCTACCCCTACTGGCGGTGGTGAAATTGCAAAATAGCCTGTTGTCCTAGTCAGGTTTACATCGGTCCTTTGAGGAAACAAACTAGGTGAGAAAAGGTCTTCTGGCAATGCTCTTGTTTGTTTGAGCAGAAAAGTAATCTACATATCACTGTCATGAGTGCCTCTGAAGATGTCAGGATGCAGGTCACTTCTCTCTGCTGAAGTGCCTTTTCTTTTATTACCAGCTCTATAACAAGATTATTGAAATGATTCAACAATAGTCATGCCACTGCTATAGAAACTTGTTGAAAGTAAATAATGAAAACATTTTATCTGAATGGCTGTCATTTTCCTGTTGAGGGATATATCTGTTACATAAGTGCATTCGTATGTGAGTCTGCCTTATGTGAACTGCTCTAATTTGGTTATCCTGAGAGGTGCCATTGAAGCTTCATTCTAATAATATTAGCAGAGAGAGGAGGCTAGTTATTTTCAAACTGTAATTTGCAGTTCCTCCAGTCAAAGGGTTTGCAACACAATCGAATGCATTTTAAGGAAACTACTGGAAAGGATTGGAATACCACACCATAATTCAACATTTGTATTCATCTTAAGTGAAACTCAATTAGAAAAAGAAAACAAGGTTATTGCCTGAGAATAATCAGTTCATTAAAAGTCCAGGCTACTCTTAATGTTAGAGGGTTAATCATTTTGTTTTTAACTTATTTTTTTGTATTATATGAATGCTATATCAATTTTAAATAACTGAATTAATATTCCTGACTTTACTTTTTCATTCTCTCATTATTTAAAATCTTAAACAACAGGGACTCAAGGATGATTGATTATTCTATACTTGTCTGTTTTATTCAAAAATCAAGATTTTGTAATGATTTAAAAATATTTTCATTTTCCTTAATTTCAAGTAAATAATGTTAACAGAAACTACTTATATGGACTTATTAGTGGAGAATGCCCTGTATCAGTAGAATAAAGCTGTCACATTCTAAACATGTTTGTTGAGGAATTCCATGTTTGGGGATCTTGCTGGGTACTGAACAATGAGCACTGTCCTCTTGGTCCTAGTGTGTGCTAAGTGTTAAAAATGAGGCAGATTATATCCCCTGAGATTTGGTGGCTAAAGGTATACAAATTGGGAAAATCTCATGAAAGAAAAGTTTATATTCCTAGGAAAGAGATGAACAGAAGTTGGTCTACTGAAAAATGTGTTGGGAAGAGTGTCTTAGAAGAGTATCTGCCAAATCACTTTCAGGATATGCATGGAACAAATAGAACTTTTTTTTTCCTTTTTTTAAATTTTAATTAAAAGAAGCATTTCATTACAACAGCATTAACCTATTCAATAACATTTTTCTGAGCTAGGGTACATCTCTTTCAAAATTGGCTGTGAAATTTTTAGGT
>NW_008350555.1:72293-87286 GCF_000622305.1 Nannospalax galili
TCCTTTTGATGTGTGTCTGTATGCAGTTTGCAAGTATTTTATTGAGAATTTTTGCATCTATAGAACTTTTATGGGGGAGAATACACTCACTGATGCGTATGTGAAGGCCAGAGGTCAACATCAGATGTCTTCCTCTGTCACTCTCCACCCTACTTTTTGAGGCGGGTCTCTCATTGATTGGCTGGATTCTACCTGTATCTGACCCTACCACTGTTGGGTTACAGATACCCACTGCCTTGCCCAGATTTTTACATAGGTGCTGGGAATCTGAACTTGGGTTTTCATACATGTGTAGCAAGCACTTTACCCCCTGAGTCATCTCCCCAAGCCCAGAATGGTTTAAAGTAGGGGAGTAATATGATCAGATGTGAATATTGAGAAATCAATCTGACCACAGTTTTAAGAGTATTACAGAAAGGAGACTAGCAGGGTGTGGTTGAAACGTTTATCAGAAGAGTCCAGCTGAGATCTAACAGTGCCTAAACTAGGAAGTTGGTAACAGCTGTGGCCTATTCAGGATAGATGAGACTTAGTGAATAAATGCAATAAATAATGGAGGATTTTCGAGAAGCAACATGGTGCCTGGTGTTGCTCTTTACTTAGTGGGAAAGACTGGAAGACAGTTAAAATTGTTTGAAATTCTGTAACAGTGAATGTGTGATAGAAGATTCAAGCTATTGCTTAGCTTTTAGTTCTATATGAATGACTGGTTTGAAGCAGTGCTAGGCATGAAACCCTGGACTTTGTACATGCTAGGCAAGCATGTTACCAACTACATTGTCAGTCCCTAAATATGTATATTTGAATACTCACTGTTGGCTTAGTCTTGAGTTTCATCTCAACATGGGCTTACACAATGTAAAGCATTTAGCCCTTACTTTGGAGGCACTCAGTACCTTGAAAACACACAGTCCTTGTCTGTGTCCAGAGCAAGATCAACTTCCATAATGTGAGCGATGCACTGATGAGGGTCAAGGCCAGCCTGTAAAAAAGGATCCTAGCAAAAGTGGTGTGGTGCTTGAATGTTTCAAACTCTGAAGCGAGAAGTAAGAACCAAGAGTCCAGGAAAGGCATTACTAAGAGTTAAGAAAAATATAGGAAAGAATGGAGATAGGAAATTTTATGAATCTGGGAAAGTGAAGCAAAAAGTGGGAGAAGACCATCCATATATATTTATATATTATAATATATATTATAATACTATATATATTTTTTCCAGCAGAAGAAGCTGATTTTGTCCTGATAGTCATATGAACTTACATGGCCTATTTAGAAACTCCAGTTTTCAATAGTTTCAGTAACATTGTGGTTCTTGAATCGGCTTAAAATCAGAGAAAGCCATTTAAAGGCCATATTTGGTGGTTATTGTAAAGGTAGAAAGGAAGGAACAGATTTGGAAACTATGCTGGTCTTTGAGTCAGTGTATCCTCCATGTTTTCCATTAAATGCTGTCAACTCAGCTTTTTCCTTTATTGAGGGGTCAGCTGCTGAGAAATTAATTATTTTATTCACCATGGCATACTCAGAAGAATTAAACATAGCTGCAAATTCATTTCAATGCACTTAAATAGCAAAGTCAATTTTTTTCCCACTTTCAATTATATTAAAACCATGATACCTAAAGCTGTGTTTGGAACTTGAAGGTGATAGGAACTCAGGTCTATTGCCAATATTCTGAAAGCAATTAACCTTCAAGAAAGTAATTTTTAATCATTTTTAAAATATTTCATTTTAAGTAATAGATATTCACAGTTGGAAATAAATTTGAAACATACATGTGAAAAACTGTGCTAAACTGTGGATTGATTTCTTTAGTTCCTAATCCCACTTTTAAAGTATGGTTGAAGCCTGGACCTACAAAATGCATTCAGTTTTACAAAACAAACATTTTAGACAAAGCAGAGATGAATGAAGCATAATGTTTACATCCACAACTAGAAGATTAGAAAGATTAATCTGATATTGTGAATATATACTCATATGTCTGCATAGCATCACAATAATGATTAATGAAATCTTTCAAAATTTATGCATAAAAAGATGTTGCCTAAAATATCAAAATTCATTTTCCATAAACAGACCTTAAAAGTACATAGACAGAAAGAACAGAAAGACTTTCCTGTTCTCCATGGTACAGCACATATACATCTATCAGCTGGCCATTCTTGATGAATTAAGAATCCGAGCTGATAGTACTTAATGGAAGACATAAAGGGTAAACCTTAATGGAAGAAGAGCTTCTTCTGACCAGGAGCCTTTTATCCATTTCATCCCAGTGGTGCAGTTGTTATTTTGACATTGACATTCACATGGGTTATAAACTGAAAGAGAATTTCCATAAAAACTGCTTGCTGGCTTTGTTAAGTAAAACAGGTCCTTTTACCTTCACAGTCTAATAAAACGCAACGAAAGAAGAGTGACTGAGAAAGACCAGTTCCCAACCTATATTCTCTAAGCGTGTGTATTTGAAGTAATAAAGTATGATCATATTATTTCCTGGGCAAGCTCAATAGTGCCACAACATTTTATTCATTTTAGGCTTGAAAATTTTGTTTAACATTTTATAAATGGTGATGTTTTTAGATACAGACCCAGGTGAGTTGACTCAACTTGAAAGATGTGGTTTCCATTTCTCTTTTTTCTTAAATATCTTATTTTTATTTACTGTGTTGGTATATGTGTGTGTGTGCACAAACATGGCGTGCATGCAGAGGGCAGAGAGGGCAGAGAACAGTTTTCAGGAGTTAGTTCTCTGCTTCCAGTATGTCAGTCCTAGAACTTGAACTCAGGTCATCAGGCTTGGTGACAAGCTTATCTATGTTGCTTGGTTCTGTGGTTGGTTCAACACTCAAGCATGTTGCTGGCCCATGGTTGCCATCTTTTGTGCTAGACAAAAGCATGTGAAAGTGCTCTGGGAAGTTATTGCTCAGAAACGTGAGAAGCAGTAAAATAACTCACACGTCTTGAACATTAAGGACCTGGTGAACTTTTTTGATAGGTGTTAAGAGGGTGACTATGAAAGCAAAGGGAGTTGGCCTCTTTAGGAAGCTCAGACAATGTTTCAGAGAGCTATAAATCACAGGCATGTGTATATCATGTTGTCCATCAAGACATTAAGTGTAAAGGCTGTTAGACTGTAATAAGATTTATTATTAATCATTTTCTTTCATTAATCTATTTTAAGATATGGCTATTTGTCAACTAATTTGTGTTCCTTTGTTCAAGTATATGAACATTAATGTGCATTGCATGTATACTTTACCTAATACCCTTAAACTAGGAAAGTGTAACCTATCAGGGAGCTTGTCCCTGGAGAAAACTGATTCTCTCTCTCTCTCTCTCTCTCTCTCTCTCTCATTAATTGTCTGCATTGGAAGGTAAGGTGCAACCTTCCCCATCCATGTTGGCATGTCAGCTGGTATTGTCATTATGAAAGTCTTCTTTAGGCTTCCACACAGTTGAGATTTCATGGCTGCAGCTCCTTGTCATATACAAGAGACACCAACTAGCAGCAGGTGTCTTGGTTCTTGGCTCTTACAATCTTTCTTCCCCTTCTTCCACAATGTTTCCTGAGCCTTAGATGTAGGGGTTGCATTGTAGATGTATCAATTAGGGTTGGGCACACCATGGTCACTCTCTCATTCTCTGTATTTTGACCTCATGTTCAACCCTAAATGCATGTACATACTAGAATCACAAAATGGACTCAGTAGGGTGTTTATATATGCAAATATACCTAACAATAAATTTTTTAAAAGGTCAAGATATTGAGAGTGAGTAGGGGAACATGTGAGGAACTGGAACAGGAAGACAGATGTAGTTACAGTATTCATGTATGAAATCATCAAAAAAATAAAAACTTCAGTTAAATACAACATTTAACCAAAACTAGTAACAAAGAAAAAATAAGTCCAGATTATAGGAGATTTCACTAAACAATTTGTCTGTATTGTCAGAACTGTCAAGCAGAGAAATGGTTATAAAGTAAATGATACTAAAGAAACATCACAACTAAATGAAAAAAAGAAGTAGATTAGAGAAAAGAACAAATTTGAGCCAATTGTTTATTCTATTTGGAGAAAACACAAAAAATTCCTCATGTCACCATCCCATGATGGAATGTCATTTTTTCTAACCCAAAATCTCAATCCCAGTGAGATTAGTGGTTCCCATCCTCACATATCAGCTGGGTAGAAAGGACTATAGTTGTTTTGTGTTTGTTTTTGTTTATTTTTACCCATTATGAGCTGAACAAAAAAATCTATTTTCATACAAGGTGAAAAAATACTTATCAGAAAATATACTTATTTTACATAACTTAAAACTAATGTTAGTTTTGGAATCAATAAATAGAAACATTGGAACCTAAATTGATGCAATAGGCAGATTATTTTAGACCCTAAAACAATATATGATAATGTTATAAATTTGCTAAAATCAGTAAACATTTGGTCTGGTGAACTTCTATTCATCCTTCAGAGACCAACTCAGAGATGACTGCCCCTGGCCAACTTAATCACTGGTTCTACTGTATGGTGCCCTCTATTCCAGTCTATATCAAATATAGCATAATTACTTCAGGACCTGCTTCCTTCACGACATTTTGTGTTTCAGAGTTTATGTTTTCCTTTTGTCCCAAGAGTTGGAAAACACACACACACACACACACACACACACACACACACACACACACACACACACATTAAAGTATGCATGCTGTAAGAATTAAAAAGATTGTAGATTTTAATAATTTGGAGTACCAGCAGTCATCATAAGATTATAAGAGCCAGGGTTAGTGCATGAACATAAGGAAACAAAGTTTTTCAGGCCACTGGGAACTTGTCCATATGAACTTGCTGCAACACTGATAACATGCACAGGACCCAATGCATGTGGACTCAATCAGACAAAACCCAGCATAGAATGGGGGAAATGGGCAGCAGGCCCCAACCCTAGCTGAGGAACTCTTGTGAAATGATTACTGTGGGGTGAGGGAAAGTAGATCTTCTTTAAGGGAGTGACTCTAGGTAAGCTGCCTGGACTCCAGTGGATGAACTAGCATAGAGGGACATTTGAATAGAAATGTTTGACTGGATAGGATTTAATGTATTTGACAGAATACCTGAAATCTGGTGAGGGGTGGCTATGAGGGCCGGGGATGGAGGAGGGAGAGAGGATCTAAATTTTGATTAAGAGGTATTATATAAAATGCACAAAGCTCAATAAAAATGTTAAAAATGAAAAAAAAAATTCCAAAGTAACTTTTAAAGCTTTCGTTTTGGTTGGTGGTTTATTTCGTCCTATTGTCCCTTAGGATTTTTGTAAGTTTCATAAAAATAGCTCTATTCTTTATTTGATGTCATGACATCCTAGTATTTTGCTGACATTCTATTCAATTTTGCATTAAATTGTTGAAAAATTTTCTCCAAAATTGAGAAAACTTTGTTTTTATATTACCTGTTGCACTTCTAAGTTCAATTAAACACATTCCTCAACTGATGCAATGAATTATAATTTGTGTTGACCCCCCCACCATAAAATTGAATGTAAACAAGGTTTATTGTGAATCAGCTGTATTATCTACTTTTTAAAACATACAAGTGGCTGAAATATGATGGATTGCTTTAAAGAGCCAACATAAAGGGGAATAAAAACAAACGTGGAAAAACAAACGTCTCAATGTACATCACTATTCTTCAGCAAACCCTGTTTTCTTTATTTCCATATTAAACAAAAGACCTAGTCATATGTAAGTTAATAAAGTGAACACAAGGGAGATGTACCTCTGAATTAGAGCCAGACAGTGAATAACACAGCAGGAATGTACTTAAACCCGTACCAGCTCGTGACCAGGTCTGTTCTCTGTCTTAGTTCTTGATTTTTGGACAAGCTGCAGGAGCTATGAGAAAAACTTTCAACCTGACAAGCACTCCAGGGCTGGGAAAGGCTCCTGTTTTAATGCAGCCCAGATGTGATTCTTAATGAAAGCATCATGACTTTGCAGCTGCAGTAGATGGTATAAGCATTTGAATAAGAATCAATTATTTTTAAAAGATTTTTCTTTCCCCCTTTACAATTATGCTTGACCTGTGTTGGAGTAAAATCTTAAGGTAGATTTTAAAACAGTTAATGGTGTTTCTTTTATACTCTGAATATGATGTTAAACTAGATGCAAGGGAGAGATACATGAAAACTCATTATGTATGTGCTACATAACTATGTTTATCATTCTGACATAGAATGACGTACGCAATAATTCTCCAAAAGCTAAACTTCAAGCACATACAGAATGAAAATATTAAGCCAACCATAACACTGAGCCTCATGTATGGACTGAATTATTTACACTTTTCTTGCTTATTCATATCTGTATCTTATTAAAATCCTTGCCAGGTAAAAATGTATTTTCAGGCCATCTGGGGCTACAGGGAGACCCTGTTTCAAAAAGACCAAAAAAAATAATAATAGTAATAATAATAATAATAATAATAATAATAATTTCTATTTCTAAATTAATTCAAAAGATTTAAACATTTTAAAAATGAGACTTTTAGCATAAAACACTCTATAGCAAGATCTTATGAGAAAAAACCCTACAAAAATAATCTGACTTGCTCCTTTAATATTTCAGAAGCATACTATGTTTCAGCACCTAAATGTCAACCTGACTTCATCTTATTGTGGTAGGAAATATTTCACAATATGACTTCTGTTTTCATTAGTAAATAGAAAAATGGATGCATGATATGTGGGGAAAATGAGGAGCTAAGATTATTTTGAAGCCATCTTTGTTTATTGTATTTGAAAATGCTCTAGACTGGGAGGCAGCCAGTGGGAAACATGGGCAGAGCATTTTACATATTTATTGAAACATTTCCTAACCATATACCATTCCAGTGAAAGAAAAAGATCCCATTAAGCCCACAGAATAGTTTTAAGCTGTTATAGGAAGTTATTTTCTAAGAGGGGCAAGAAAAAAGAAAGAGCGGGAAGAAGCAAATGATTGAAAGGTATTAAATGATCCTGTTTGAGAGCAGGAAGTGCAGGTTATTATTTGCTAACGGATTATTCAGAATGAATTTCATCATTCTTGTTACAAATGTGTTTTTTGACACTTTAATTATGAAGGAACTATTTTGAAACACAATATGAGCAGAAGATACTATAAGTTTAAGTAAAATGCTATTACATCCTCATTTTACAAAATTCACAATCACATTGAAATTAAAAAGCATTTCTATTCTGAAGAAAGAAATGCTTATTGCAAAAATGGAATGCATGTGGATCTGGTGACATTTTAATCATTTTTATTTTATACAGTATTTAGAAATCGTGGAAATGGAATGCAGAAGACTTTGCAATTTAATGCAAATATATGCATTTATAGTACTGCATGTATACAGCACACTGTTACATGCAGTAAAATGCCCTGTTGCTATTTAGTGTGATACAAACTCTACTAGTATTTAGTGAAAAAAATATGCTCATCAAAGGCTGTTGAGTAGGTAACAGATGTTGGCACCTGGGTATCTCAGTACTCAGCTAAGCTATGTCACTTCTTCAACCCTCACGCCTCCAATTTACTAATGAACATCTTGACTTGTAATTTATTTGGGCACATTGACTTTAGAACAGTCTTCCAATCAGCCCAGTGGCCATAATTTAAACAAATAATCTACAAATCATTTTTACAAGCTATTCCTATTAAGTTGTGATGTGTTGATACATTCAATAGAAAATACAGTGACATTTGAGGATCCTGCAAACCATACATCCTGAATATACAAAATATCCTGATTTAAGGCAAAGTTTCAGAAAATTGGCAGCTTAAACAAAATGAACTCAGTAGAATCTTTGAAGTTCAAGATTTCAGTCTTATTTTCAGGTAATGTAGCTAGGTTATAATGAAAATTGGACTCTTGAAGATTGACTACTCTTGCCTGTAGAAGTTTGTTCTAGTTAGAAGATGGTGATTTCAAATTATCACTTCTGTATGACATTGTAGGCACACAAACACCACTTAGAAAGATTCTTAAAATTATTGTTTTAAAACAAATTAAAAGAGTACATTCACAGCATATAGGTAAAAGATCAAAATTTTCATTTTAAGGTAAAAGTATCTTAAACACCTGTCTTCAATAAATTTCTGTATGTACCCAAAAAACAGACAAGTAACAAATATTCCCCCTGCCCCGGCACAGTCTTATCACCAGTTTGATTATTTTGAATGCAAACATGTCCTGCCAGTGCATGGCAATTCTCAAGGCCAGAACATCCTACTACAGAGGACTGCATGTCAACACAAATGCCAATTGTGTGAGGTAATTTTATTTCCAGACAAGTTAGAAAAATATGCTTGGCCAGAAGTTACTTTGCACAAGAATAAAAGGCTACTTTAACTTCCATTCTAGGAAAAGAAACCAGGTTTATAAAAGAAGAGAAAGCACAAAGGAAAAGAACACTCCACACTGAGTTTGGAAAATGTAAACGTCTGCAATGTTTATTGTAATGAGGCCTATTTGATATGTTTATTGCAGCCCCTTAATGGTAATGTTTCCAAAAGTTCATATCCTTAAGGGAAGATGGATATTGTGATAGCCGACCTCTTTCTAAACCAATGAGATGTAATAATAGCAATAATAAATTATATCATAATACATTATTCAATATTGTGAAATAAGTAGATGAAAAAAATCTATTCTACTTGGCCCTCACCTGTAGTGATTTTATGTTTGTCATGTATATTACCAGAACTTTCAGTATCAGCCTTTAATAAGCATAGAACTATACAGTACCTCACAGCAGTCTCACTTTACAGGTGGACTGTTGATTATTTTTCTTTACTTTGAGTTTTTAAAATGAAACTTTTAGTATTTAACATATGTGTGATCAAATATATCATCTCAGAAAAATTAGCAACTATGAGGAAAGATCAAGTCATAAAATATTTTTTTTACTCGAAAAGGAAAATATTCATTAGCGAGGATTATTAAGACCAAACAGTTATGTAGAGACCAAATTGCAACAGATAATTTATTTAAAAAATAAAAAGGCAAAATATTCATTTGGGAAATTACTTTTTAAATCCATAATATTTCTTTGTTTTTTTAACAAATGAAAGTAAAATTTCAAACTGCTTTGATTTCCTTTTGTATAGCTAGAAATTAGTGATGCATAGGGTTCTGAAATTCAAATATAATGCAAAAGACTCTACATTTCAATCTTTTGAATTCATATTTAATGTATTGAAGAATTAGCATAAATGGACTGCTCCCAAAAATGTACATATCATACATGAAAAAGCATGAAAATTCAATCTTCTTGGCTTTGTCTTACATTACTAATGTTGTCTGGAGCATTCTGACTCTGGCAAGCAGCAGTATTGTTACTTATTTCAAAGAGGCATGAGGGCCTTCCGCCCCACTCCTCCATCTTCCCTGTGCCGTTTTTAACAGAAGATATCCCCCACTAACAGTTACACCTCTACTGCACAATATGTAGGGAAACATAATTAGATTTAATAGAAGCTTCCCTTGTTTTGAAGACACACTTGATTTAAAGCCACTCACAATTTACAGCTTCAGGGAGATGTAATTAAATTTTATAGAAGCCACAGCTTTTAAATGAATATATACACATATGCAGTCAAAATGAGAAATTAAAAAAACTGTTCTGTAATTGTTTATTTCATGACTCAAAACACAAGACATTATTGTTCAAATGATGTGAGGATTGTCTTTATTCATATGATGGGTTTTGTTCATATAATACGTTTATCTATAAAACATATCAAAATAATTATTATCTTACTATAGTATTCCAACACACCTTTTTGACTAAACTGACAAACATTAGTCAATGCACATTTTGCAGTTATTGAGATATATTTATTCTTTATCTGATTGCATATATTTATTACAATTACATCAATAGAAAAATGCTTTAATAAATCTTGTATATGTTGGTTTTTATCACTTATACCCAGAGGACTTAGCAAAATAAGACATGATTACTTTAAATAGTCAAAGAAGGAAACTTACATGCTTGTATTAATTTCAAAGTTGAAATCATTATATACGCTCTTTTGGCGTATGTTTAAATAGTGAGCACTAATAAATCTAAAATATTCCAGTTGGATATTCTTTTTATAAAATATATGGGGTGAATCAAAACAGAAGTCTATCATAAACCATGTCCAACTCTTAAATTTTCGATTTAATCTTTAGGTTATGTAAACTGTTAATATTTATGAGTTTAAATTTGATTGGTCTTAAACTTTTACCGAAGGGAAAACATGTCAATTAATACTCTTAAAGTCATTAAGTAAATGTCTTACGTGCAAAAACAAAAACTGCTTTGTAGATTACATCTTTGAAGAAGACCCTGTGAAAACCCTTCAGATTGGCTTTGTTCCTTTAATGTCCATTTAATGCCTTAGAGAAGATGCCTTCTGTTTTGACCCCCCTTGAACTTTAGAACTAGTTCAATAAAACACAGAAAGACCAAAAGTTTCAAAAAAGAATGATCTTTAAAGTGAAACCCTTCCTCAGGGCTATAAGCTGTGTCCTTACTGTGAGAATAAGCCCGAAGAGGAAGGGAAAATCTCCTATTGCTGCCACCATTAATTATCCACCCAGTGATCTATCCTGCCCTGAATACAGAACATCTCTAACTGAGCATCTTTCTCATGCCTCAAGCCACATACTATCAACCTACCTCCTACCCCATCTCCAGCCTCCAAATCCCTCCTTTGTTGTTGAAGAATATTAAGCTAGGTAAACTGTCTAACCAGTTTGTAAAGTAAACAATTATATCTTTGTTGTCTGCACTGAAACTTCCCTAAAGGTATCACATGTTGTGTCTGAAGCGCGGAGATCTCTATACTGACCAACGAATACGTGGCATATTCTTTTTTAAAATTTACTAATATTCTATAGTTACAGAAAAATATATCATTTAATATATAATTCTTAATATTACAGTGATTTTATTGATTTTTTTTCTTTTATTTTTATTTGAATTGTTTTTCTTTACTTCCAATGCCTTGACAGAATCATTTTAAGTTATATTTTCTAAACTGCTTATATTATTTATATTTCAAGCTACAGAGCTTATTCAGAAAATAATTGACTTAACGCAAATAATATAAATTGAACTTCAAACACATTGTTTTCTTTGTGGAAAGCAGCAATGCAATAATCAAATTTCCTAACCCATTACTAATGACTCATTCCAGCTGCCTCCACTGTGTAAGGTGTTTAATGAATTTGAGTATCATAAAAATGTCAACAGTTATTATCTAGGGTGATAGAAAAGTGAGTAACTTTGAGAAAAAATTGCATTTCCTATATATTTTAACTTTCTGGAGTGTCTATTATCTTTATTAGCAGAAAAATATATTCAGGTAAATGTATGAACTTAATGTTTTGTAACTGAAAGAATTATTTTGGGTAAATTAGCCTTACGAGCCAGTATGGATAAAGGCTACTTAGGTGGTTAATTTTTCTTTCTTTTTTCTGTGGGTAAATTATATATATCAGACTAAATACTGGATAATCTTCCACAATACATAAATTGATTTTCCATTTAAATGCAAATTTTCAGGTCTAATTGTGATTTAAAACCCTCTTCTAGCCTTTATTATTAATTCTGTGATTATTGAATATCCAAGTCTGAGAAAGTATTTCAGAGACTCACAGATCTGAGCCACATTTTATCAATATTATTGTGTGTGTGTGTGTGTCTGTCTGTCTGTCTGTCTGTCTGTGAAAATGTCTCATTAAGGGTCAAGTTCTGCTGAAAATGGAAAGAAAATAAAAAATTGACCTTGATAACAGAACAGTAATTCATGATTGGATTAATCAGTCTTTTTATTGTTGAACTCCAACCAGATTGTTTGTTTTTACTTGTATTGCCTCTGTTTCTTCTATATAAGTGTTAAAATTTTTATGTTTAAAACAAAGACTTGGTATTCACACTGCCCAGCTCCAAGCCACAATTCATCCTTTCATTCAATTTTGACTGAGTAGTTTGTGCTGAGCATTTTTTGACCATGAGACTCAACTCAGCTTCATTTTCTCATCAGAGAGAGAGAGAGAGAGAGAGAGAGAGGGAAAGTGTATCCCATGGGACTATTTTGGGGATTGGGTCAGATGATCTAAGGAAGGATTCAGCAGACAAAGTACCACATAATAAACATATAGGCCATAATGTAAAATATCTGTTTATATTTACATGTTTATAACTGCTACACATAAATTTATGTATATAGTTTGTTAATTATTATAAATGAAGCAATATTCTTCAGAGACCTTTTACTTAGGGAGTATAAAAAATAATTTGGACTTGATTTCTTTAAAAAACAAATACAAATACTTTTATGCATTCTTGGACAAGCCTCTATAATTGTTATGAGCATATCTTATAAAATGCTTATAAACCTACCTATCACAAGGAATGTATGTTTTAATTACTGTTTTCCCACTTAACATACTGCCTGCCACCAAATGGGTGCTAAATAGTTTTACTGAGCAAAAGAAAAAAATTACTCTAAAACATGATTAATTTGAGCCTCTCCAGTGACATGTGAGATGATGTAACCTGTTAAATGTCTTAATTTCCTGAGAAAAACATCACCCAGAGATTCATCCTTACAGTAGCTGAGTCTTCTGAGAAGATGATTTCAAATAAGGCTGAAAATAACTAGTTAATGTGTGTAAAAGCGGAGTAATGTGAAGGTATAAATATCAAGATATAGCCTGCTGAAAAATAAATTTGAAAATTAAAGGCTCATGAAAACATTGCAGAAGAAATAAAAATATATCAGATGTAAACTAAGAAAAGCCAGGTCTGTTTCAAACTTCTTTGTGACATTTAAAGTCAGAAAACAAGAGAACAACTTTTTTAGCACACTTTAAAGACAAAAGAAAGCAAGTAGAGGATTTGAGACCTGCCAAACTGCCATGGAAGGCAAACAAAGCAACAACAACAACAACAAATCCACGTTTTAGCAGAGGGGAGGGGCGTCATAGGAGTGGGAGGGAGAAATAGGGCGAGGAAATAGGGTGGGGAGAGTCATCCGAATGTATGTGCATATATGAAATTGTCAAAGAATAAATTTAATAAAAGGTAAAAGAAAATTTGCTACTTAAAAATTTTCCTAAAAATGACTCAATATATTCCTCAACAAAGTGATATTTTTAAATAGAAATAAAAATGATGATGATTTAGCTTTATAAGAAAATCAGAAAGTTAAATTGGCAGGTAAATGGATGGAATTAGAAACTGTTATACTAAGTGAGGTAACACAGACTCAGAAAAACAAACGGCATATGTTCTCTCTCATTTGTGAATCTTAGCTACAAATCCCTAAATGTGAATATTTATCCTGATGTACCCACAGGAGCCAGGAAAACCAAAACCAAACCATGGGGATAAAAGTGAAGAAAGAGCTCAAATGAGGGGTGCAGTAGGAGGCAGGTGTTAGTTAATAAGGGGGAAATGGGGAAAAGGGAGGCACTTTAACTGGAGAGGGAGTAGTGACAGTTATACAGGGGGAGTGAGAGTAGAGATAAATAATGCTTAGATGCTATGAAAAAACAGAGGGAAATGTATTAATTCAAAGTCCTACTGAAAAACACAAATACAATAAACATAGGAGTGTATGTGTATAGCTGAAGGCTATGTAACAAAAAAACAGTGTCAAACAGAAATCTCCCTTTGAGTTATTGGTTAGGGATCCCAAAATAACACTGGTTATTAGCATAGCCCTTGATTGTTGCCCAGAACTTGATGATTAAGTCCCTATTGCTGAAGACAGGGCATATTTCAGACATAGGATTTGGGGAAATCAAGCTGGACCTGACTTGGAAAGCCCCTCCCTGAAGACTATCTCTCATGATATCAGAGGATACTGTATAAGCTGCCAAAGAAGAAAACCAACAAATGGTCCTATCCAGTTGTGAAGCCTAATAAACAACAATAGCTGACCCAGAAAACTATTGTTATTGGTGCAATAGTTGAACTTTTATCTTGGGGTCATCAACAGTTGTCTAATTGTAATTAAGGCCTGATCAATGGGAAGGAACTATATTTGGTACTGCAAACATAGCCAAATACACATGGCTGAAGAGGTCATCAATCCTAGAGAAAAACCTACTTTTGCCACATCCCTAGATCAACCTAATTTCTTACTTTATTCTAAATATGCAACTGCATATATACAGACAAGTGTACCTTTCAACCTTTATCTACATAGTGAGTTCCAGGCCAGCTGGGGCTGCAGGGGGACCCTGCCTCAAAAAGAAAAAAAAAAAAAAAAAAAGAAAAAAATCAATAAATTATGTAAATTATATTTTTATGTAACCTGCTTCAAGTTATTTCTGGAAAAATGTGCTAAATTGTCTTTCTTTGGAATAATAAAAATATCATAAAATAAAAAAGACTTTAAAGCCAGGCATGGTGGTGCACACCTTTAATCTCAGCACTCAGGAGGCAGAGGCAGGCAGATGTCTGTGAGTTCAAGGTCAGCCTGGTCTACATAGTGAGTTCCAGGACAGCTGGGGCTACAGGGAGACCCTGTCTCAAAAAGACTCCGCCCCAGAAAAAAAGAATTTAAAAAGTAAAAACAATTAAAAACTTTAAAATATACTATTATATCTAAATAAGTTGGTTATAAGGCATAAGGTAAAGCCAGGCATAGTAGTACATGCCTTTAGTCCCACCACTTGGGAGACAGAGGCGGGCAGATCTTTGTGAGTTAGAGGCCAGCCTGGTCTACATAGTGAGCTGGGGCTACAGGGAGATCCTGTTTCAAAGAAAAAAAAAAAAAAAAAAAAAAAAAAAAAAGGCTTGTAACCCTGGCAGTGTGAAAAAAAAGACAGGAGGCTAGAGAATTAAAGGGCAGAGCAGGACACCTGACAGCCTCCTCTGGTCTCTGCATGCACCTGGGCTCATGCACCTGCACACATGCATACACTTATAACACACACACA
>NW_008350555.1:87623-102542 GCF_000622305.1 Nannospalax galili
TCCCTGTAGCCCCAGCTATCCTGGAACTCGCTATGTAGACCAGGCTGGCCTTGAACTCACAGGGATCCTCCTCCCTCTTCCTCCCAAGTGCTGGGATTAAAGGTATGCACCACCATGCCCCACCCCCAAATGATATAATTTATAATAAAAGTTATCAATGATAATATTTAAGCTCCATATTCCATTAACAAGAACAGTATATATTAACTGGGCTTGGTGGAATCACCTTTTTTCTATTTTTCTCTTTTCGGTTCTCTTTTTCCACATTGTCTTTGAGGGAAATGTTCTTCACAGGACAGTGAACAATCTATACCATTTGAAGGTGCCCTATAAAATAGGAGAAATATTTAAAACCAAGAGATTAATATGCAAAATATATAAAAGCCTCTCATATGCAATAGCATGAAAACAAACAACTTAATTTTTAAAGTGGGCAAAGAACTTGAGCAGACATTTTCTCAACTAAAACACACAAATGGTCACCAGGTACATAACAAGCTATTTAACATCTCTAATCACCTGAGAGAATACAGAGCGAAACCACAACAAATATCATCTCACCTTAACATAAATGACAGAATGTATGAAATTCAGTGGGGGGACTAAGGGAGGGTGCTGATGGGGAAGTGGCATAAAGATGATTAGGATATTGTGCATAAAATTCACAAAAATTCCATAAAAAGAAAAAAATCTCACCTGCTAGAATGATTATTATGTAACAAATGTTTGAGGGGATCTGGAGAAATCAGAACCCTGGTAAATCCATCAGTCCCACTTCCAGGTTTGTATTCTGAAGAACTGAAATCAGAATCCCAATCAGAATCAGGTCACCAGTGTTCACTGTGGCATTATTCACAATAGCTAAGACATGGAAGCAAACTCAATGCACATTTTCAGGTGAACTGATTGGTGGCATGTGGTATATGTAATGGGGTTTTATTCAGTCTTTCAAAGAATACTGTCCTGTCATCTGTGACAAATTAATGAAACTTACTTCATCTGAAAACACACAGAAGCAAAGCCACTGTACACTGTTACTGTTCTGATGAGCCTAAAATAGTCACATTCATAACGGCAGAGAACGGAAAGAGAAAGGTAGCTGCTAGGATTGAGGGAAAAGGAAACATGATGGTATTAGTTAAAAAGTACAAACTTTCAGTGATACAAAACGGGTAAAATACAGAGACCTACTGTAGATGATAGCATCTAAAGTAGACAGTGTTTCATCTTCTACTTAGAATTTGCTAAGAGGATAAGTCTTATGTTAAATATTCTTATGATACACAAAATAATAGGAAGAAATCAGGAAGAAAATTGAGAGCGATGGACAGGTTCATAGCATAAAGTGATCACAATTTTAACTTTTCTTCAAATTCAGCAAGTTGCATACATTAAATACATACAGATTGTTGTCTATCAAACATGACTCAATAAGTACAATATTTTATCAGTATAAGTAAGAGGAAGCAGGATTGTGAAACACATCCTACCAGCCATCTTTTCTTTACTCCATGAACAGAAGTAGAAATCATTAGAATATCTTAAGGTTTTCCCCTCTGAAGAAATGTAGAAAAGAACTCTCATTTTGCTTCTTTGGTTCATAGATCAGAGTGTATAGCACCCCAAATTTGGTCACTGGTCCATTTTATTCACTACCTCTATTTCTTGTTAAGTTGCACACTGTTTTATTCTTTGTTCCCTTGACTTTCAATATCCTTTCAGCCATGGCATCTTCCACAATGTGGTAGGACAGTATTGAAAGTAGACTGGTACAGGTACCTTGGTTCTAGGCTACCTTGGAGATAGGGTAGGAAATGTGTTTTCATCAGACTGATCGAAGGCTGGGAGATGGTAACAGTCGTGAAAAGCTTGTATGGCTGGAGCACAGAGAAGAGAGAAGTGGCAGTTATAGATGCAGAAAGTATAAGCAGTTTAGATTTCGGTCCATGGTCTTATTTAGCTTTCCATCATTATAATGAAATACCTGAAATAATTATAAAATGAAAAGATTTGTTTTGCTCACAATGTTTGGAAGTTCCAGACAAAGTTAGGTGGAACCATTGCCTTGGGCAGGAGGCAGACAAGCTGGGACCCAATGGCAGGACACTATGGCAGAGTGAACTGAGTCTCATGGTGAGGAAGCAAAAGGGAAAAGTGAAGTGGCTAAGATTCACAATCCACTTAAAGAGCATGACTCTAGTGACCTAAGATCTCCGGCTAGGCCCCACATCCTAAGGAGTCTGCCACTTCCCAATACCACTTCCCAATAGAGCTCCCTTGTGACAAAAGCCACTGGAGTCAGGATTTTGGAGTCAGGCCTTTGGAATCACTCTAGTTATCAAATGTTGTCAAAGACAATAGAGCAAGTAGAGTTGATATGGAATAGTAATACCTTTCAAAGTTCACTCTACTTGAAGTAAACACTCAAAATAGAGATAAGAAGATCAGATAGAAAATATATACACTCATAAAATATACCTTGGGGAAGGTGATTTCATTTTTCCTCATTTGGCATTATTAACACAAGAAGGACACAAGCTTTGTCAAAATCAAGGGTTGGCCTATAGAACAAGCAATGTGTTTACAGATGTTCACATTATGGTTGAAGGGGTCAGACTGGTGAGAGAAAGAAATCAGGACCTTGATATGGAGACTCGGGGGGCTATGAGCTGAGCTGCTCAGAGAGATATTAGAAAGGATCGATAAATAACAATTTTGCCTGTTGTGGTCTCTTGGATGAACTATGCTTTCACTTCGTGTGTTACTTAATGTTTGCTGTATCACAAACCACTCTGAAGCCCAAACACCAATCATTTGTTTCCCACTCATGTGTCTGAAACTTGGCTGGACTAGCTGATGTGGAATGGACTCGGCTATCATTAACTCCATGTTATATCACGAGTCTCTCATGGCCCCTTGGGTAAGTTTAGACCTTAATTTAATCATGGCAGAAACAAGGATCAACCAGAGGCACCTGATGCTTTTAGGTCCTCCACAGAGCTGGTACATGTTCACATCCAGTGAGGAAAGTCAGTCACATGGTCAAGCCCAATGTGAGTAAGGCAGGGGTACACACTTCACATCTAGAGGAAGATGCTGTGAAGTCACATGGTAAAGGCCGAAGACAGAGGTGCCAACTACACAGGTAGCTTAATATTTTCTTACTGCAATATTGAAGTTCTTAATATTTATCAAACAAGGAATTCCAAAGTTTCAGTTTGTACTAGGTCCTAAAAGAAATGTCTTGGAGTAGGGGCAAATAAGAATGAAGAATGGGGACATTCCACATGATGAACATGAGAGATACACACCTACAACATGCTGTTTAGAGCATTGCATAGAATAAGACTGTACAAAAAAGAAGCTAAAACAGGAAAATGTTGAGCATGAATGAGCAATGGGAGAAGCTTAGCATAAGAAAATGATAGACAAACAATTGGAGAAAACAGGTGAGGGAACAAAAGTGGAAGACTTTTAGAACGGAGGTGGAAGGTGCATTTGTGTGTGTGCATGTGTGTGTGCCTGTCTGTCTCTGTATGTGTACACATGTGTGCAGATATGCTCACTTATGCACACACATGTGGAGGCCAAAGGTTGACTTTGGGTATCTTTTTCTCTTGCCCCAACTTCAGTTTTCAGACACAGTCTCTCACTGAACCTGTAGCTTACTGGTTTGGCTACACTGACTGGCCAACAAATCTTCCAGGACCCACCTGTCTGTGCCTGCCAGCATTGGAATTACAGGTTTGTGTTGCCATGCCAAGCATTTTAGGCAGGTACTGGGAGTCCAAACTCAAGCCCTCATTCCTCAGCAGTAAGCAATTAACCCACTTAGCCATTTCCCCAGCTCCCGGAAAGGGAGAGGCTTTAAGCCACAAAAGACTAACCGAGGGAAAGGAGAATTTTATGCAAACTAAGTTGACCATAATTTAGCTATGACATTCAACCATCCAGTTATTGTGAAGCCTTTAGAATTTATTTGGTAAATGTACGATATTATGTTCCTTAATTTGATTCATCTAAGGTATATAAGATAATATTAGATAAAAACTAAATCTGTTAAGAACACTTAAAAAGCAATTAAAATAAGATGGTTATGAACCAAAGTTAGCTTTTATTTAGGATAAAAATCACTTCTTATTGATAATTTTTGCTGGCAAAGTTTCAAACAATGTATTAGGTGGTCACATGCTTCATGACAGGATTATAACCCTTATCATAAACCATTCTAAAATGTACTGTAATAATAAAATTGTTGTCTACTTAAAACGTTATATTCAAATCACTTTAAAATTTTATACTTATCTGTAAACTAGCATGTCAAATCTAAATTCTACTAAATAATATACTCAATCACTTATTCATTCAATTCACCCCATTCATTGCTCATTTGTTGCTTCAAAGTTTGTTGTGTGCTTACTATATGCCGGGAATTTTGCTTCCCTGTTTTCATGACTGTCATTGTCATAATTAGAATACTTTTAAAAATATTCTCAGCAAGGCTGAGATAGCTCAATAAGAAAGCAGGAGGACCCAAGTTTCATCTCCAGAACCCACATTTTAAAAGTAAGGCAGGATGGCATGTTCTTGTAATCCCAGCACTAGAGAGGTAGAGACAGGCAGATCCTTAGACGTCTCTGGCCAGTCAACCCAGCTTACTTTGTAAGTTCCAGGGAAGTGAAAAACTCTGCCTCACAGACAATAAAAGGTGGACAGTGTCTGAAGAACAGCGCCCAAGGTGGTTGTCTGTCTTTCATGTTCACACATGTACCTACACCTACACACAAGTTGAGAAACAGATATAATTATCCTTGCTATGATTTAAATTTTACAACAGCAGATAAATTACACTAGATTAATAGGAAATGTTCTTCTGGTCTTAAATCAGAAGACTGACGTTCTTTAACGTTCCTCCCTAAACATTTCATCAGCATGGTTCAGGAGGTGGGCCTTTGAGATGTGATCAGATTGAAGTCTCTGCATTCTTGAATGGATTAATTCTGTGATCATGAGATTGGGTTGGTCCAGGAATGGGTTCCTGGTAAAATGAACACATTCACCCATTTCCTTTCTCCATCCTGAAGTCTATTTACCCTTCTGCTGTTATGATGCAATGAGAAAGCTCATGCCGTGCTCTTTGGTCTCCAGCCTTCCAATTCATAAAACAATTAAACTTCTATAATTTATAAGGTACACAGTCTGTAGTATTCCATTATAGCATCAGAAATCATACTAATACAGAGGTATGAAAAATTCAGAAATGTACTTTCTAGTAGAAGGTACAGTAATAATGTGATATGATCCTTCCCCACAATGTTCTGAAATAAGCAAGACTATCACTGCAAATTGTCTCTGGAGAAAAATATCCTAAAAATTAGATGGTTGGGAAGCAAATTTAGGTCTTAGGATGTATTTGGAGACATATGAAAAGAGGTTGATGAGCAATTATAAAGGAAAAAGGCTTTATAAAACATTCGTCAAAAGCTACCCAGGAGCACAAAATAGGAACCTATTCACCCAATAGATGAGGAAGAGAAATAAATTTGCTTTCCAAGCATCTTTGAGTAGTATAAGCTGAAGACCCACTTTGGGCCCATTTTATGGAGCTTACTTGATAGCGAAAACATAAACCATTCAGCTCTTTATCCCCTTGCCAAACTCATAAAATATTGTTCACTGTTCTAACATACCCCAATGAATATTCAATAAACACAAGATTGGGCTATGAGGAAGCTATATATACATAAACCCCCTATTTATGCTATCACGATTTTGCATTTTCTCATTTCCTGAGCCATGAAGTTGTCTATGTTGCTAATGTACAGATTTTCTGCCATTTGCTATCATTTCTCAGAAACTGTTAAAACATAATCCTATGTTTGCTGTGAAATTAGCCTTGAAAAGAAAGCTGCTGAAGAGTATATAGCACCTTCTTCAGTAATACACACCTCCCCAGTTCCTACCGCCTTCCTGTACAAATAGAAAAATATTATACTTATCTAGGCAGTGAACAAACACATTATTAAACACTTAAGCTGTGCCAAGCACTGTGTTTGCTACTGAGACACACATATGCTTGAGAGGCAATACAAGCCAGTTTCCTTGTGAGGTTACTAAAGGGCAGTGAGCAAAGGCAGGCTGCTCACTCCCCCTGCTGTGCAGAGAATGCACTGGGAGGCACTGGGTAAGTTAGTCCAGGTGGGGGTAGGGACAAGTAAGAACAGAGGGGCCTGTCAGTAGGCTATTTGGACAGTCTGGAGGTAGCACCTAAGCTAGAGTGAGATCAAGCAGTCAGATGTGAAGTATGCTTTAGAGGTGAGATCAAGGTTTCAAGAATGGCAACAGGGTTTTTGTGATTTTCTGCTGATGGCCAATAATGCCATTAACTGAGATGGAAAACTTTAAGAAACACATGCTGGAGATGGACTAAGAAATTCATAAGTCAGTACTGAGCATATCTTTAAAGATGTCTATTAGTCAAGTGAAGGTATTTGGTAGGTAAGGCAAATGAAGCTAGATATTAGCAAGCTTAACTAATTAAGACAGGGTCCACCATATACAGCCCAGCCTGGTCTCCAACTCCCTATGCAGTTCAAGCTAGCCTCAAGCTCACAATCTTCCCATTTCAGCATTTTGAGTGAAGACTTTGCATACATGTTCTACTAGGCCCCTCTTGGACATTGTTTTAAATATCAGCACAAAGACAGTATTTAAAGATATGATATAGGGTGAGGTTATCAAGGGAACAATTTGCATACAGAAGAGACTGTGGCAAGATACCCTTTCCTTCAGTGGAAACATGCTCACACTTGACAGTTTAATTCCACTCTGCTGTGTTCTTGAGAACACTGGCCTCTTCTGCAATTCCTGAGCAGTTCTCGCTGCTATCACCATGCTAGTCTGTGCGAGGGTTATGCTACCTTCTCTTTGCTGGCCTTTTCTCAACATGCACCCAACCCTTTTGTTTCACTCTCAGCTAAGGAGCTCTCAGCTAAGCGTAGGGGAATTTTGTATTAAGAGACTTGACTAAAGCAGGTGCCCACCATCAGGAGATCCTGTACGAGAGAAGGGAAACTTGCAATCAGTATTCAAATATTTCCTCCAGATTCTCTTACTTTCGACAGCAAATATTGTTCACTTCCAGCAACTCTCAGCTGTGTTCTATCCCTCTGAAGTTCTCCCTCCTCTTTCCAGCTCCGCTCACCTTGCTCCTTCTTCACACTCAAAGAGCTACTTTCATCAAAAAACATTTTTTACTCACAAGTTAACTCATTTTGCTTTCGTATCTGCATTGTACACATATTCTTGTTCCTATCCTGCTATGTCCAAAAGTTCCAGTAACTATTTTCCAAAACAAAAGAGCGCTTTTCTTCCTAAGAAAGATTGTTCCAACCCCTAGAATATGAAAAATTCTATAATGTACTTGATTTTTCTTTTATTTAACTGTATTTATATTACATGCAAATTGTAGATCACATTTCTAAGTGGATTCCTAAACTCATTGCTGTTCATGCTCAAGTCTGGTAATTTAAAAAACATCACATCAGTTGCTTGGCATATCAAATTATTACTACTTTGCTACTTAGATTTGTAATAAGCCAACTACTATTCATGCAAAGAAAGAGCATAAACATTCTATTGATTATTTTTTCAGTCTTCTTTCTTTCTAGTTTTATAAGTTCCTCCATTCTAGCGCAAAATGAAGTAGAAATGTAGAAATAATTGAGTAGAAACAGGAATCACTGGGAAGCCAGCAACAGAATTTAGAAAAAGCACAGCCATGGAAGCCAGGAGGATATCTGTCTGGCCTCAGTTTCCCTAGTTCCTACCTGAGACTCGGATTCTTGGCCAAGTGATCCTCAGTTTTTTGCAAAATTATGACCATTGTCTTGCAGGGTTTGTAGAAAAAGAGCAATATTTATAAATCTCTACTATATATAATAAACCCTTAATAGCTACAGAAAATTTTTGATCTCTGGCTTTATTGTTCTTGGGATTATGGAAGTTGGTCTAGCCACTGGACTAATCAGGTGGGGTCACAGGTCTTTTGTATAAAACTTATCCCTAGAAAATGCAGGAAAATGGTCTCTGGATTGCCTATCTCCTGTATCAGCTATTGTAGCTGACTCCCATCTGCCTTGTCAAAGTCACAGAGCTCCTGCTCTTGGCAGTAAGGCTGTGCTGTCACAATTACTGACAGGTGAGGCCCACTGGCCCAAGATCAGAACGCTTGCTTGCACCACAAGTGCACCCACCTTTTCTCAGCTGTCACAGACACTCCTTTTACGTTGCTCCACTCCAGGAAAGGAGACATCTTATTAAAGGGAGTAACAATTCGGAGTTATGAAGTACAAACAAAGTGATAGCTGTGTGCTTATGGAACTGTGTGTAGTGTTTCATAAAGTTGGTCTGCTCTCTTCACAAATGGTTTCTTCCATAGCACCTTAGGGTCACAGCTGAAGGTTATGAGCCTGACCATGCAGCTGATTAAGTGAGGTCTGTTCCTGAAAAGAGCCCAAATTCATCAGCAGATCCACCTGTCAGGTGACAGGCCAGGCTCGGGGTATGGCTGTCTTGGCAACATGGTGAGTGCCACCTGTTAGTTGGGCTCCTGGCCAATCTTTCTGGTTTTAGAGACCTAGTTTTAAACATGAAATAAAGATCTACACAAAATCAGCCGTCTGCCTGAGCATTCAATCATAAAAGAACAATTTATAAAAACAAACAACTAGTACATAATGTTGAAGATCTGCAACCTGGTCTATTATCCTCCCACAAGCATAAGTACCATTTTATTTTTTTTGATATAGTAAACCATAGGTTATACAATTGTATTTCTTTTGAGTTCAGATACAGACCTTGACAAAGGCAGCCCTAAACACACACACACATACACACACACACACACATGCACGTACACATGCACGCACACACCCCATAGAGATGAATATGTGTATGTAAACACATAAACATACATGTTTTTATGTTATGTAAAAAAATAATGTACCCACAGGAAAAAATCTTTCATATACCAACTACATAAAATTATAATTTCTAATTTCTAAACTGAAGTTAAGAATAAAATTAAAACTACAAAATTCTGAAGTAACATAATCAGAAAAACAAAAAAAAAGAGAGGAAGATAACTGTTCTAAGACATCATTTTTATAATAATACCTATTTTGTGGCATTGGAGAGATGGCTTTTCAGTAGTCAAGAGCACTGACTGCTCTTTCAGAGGACCCAAGTTTGATTCCCAGAACATACATGGCGGCTAACAACCATCCATAACTCCAGTTCCAAGAATCCGACTCCTATAGACCAAGAGCTCTATCTATACTGTGTTGACCAACATTTAACCACTCTTCTCTTTCCTGGTGGTTCATAACTTTGCGTCTTTTACTCTCAGGATCATTTTTCTTCACATGACTTCTTTTACAGTTTTCATAGTTTGTGTTTGCAAGTGATAAGTCATCCTTCAACATTTGCATATCAGAAAGTCCTTATTTAACCTTTATTGTTTCCACTGGTCAATAATTCTAGTTTGGTACATTGTTTCCCCATTCAGTTTGTTAAAGCCATGTAGGTTCTGGGAATCAAACTTGGGTCCTCTGAAAGAGCAGTCAGTGCTCTTAACTACCGAGAACAAGTGGGCTGCTCCCACTTGCATTGCTTCTGATGAGCAGTCTGATGTCACCCTCGTCTTTTTCATCATCTGATACTTTTTAGGATTTGCTTCTTTAAAACCTTCTTCATGGGACTGGAGAGATGGCTCAGCAGATAAAATAACTGGCTCCTCTTGCAGAGGACCCAGATTTGATTCCCAGCACCCACATGGCAGCTAACAACGATCTGTAACATCAGTTCCAGGGGAATCTGACGCCCTCTTCTGACCTCGATTGGCATTTACACATAGGTGCATTTACATACATGCAAGCAAAACACACACATAAAATAAAAACAATAAATGAATAAAGTACTTTTAAAAAACCATCTTGACTATAGATTTTGAAAGTCTGACTATGATGAACTTTTGTATAATTTTCTTCATTTTGTTTAGGGTTTGTTGAACTTCTTAGATATGTGTGTTTATAATTGTTTCCAAACTTGGAGTTTGGGGCTTGAATTCTTTCTTCTGCCCCCTTATAATGAACAATTATAAATTTATTACTTGGGCATTAGAAGAGGCTCCGAAGCTCCCAGACACTCTGCTCATGGACACTAGCCTTCCTTTTCTGTCTTATACTGAGTAGTGCTTATTTCTGCCTTCAAGCTTACTTAGTCTCTTCATTATCAGTTGTCCTAGCTGCTCATAATCCCACCCAGCCAGATCTTCCATCTTCCATCTCATAATCTTTAGAAGAAAGCTTTGGATCCCTATCATGCATGTTTCCACTTAATATATTGAATATTAATTCTGCATTTTTGTGAAAATATTGTTATAAATCATAATGTTCTTAGTAATTACAACACTCCTGTCAGCAATGGATCCATTTAAATAGATTTCTCTCCTTATCACAGGCTGCAATTTTCTGTTTCTTTACATACTTTATCCTTTATGATTGATATTATGTTGAATAATTTTGTCTTGCTATAAAGGCTGGAATTACAACCATATTTTAGGCTTAGTCTTGCTACAAATATTCTTAAGCTTTATTCTAGAATAAGTTTAATTACTCAAAGATAGTATGATTATTTTGGTATTTCTTCTAAGTTTTGTAGGCAGAGCCAAAGCATTTTTAATAGCTTGCTAATACAGTCTGCTACTAAAGGGCATAAAATATGAAGGATTTTTTTCTAACCTGACTACAGGAAATGAGCACTGTCCCCTAGCCTCTGGGTTATCTGGACTTTCCCCACTAATGCTTTCAAGTGGTTCTTGTCCTGAAGATCTCTGAGGTTCCCTGTCTGTACAGTGTTCTCCTCTGGGGTTCTGTCCTGGAAGCTAGCCGTCTTGATTGAGGTTTGTCTCCTCAACATAGGGTGTCTGTGGGATTTATCCGAGTTGCCTTTCTTTTTGTTGCAGTATAGATAGCAGTCTCAAGGCAATAGCTGAGATGATCCCCAGATTCACATCACCATCACCATTTCTTATCTTCATGGAATTCTGTGGCCTTCTTGCCTGTTTGTCAGTGTCTTAAAATCATTGTTCTCTATGTTTTGTCTACTTTTCTGTCTATTTTGGTGGATTGTGGTCAGCGTGTCAAATCTGATTTCTATTATCCATCATGAGTAGAAACATAAATGTAATTGGAATATATTCATTATATAAACAGCATTATTACTTAAATTTCATCCTCTTTAATATTGGAGTTAAGTTAGTGAAATAATACTCTATATATGTTCACGTTGTTAATTTTTTAAATATCAATTCACGCCTCATGATATTTGTATCTTCTTCTTGGGAGTAAAATATACTGTCTAGCTGTCTGAGACCTGAAGTGAGAGCTAGGTTCATCAGAAATGACTGCTTCATTCTGCAGTGTTCCCAGTGACTAGACAGAAGATATTGGATGTGATTAAAAGTTTTTGCCTCTTGAATATAGATATTTTAGAAATTGTTCCAATCACTGAAAGCCTGGTATAAAGGAACATGGATTTGCACTAAAATGTTTTTATATCAAGGATTTTTTTTTCTTAGAAGTAACTGGAGTGGGTCTCTCTATGTATAAACTTTGACAATAAAATATTATAGACAACTCTTTTTACAATTGTTAATTTCATTAACGTATCTACACCTTTGTTCAATTCCCTGCCCAGAGACTTGGCAAACATTTCTTTCTTTAAGACCTAGAGTATACAAGGGTTTTTCCCCAGGGACCCTTGCAGACTGATGTCAAACATACCTTTGCCAGTCCCTCAACATCCGGTAACCAGCGCTACTTTAGCACTCACCTGGCTGTATGGGAACCAGTTCTTCACATCTCTTTTTATCAATAAGATCATCATGTTTCGGATGCCAGGGCTGTTTTGTTCATTTTCACTTGGATACTTCCTATCTACCCTCATTACAAATAGACACTAATATTTGTTGCACTGAATTAGTATCTGAGACATTCAGGCATGAAGATAAGAGAGTAGCAGTGATTGCAGCCAAGGAAAACTAAGAACTATCAATGGGATGAAATAAAGGATCAGGAAGTGGAGTGAGAGTAAAAAGTCACTAAGATCATCTTCTTAAGTCAAGAGAAACAGCAAGTCATTGAAGATTCTGTAAAAAGAAAAACGAAGCCCCATGTGATGGCTCACACAAGGCAGGGGCAGGTAGATCTCTGTGAAGTCAAGTCCAGCCTGGACTATATAGTGAATTCCAGGCCAGCTGGGGCTACAGGGAGACCCTGTCTCAAAAATTAATCAACCATCAATCAATGAATCAACCATCAATCAATGAATCAATGAACCAATGAATCAATCAAACACAAACCAGACAAGCTGCACATAACAGCATTGAGTAGTTTTCCTTCCCCCAAAGTACAAGTTCGAGCACTTAAAAAATTTTTCTTAACACAAACATTTCAAGAAATCTTGAAGCAAGACATAAACTAAACATTCTTCAATGCTATCTCCTCTATATAATCTCTTCCTCTCCAAAATCCAAGGACATTTTCTAAGTATTATAGAGATCTTTTTTACAACCAACTATATAAATGTTCAGTAGTTGCACTGAATATTGATATTCTTTCAGAAACACCTTTAGTTTATTACCATCATAGAAACTTTACAAGAAGCCTCTATTTCACCTTTAGTTTCTGACAAACAACCTTAACATGATTTAAAGTAGCATCTGGTCACCAGAGAAATGAGAGCTTTTGAAAATGAGGAGTGAATATCTTCAAATGCTCAAAATGTTTACTTCAAAATATTGAGATAGCATAATTAGTCTACAGAGCATCAAGTGACTTTAGCTCAAATAAATATACTTCAAAAATTAATTTTTTATCTTCCAGGTATGATGGCACACAGCTTTAATCCTGTAATCCCAGAACTGGGGTGGCTGAGAGAAGATTGAGTTCTTTTTGTAATTTATAGATACTGCCGATAAATAGATTAGATAGATAGATAGATAATAGAGAGATAGATGATAGATAGAAGATAGATATAAGATAGATGGATGTATAGATAGATGATAGATTATAGACAATAGATAAATAAATAGATAGATGATAGATAGAAGATAGAAAATAAATAGAAGATAGACGATAGATAGATAGATAGATAGATAGATAGATAGATAGATAGATAGATGACAGATGATAGAAAAATATTGGACTATGATAATGAAGTTACGGAAGATGATATGAATTGAAGTTAAACCTATTCTATAGAAACAAAATCCATTGTAGTTCAAGGCAAAAGGAGGCTGCTAGTTGGGAGTGCACCAAGCAAATGATACACTCATTGCTCAGTTGCTGTTTGTCTTCAACTCTGGTCTACAGTTCCTATTGTCTCCTACAACACCCTTCTGGGATCCAACTGCTCCTGATATACTTTCTTTGAGAGTTCTTTCCTGAGTCTTGGTGAGCTTAAATGGTGGACTAGAGTCCTTCAAAACTGGGGGGCCACCAAAGACACTCAGCCAATGAATTGCAAGTTTGCTGTCTCATGATCTTGAAGGATGTGAAACTAGATCAATAGAAAATGAGTGAGTAATCAAGCATGTTTATTAAGAGGTAGAAAAACAGTTCCCTGTAGAAGGACATACTAAATAGAGTTCTGGATCAGAGGTGTTTGGAATGAAATGTCTTCATAAGCTCAAGTACTTGAACACTCAGTCAATTGGTAGCCCTGTTTGAGGACAGTCATGAAATCCCTAGGAGGTGTGGTCTTGCTGGAGGAAGCACATCAGTGGTGGCAGGCTTTGAGAGTAACATTTGTGATGTGGAGTGCAGCCCTATCTTCAGAAGGAAGTGAAACTGAATGGATCAAAGAAGGCACACAAGCTCACTTTAGAGGTGTGAAGAATTTGAATTCTACTTTCACACAGTCACCCTTTGGGGAGGGTTCTGAATATTTAAATTTAATTTCTCCTTTGGTAGCTCTATTTCTTTCTATTCTATTTTAAAAGAATCTTCTGACCTCACACCAGGCCTTAGGTATCTGACTGCATTGTTCCATATTCTAAACAAGCAAGTCCTTCTGCTCCTGTTGGCAGACCCTGTACCGCTTTTGTGGCGGAGTCCTCACACTTGCCTTGACAAACCTCAAGTTTGTTTCTTTCCTTATACCAGTGCCTACTCATCTTAGAGTTGAAGAGCTAAATCTTCATAATCTAAGAGGAGTACTTGAAATTCATCTTTTTAAAAATATGAAACAGTTATATTGAGCCCATTGTATTCAAATGGCTTAACCCAGGGTCTTAAATCAATATACCTTCAGATTGAAGATACATGCTTTCAAAATATGCCACCAAAATATGAAGATCTGTATAGTATGCTAATGCTCACTATGTAGCTGCTGTTTAGAGAACCTGTCTCCCTCATGGTGACTAGCAGTGAAGCTCGCAGCTATTGACCAAGGAGGAAGGCAAAGCTCAAGGTTGCACACTGGCCACGAGAATTTCTCCTGGGTCTGTAGCTGCCAGCCCAGAGGACACTGAGAAAACATCCTATTTTCTCATATACTGAAGACACAAGGAGCTTAGTCCACTGGCCATGAGGGGCCTTTCATCTGCTGCTGAGGGACAACAGCCTATGGATTGTGACGGTGGAACATTCTTGCTGCACCGCTAGCATAGTTCGTATTATTTAATTATTTAATTATTCCTTTCTTGGGGAGAAGCAAGAAGGAATCAGAGAGGACAAATCTAGAAATGTTCCCTTCAAAATTCTCAAAACTGAGAGAGAACTTGAAAATTTCTGTCATAGAAATACGAGAGGAGAGAGAGAGAGAGAGAGAGAGAGAGAGAGAGAGAGAGAGAGA